>NC_037345.1:62340766-62645349 GCF_002263795.3 Bos taurus | reverse complement strand
GTTAATTTATTCTTAGCTGCATCAGGTCTCAGCTGCAGCATGAGGGATCCTCACTGCTGTGCTGGGGTGCCGTTCAAGGCTCCAGAGCTCGCGGGCTCAGCAGTTGCAGCATTGAGGATAGTTGCTTCAAGGCATGTGGGATCTCAGTTCTCACACCCAGGATAGAATGCACACTCTCTGCACTGGAAGGTTGACCCTTAATCCCTGGGCCACCAGGGACATTCTAAGGCCTGTTCTTCCCTCCAACCACAGCAATCTGTTCTTCTCCACTCTATGATCTTGGGAATCTGCTGATACACATTAGAGAATGGTCCATAACAGGAGATGTAGGATGGGCTCCGTGGATTTCCACAGATTCCTGAGAGAGTCCGTCAGTGGCTGGGCTTGTATATGGGATGTTGACTTTTTTTTTTTTAATTTAGTGGAGTAGACAGACTCAGCAACCTGGGGCACACCCCTGCTTTTTTTGGCTTTGATGTCCCGACAAAGATATAGAGGTCTACAAGAATCACCCCCATCCCAAGAGTCTTGACTCTCTTCCATTCTCATATGTTGCCATCATGGAAGGAGAGCCCAAAGAAGACAGAACAGTGAATGGTGAGGTGAGTCCTCCCAGACTAAACCCTTGCCATAGCCCGAGCCCCTCCAATGCCCAATGCCCCAGCCTTCGAAGATCACATTTCATTCCATCATTCACATCTCCTTCCTTCAGGACCCATAAGCAGAGGATGTGATATTCACCCACTTGGATCACAGGACCCTCTCTCAGACAGTGTTCACTCCCACTCCCCTGGGCCTCTTGCACCTCTTCGCCAAGACCAGTATCTATGAGGAATTCGATGTAAACCAAGACCATGCTGACCCTGACCTGGCCCCATCCTTTGAGCACACAGAGTGTTATAAATTGAAGAGCTACATCTCTTTTTAAAGGATGTGCCCTCTTTTTAAACGGCACTCCTTCTCATCCTCCAAAGCAGCCCAGCAGCTCTGAAGTTAAGAGTGGAGTCCAAGAATTATAGGATCGACTTCAAAAATCCCACCACCTCTTAGTAATTCCTGGCCTTTCTAATACTCTATTTTAACTATCTAACCTTTTGGGAGAATTTATTCTAATCAATTGCACATACAGGGTAGGTTACCATAATTATCCTACTTTTTTGAAAATTCCAGTAAAGCATAAAAATTTAGAAGTTGAGTCTTCAAATTATTCAGTTTAAAATAAAAGAAAGCCAATTAAAAAAAACCTGTGTTCAGTAATAGTTTACAAAAATAAACTTGTTTACAAGACAGAAACAGATTTGTAGACTTACAGAACAAACAGTTACAGAGGGGAAGGATGAGGGGGAGAGATAGACTGGAAGTTTAAGATTGACATGTGCAGACTGCTATATTTAAAACAAAATGCTTTCCATGAAACAATAACAAAAGCAATGCAAGTTGTCCAAATAAAAGATGAAGTATATTCTGTTTGAGATATCCAGTGTGGTGCCACTTGCCACAGGAGGCTGTGTGTGTCTTCATGCTAAGTCGATCAGTCATGTCCGACTCTTTGCGAACCCATGACGTTGTGTAGCTCGCTAGGCTCCTCTGTGCATGGGATTCTCCCAGTAAGAATCCTGGAGTGGGTTGCCATTCCCTTCTCTAGGGGACCTTCTTGACCCAGGGATCGAACCTACGTCTCTCATGTCTCTTGCATTGGCAGGAGGATTCTTTACCACTGAGCCATCGGGGAAGGCCCCTCAACTTTTTCCCAGCTGTGTGCACTGAGGGTGCTGGGATTCCAGGGGTACAAGCAGGACAACAAGATCCCCCTCAGTCTGGATCTGCACTGGCCGATAAAGTACTTACCCAGCCACGTGGTACAGACAATGACTCTACGTGTATATGAAGTAAACCATTAAGTTCTTTAGTCACACCCACCACATTTCAAGTGCTCAGTAGCATCATGTGGCCAGGTGCCATGGTGCTGGACAGAGCAGATGTTTTAAAATTCCCATAATCAGAGAGAATTCTACTGGACATTCCACTCCAGATCACTGAGGGCTACAGAGAGAACAGTTGCCCCAGGGAGGCTTTGCACATGTTATGTTAATCCATCAATATTTGCATGTTTTGTCTTTTTTGCTTCTTTTCACCAAAGCCAAGGATTTGAGAATCTTGTGCCTTTTAAGTTATCAACTGTTGGCACAATGTGGCTTGGCTAAACCAAGCGGGGGCCTGAAGAGGATAACACCATGAGGACCCCGGTGTGAACTGAGCTGGCCAATGGGGTGAAAATCAAGCTCCACGGAGCCTTAGTTGCTCATTGAGCTCTGTGTGTGTGAAGTCTCTCCTGGCTTAGAACTAAACCACCCAAGAACTCTTTTACCAAGAAATGTCAAGATTGCTTAAAGTGAAGACATTCTGGGGCTCCTGTGTTGCTACTATCACTGTTTCCATTTTTTCCCCCTAATTATCCTTATTTGTTTTTGGCCTTTAGGTGCAGGGACCAGATATCATAATCTTCCTTTTTCTGAATGTTCACAGTGTAGACATGCACCCCAGTTATTCTTATATATCTTCTTTTAAAAAAATAATTGAATGTTAGCATTTGATGCCTATATTCTGCAGAATCTAAGTTCTTCAACCAACTACAGAAGATGGGTTAACCTAGGTCATGGGTGTATTTCTGCTGTGTGGCACCAATGCCTGGTACATAGTAGGTGCTCTGCAATAATTTATGAAATGACCCAAGATGAGAGGTAAATTCCATTTCTGGAGGGGACAGGGAAAATAAAGTTCTGAGTCCTATTTGGAGCCAAACTGTCCAGGGCTGATTCAGAATGAGAACCTGGGTCCCACCCTCTGGAGCAGGGGATTAGACCAGGCAGAAAGAGAAAGAGCTGAGACCTCATGTCTGGGTGAGATGCCTCCTGAGCCCTGTCTGGAGACATCAGCACTGGGTCCAGAGAGGGGCCACACCCTGTTGTGAGTCTATGGCCGTGGGAGTCCTGAGGGGCGGCAGCAGCCCCCCAGGGACCACATCCTGTTTGTCCTCTAGGGCCCCGTGGTCTCCTCATCTGTACAGAGCAGGGAGGGGGGCAGCTGGGCACTCAGAGCTGCAGACATGTCTTCCATCTTCTCTGAGCTTTTCTTCCTCGGCCAGTTGTGCAGAGCAGGGAGGGCACCACAGGAGGGCATGGGACACCCACCCTGCCCCCAGTTCATGGGAACCTCAGGGTTCAGACAGCGTGAGGGGCCAGGGATCCTGATGGGGAGAGAATTAGCCCAAGCTTTCGGCGGCAAATCTTTCACTTGAGGGCTGAGTCTGGGCCAGAGGACCCCGAACCCTGCAGGTGAGTCCTCTCACTTGATTCCCAGGAACTTGGTGGGGGCAAGGCAGGGCACTGGGATTCTAGAGTGATGCTGGTGAAACCTGGAAGGGCTCATGAGATGAGCTGGGGAGTGAGGGGTGGGGAAGTCCTGGGACTCAGCCTCTGATTTCCTTCCAGGGACCTTCCACAAACCCACCATCTGGGCTGAGACTCTTTTGGGAAGCTCAGGGTGCCCATGTGAATACACTGTATGCAGAGTTGGAATGTGAGAGTGAGTACACAGACCATCAGGGAGTATGCTGCGGTTGGCCTGCATTATTTGGAGAAGGAAATGGCAGTGCATTCCAGTGTTCTTGCATGCAAAATCCCATGAACATTGGAGCCTGCCAGCCTACAGTCCATAGGGTTGCATAGAGTCAGACACGGCTGAGTGACTTCATTTTCTTTCATCTTGTTTTAAAATTTATTTATTTACTGGTTCCATTTTTTAATCTCATCATACACATATTTTATTGAAATATAGTTGACTTACAATGTTTCAGTTGCACAGCAATGTGATTTTCAGTTATACAAGCACCATACATTATTTTTCAGATTATTTTCCATTTTAGGTGATTACAAGATATTGACTATAGTTCTCCATGCTATACAGTAAATCTTTTTTGCTTGTTGCATACCTTTTTTTTTTTAATTAGAAATCTAGCATTGTATTCATACTTCTATTTTTAAATGTATGGTATATTCCACGTCAGTGTTATGCTACACTGAGAGTGAAAGCATGATGCCAAAATCCCACCATGTCCATGATAAAAGTAAATGGAAAACAATGGCAATGTTAACTGTGGGAGGAAATATTGAATCCCATTATTTTACTGGTGGGCTTTCCTAGTGACACAGATGATAAAGAATCTGCCTGCAATACAGGAAACCTGACTCAATCCCTTGGTTGGGAAGATCTCCTGAAAATGGAAATAGCAACCCACCCCAGCATTCTTGCCTGGAGAACCCCCATGGACAGAGGAGCCTGGCAGGTCACAGCCCATGGGATCAGAAAGAGTCAGACTATTCTCAAGGCTCTGAACTTAAAAGGTGTAACACTTTCCCATTCGTATAGAGATAAAAAGTGACAGAACGGACAGAACCTTTTGTCTTGTTAGGGGCTTAAAGGGACATTATGACCAGACCTGCATGGACAGCTTCAAGAACAAAGGATTCCAGGATGAAAAGATTTCCACAGTGGAGGGGACATAAGTATAGCTATGGCTGATCCATGTCGATGTATGGCAGAAACCATCACAGTATTATAATTGCCCTTAATTAAACATAAATAAATTAGGGGGGAAAAAAGCTTGCAACAGGGCTTCCCTGGTGGTCCAGTGCTTGGAAATCTGCCTGCCCATGTGGGGGACACAGGCCCGATCCCAAGACCGAGAAGATTCCACATGCCTCAGGGCTGTTAAGCCTGTGGGCCTCAAGCTCATGTGCCTAGAATGGGCGCTCCACAACAAGAGAAACCGCAGCGAAAAGAGACCCTGCACACAGCAAAGAGCAGCCCCTCTTCCCACAACTAGAGAAAGCCTGTGCACAGTGACAAAGACCCAGCACAGCCATTAACTAGTTAATTAAAACACTGCAACAACCAGCAACACCTCCTCCTCTTTTAGTGTGTGTGTGTGTGTGTGTGTGTGTGTGTAAGTGTGAAAGTGTGAGTTCACACATGGGTGTTTAATCGGTATTGTTCTCTTTTCTGGAATTTTCTTCCCCATGGGCTAGGGTTATTTTACATTCAGTAAACACTGTTGGAACATCCCTCTCACTCCCCAAGAAGCCCATCTAACTCAGGTAAGATGATTCTTTGGGGCACAAGTTCACAATCTCCTTGGTCTGCTGGCTTTCCAAATAAAGTCACTATTCTTTTCCTGAGGACCTCATCACTCTGTCCCTTGACAAACAATGTGAGGTTGGACTCAGAGCACGTTCATGAGACATTAGCAGAGACGTCATTCATTTTAGACAAAATCCATAGACGTCACTCTCACAATTGATACCTGTGGTTTAAAAGAAGATACGCAGATGGCCAACAGGCATATGAAAAGATGCTCAGCATTGCTCATTAGCAGAGAAAGGCAAATCGACACTGCAAGGAGGCACCACCTCACACCGATCAGAATGGCCATCATTAGACAGTTGATGAATAACATGCTGGACAGAGTGTGGAGAAGAGGGAATCCCTCTTACACTGTTGGAGGAGTGGAAACTGGTGCAGCCACTGTAGAAAACAGTATGGAAGTTCCTCAAAAAAAGTAAAAACAGTTTCCATATGATCCAACAATTCCAGTCCCTAGCATATATCTGGAAGAAAAAAAAACTATACCTTGAAAAGATTCATACACCCCTATGTCTATAGCAACAAAACTTACAATATCCAAGACATGGGAACAGCCTAATTGTCCATCAACAGATGAATGGATAAAGAAGATGTATATGCTTATACACACAGAGAATGGAATACCACTCAGACATTAAAAAAATGAAATCATACCATTTGCAGCAGCATGGGTGAACCTGGAGATTAACACATTAAGTGAAGTAGACAGAAAGAGAAAGACAATTTTCTGTGATATCACCCATGTGTGGAATCTAAAAGGAACATATCAATGAAACAGGAACAAACTCATAGAGAATAGGCTTGTGGTCGCCAAGGAGGGAAGAACTGTGATCTTGGGATTAGCAGATGAAATCTATTTATACATAGAATGGATAAAGAATGAGGTCTACAGTATGGCACAGGGAATTTTATTCAGTATCTTGCCATAAATCACAATGGAAAAAATATATATGTCAAGCTGAATCAATTTGCTGTACAGCAGAAATGAACTATACTTCAATAATTTTTTTTAATTTTTTAAAATTTGTGGTATCTATATCTGCAATGAAACATTACATGGCAGTAAAAATGCACAAACTGAAATGACAAAGAATACAGATCAATTCTGAAACATGATATTAAGTAAATAAGAGGAAATTTTAAGAAAGTTGACTGTACTGTTACTCCATTACATACATAATGATCAAGAGGAGACCAGATTTATTACTTACAAAGCATCACTAATCTTAACAACCCCCACCCCCAGTAAAATTGTGTGGAATCGCTGCCCTTACTGAGGTTCTTTCCTGTCTATGAACAACAGCTGAACTGGATGTATGTCTGCCCTTGGAGTCCTGAAACAGCTGGGCAATTTTGCCCCAGTTTCGAGTTGATTGCTGTGGACACACCCCTCACTCAAGCATTCTGGAGCTTGGAAGTCTCTACTTGACATATTTTGTGTTCATGAGTATCTAGTAAGCAAGGTTGTCCACCTTTGAAGGCAGAACAAATCCCCCTCCCAAAAAAACACCACAGTCATCTTTACACACATTATCTTTGTGCACATGTGTGGTCCTTGGATTGGAAAGGGAGGAAGAAAGAGAGATAGAGAGAGTGTTGTGTGTGCAAAGTTTCCACTCACAGTCACGAAATAATTTCAGATGAAGAAGAGTCAGAGAAAGACAAATATCACATGATATCATTTATTTGTGACATCTAAAAACATGAACTTATTTACAACACAGACTCACAAAGAATGAACTTAATGTTACCAAGGGAGATAGTGTCAGGAGGAGGTTAGATTGGAAGTTTGGGACTTACATATACACACGGCTATATTTAAAATGCATGACCACAAGAACCTACTGTATAAAACAGAGAATTCTACTTAATATTCTGTAACTCCCTAAGTGGGAAAAGAACTTGAAAAGCAATAGATGTATGTACATGTATAAGTGAGTCACTTTGTTGTACACCTGAAATTAACACAGTTAGTTTCTTAAACACACATATTACGATGTAGAATTTTTAAATATTTTCAGAGAACCATAATTTGCAAGTCTGGTCCTCTCATAAGAATGCAGAATAAAAGTCTCTATTAATGAGTTTTTAATTGGCAACCTGCACAGAGCCTGACATACGAGGAGGGAACATGTGATTTCTCTTCTGCAAAGAGTTAAGGTTAATGAGATTTATCAAGAGCTTGGGCAAAGCATCCTGCATGGTATACACTGAATCACCATTTCTACTTCCTAAAGGCGGTAAGATCTGTTTGAATCTTCTTAGGTTAACAGTGTTTAGGGAAACAAAAAGTGATGTTTGGATCATGAGGTGTGCTCTGTGATGCGGCTCAAGTCAGACTTCCATCCCTGGCATGAGAAGAGGCTGGTCATCTTCCCATGTGACATGAGCCAGGCGAAATGTACCAACACCGCCCACCTTCTGCTCAGTTCTGCCTCCTGTCTCACAGAAGCCGAGCCATGTGCCCCACACTCCTCAGCCTCCTGAGTCTCAGTGAATCCAGAAAGACACGGTTGGAGAGGGTTATGGTGGAAATCGGGGGATCCTCGCATCACTGACCAGGTTCCCTGCATGAAGGTGCAAGGAGTGTGGGGTCCATCAGGACAAGCCATCTCTGATGTGGTTTTCTTCTAGGGTTCTGTGTCAGTCTCAGGATCTGGGCAGCTGTGGGTGGGTCCTCCCCATCCCTTATTTCTCTATTGAGCAGAGTAGTTGGGGCTGATGCAGATGATACTGGGGGCTGGGGTGAGTCCCCTGTCGATGCAGTGAGAGCCGTGTGCCCTGTGGATCCCAGGTCTTCCTATTGGCCTTGATACTCATCTTCACTCTCCCCAGAGGTTAGCCCACCTCTGGACTCTGGACCTGAAGGCACATTGTGAAGTCTGGGAGCTGGGAGCTAGGCCCACTGGGTGCCATTTCTATCATGAGAGGGGAGCAAGAGGCTCCACCCCACAGACCCTCCCCTACAAGCTGGCTCCTGGCATCTCCAACTGGCCCTTAACAACAGGATCTGCAGGACCGCCCTCTAGACCTGACCCCAGGGAAGGATCTGCTCATCAGGCAGGGCCACCTGGACCTTGTCACACATTTGATGTAGGTTAGCTAACAAAGGAGCCACGTTCAAGCTTTATTTCCTTCTTTTCAGTCAAGTGGCTCTATCACTTGTTACCTGTGTCACTGTTAGTCACTCAGTCGTGTCCGACTCTTTGCGACCCCACGGACTGTAGCTCACCAGGCTCCTCTGTCCATGGGATTCTCCAGGCAAGAATACTGGACGGGGTTGCCATTTGCTTCTTCAGGGGATCTTCCCTACCTGGGGACTGAACCTGCTCTCCTGCCTTGCAGGAAATTTCTTTACCGTTTGAGCTACAGAAAATCCAACAGGGAAGCACTCTCATTTCTTTTCCATGTGTCAGTTTTTTTGTGGTGTTTTCTTTTGCTTGCATCGCACAGCGTGCAGGATCTCAGTTCCATGATTAGGGACTCAACCTGGGCCCTTAGCAGAGAAAGTGCTGAGTCCTAATGACCGGACCACCCAGGAATCCCCAGTGTTTTGTGTTCTGAGTGAGTTTTCAACATTTTATCAACAAAACAAAACAAACAAAAACAACAACAACAACAACAACAAAAACATTTTGTCAACCCAAGGAGTTATTCTTCTGATAAGAATCACTGCTGAGAAACATATTCTTAGAATCTCCATGATGTCTGTCCTGGGTTGACTGTGTCTCTGTCTGTCCCCAAGCCCCAGGTGTCCTTGAATATCAGAGTGATGCATTTTAGGGTTGGTGCCTTGGAAGAATTGAAGGGGAAGCACTCTAACAAGACCAGTGGGGAGAGGGGACCATTCCTGTTTTCCTCTCAAAACCTGTGCCTCCTTCTCTCCTAGGTGAATATGACAACCTCTCTTTGTCAGCCTGGCCAAGCCCCATGGTTCCCTTAGGACAGACTGTGACTCTTCAGTGTCACTTCTGTTCTCCACTTAAGAGATTCAGACTGTTCAAAACAGATGGGACAAGTTTGCCCGAGCTCCAGGGACATCATTTCAACACCTTCACCCTTGGCCCGGTGACCAGAGAACATGCAGGGTCCTACACATGTTCCAGATTGTCCAGGTCTCTCCCTGTGTTTTCCAGAAGCAGTGACCCCCTGCAGATTGTGGTCACAGGTAGGAGGGGTCCAGTCCAGCCTGGGACAGCCATCTATGCAGGCAATCACATCCTAGGTCCAAGTTCCTTATGTGGTCCAAGATTTACTCAGGATTTCCAGCCAGGAATGAACCAGGAAAGAGAAACCACTCTGAGAGTTTAAACTCAGGGTGTTGAATAGATGGGGTGCTCCAGCAAAGAAAGGAGGAGTCTCCCTAGGCATTAGTTAGACAGGATGCTGCTACTGCCTGCCACCAGGGAGGATGGGGAACGACCCTGATCCAGCACCTGACACCCAGTAGGGAGCTGTAATCCCATATAAAGGAGCTGGAGCCCCAGGGAGGAGTCCCAGGAATGTCTCCAGAGGCATGAGGTGGGGTCACAGATGGGGAAATGTTCCCTTTTTTCTCCACCTCCTTTCCAATCTCCTGCCAGTCATCACCCACATTCTAGATGAGTGTGAACAGAGACAGAATGCATCGTCAGAACCACCCAGCTCCCCACCACACATATTAGGGACAGGATGAAGCTGAGAGCATGGCAACCCAGTCCAGTATTCTCGCCTGGAGAATCCTATGGACAGAGGAGCCTGGCAGGCTATGGTTCATGGGGTTGCAGAGAGTTGGACAGGACTGAAGTGTCTGAGTATGCATGCATGAAGCTGAGAGCAGCTCCAACAGCTAAACAGTTTACAATAAATATAAAAGAGGCTGGAGGTTTTGAGCAAAGAGAAACAGAAAAGCATGAGCCAGAACCTGAGAACAAGGCTAAAGAAAATGCAACAAAACACACAGGAAGGGTAATTGACTTTGATGGTTCACAGGGACATTTTTCACACCTTCAGATGTCAGGGGAAACGCTGAGGTGGGGTGACTCACTGAAGCTCACAAGCTCTTTGCTCCTAGGTGTGTTCACAAAACCCTCCATCTCAGCCCACATCAGCCCCCTCATGCGTGCAGGAGAGAATGTGACCCTATGCTGTCATTCACAGCTGTTGGACAAATTTATCCTTCACCAAGAAAACAGCACAGGACATTTCCAGAGACATGGAGAGATGCTCACTCGTGGGCATGCCCCAGCTGACTTCGTCATTGGCCCCATGACTTTGGCGAGTGCAGGCACCTACAGATGCTACGGCTCTCTCAGACACTCCCCCTATAAGTGGTCAGCTCCCAGCGATCCTGTGGACATCGTCATCACAGGTGAGTGTGGCCAGACCAGTCCCTTCTGCTCTCTGTGTCACAGAAGGTCTGGTGTCTAGTCCAGCATCAGTCCTGGGAGAGAATGACAGGCATGCAGAGACACTCACAAACTCGGGAGAGGGAACAAACCAGAGAGAGAGGAGGTGTGAAAGCAGAAGGGAAAAGAGAACAGAGTCCCTGCCATGTGCTAAGGAGAAGACACAGCTGGTGACAGAGTGAAGGAGCAAGAATGTGAAAGAACGACCAACGGAGAAAAATGTACCAGAGCAGGGACCCGGGCAATTCCCCACTCAGGCAGCCAATGATGGTTGGTTAAGGGGTTGGTTTCCTGCTTTCATGTCAGAGCTCCCTTGCTCTGTCAGCAGCACACTGTGGTACCAGACGCCCTTGCAGTCTGGCCCCTGGGTGATCGAGATGGAGGTTGACACCCTGAAGTTGCTCAGCCTTGTGGTTTAATGCATCCTTCTGCACAAAGGGGGGGGGGTGGTCCCCCCAACCCTCCCACTAAGGAGTCATGTCCAGCCCCTGGGATCGTGCAGGACAGCACTGAACACTCCCTTAAGAATGAGGTGGTCAAAGACCCTGTGAGATTCTGGCAATTTCCACTCCATAATGTCTGCTTCTGGGTCAGTACCATGTTTTCTGATGGTCCCAGCTGTAGTTAGTAGATTGTTTTTCAAGAACAGCCCATTCTGGTTGATTTTTTAAATCTATTTTTTCTTACTTATTTTTGTTGAAGTTTAGTTGATTTAAGATGTTGTTAATTCCTGTTGTACAACAGAATGATTCAGCTATTCATATACATATATTTTTTTTAAAAAGGATATTACTAGTTTGCATTCCCACCAACAGTATAAGAGGTTTCCCTTTTCTCCACACCCTCTCCAGCATTTATTGCTTGTAGACTTTGGGACAGCAGCCTTGCCGGGGTCCAGCCCCGGTGGACCCAGGGAAATTCAAAGGGGAGACGGCTTCAGAGATCAGGAAACAATAGGTCAATTAAGCGTTTATTAAAGATATAAAGAGTGGTTAAATAGGGATAGCTCAGTGAGAAAATTCAGTGGAGAAAAGAGGCTGAATAACTTGGTTTACGTGGAAAGCTAATAAAATTCCAAAATAAGGAATTTATGTCACCTACATAGGCCGCAGGCGTCCTTCCATTCTCCTGAAGGAGAGGAGACACTAAGGCCTCCCCGGTCAGATCTTAGAAGCCCAGGCATAATTAGTAGGCTTGACGAGCCTCCACGTTCCAGATGGGGATTCAGCCAGAAGGTGAGAGAAAGAACGACATGGGGAGACCAGTCTTTCGAGGAACTGATCCCATTTTTTGTTTTTATACACTGAGTCTGTTTTTATACACTGAGATGTTATACAAAAGTCACACGGGGTAAACAGTCCTGATTTTTATTAAAGTCAGGTGCTTCATACAAATGTATACAGAGGTCTTAGGGGTGTTACATCATCTTCTGGTCAGGGGGCCTGCTGACGATTTATGACCCTCTCCTTGTGACAGCAGCCAGTCAACCAGAACACTTATTTCTCCAGGGGTGATTATTTTTAAAACAGATGCCACCTTCCGAAGGTACCAGATAAAATTACATTCCTATAGGGTGAGGGTGTAGTGGGTTATAATTAAGGAAAGAATTTGCTTAGCCTAAGGTCTAACATGATTAATATCAAAGGTTAATACTTATTTCTTCTATATATTCATTAATGTGTATAAGGGCAGGGGATGTGGAGACTTAGCAGCAAACATTGGCTCAACAAATGAAAAACCCTTCACCAACACAATTTCTAATCAGCCCACTATACTTATACTAATAGTTTTCTAACTTCTCTAAAAACCTGTTTTTAGAAGGTTTAAAGCATCTCATGCCTATCACGGTTGGGAGGCTGTGAACAATCACATATGGCCGGACAAGCCTGTCAGGCAGGCTAGAGAACCTTCAGAGGAGTTTGTAGGTTGAAACACTCCTATCATGCCCAGGAATTATTATTAACTGGAGCTCTAAGTTAACTCCTTCTCCAAAAGAGATGGTGGGGGACAGCCCCTCGTAAAGTCAGAGGTGTAGGTGAGAGCACAAGGTAGTAAAGTAGGCAGACTCTGGTTTTGGGGGTAGATGCTCGAGAATTTCTAGGGGGACTCCTCAGGCTCGATCCCGCCTTTGCTTATGCCAAGCCTCCTTCCTCATGACCTTTGCCACGGGCGGAGTTCCTCACTCTGCCTCCCCGGCAGCAGCCATTCTGACTGTATGAAATGGTTCCCCATTGTGGTTTTGATTTGCATTTCTCTGATAATGAGTGATGTTGAGCATCTTTTCTTGTGTTTGTTAGCCATCTGTATGTCTTCTTTGGAGAAATGTCTATTTTGTTCTTTGGCCCATTTTTTGATTGGGTCCTTTATTTTTCTGGAATTGAGCTGCAGGAGCTGCTTGTCTGTTTTTGAGATTAATTCTTTGTCAGTTGCTTCATTTGCTATTATTTTCTCCCATTGTGAAGGCTGTCTTTTCACCTAGCTTATAGTTTCCTTTGTTGTGCAGAAGCTTTTAATTTTAATTAGGTACCATTTGTTTATTTTTGCTTTTATTTCCAATATTCTGAAAGGTGGGTCATAGAGGATCCTGCTGTGATTTATGTCGAAGAGTGTTTTGCCTATGTTCTCCTCTAGGAGTTTTATAGTTTCTGGTCTTACGTTTAGATCTTTAATTCATTTTGAGTTTATTTTTGTGTATGGTGTTAGAAAGTGCTCTAGTTTCATTCTTTTACAAGTGGTTGACCAGATTTCCCAGCACCACTTGTTAAAGAGATTGTCTTTTCTCCATTGTATATTCTTGCCTCCCTTGTCAAAGATAAGGTGTGCACCCCAATGATCTCCTCACTTGGAGACAAATAAAAGCCCTACTAATCAAGCTGAAAATTTGGTCTCTCAACAGGGGTTGCCTCCGAGTCCTGAATACATTCTCCTGGCAATGCTCAGTCTTTTGGCCTGTACCTCCCCCTGCTCAAGCTTGGACTAACACCCAACCCCCCTCTATTACAGGTGGTCGAATGGACGAAGAGAGGACCAATCATTTCAACTAATGACTCTATACATATGCTTTCTCCCTTGTACATGAAAGGGCCTTCACACCCTGGGAAGGAAAGAAAACTAATTAATATTTCTCTAGGCTATGAAGTCCTTCCCTTGTGCATGGGCCCAGCAAAATTGTGCATAAACGTCAGCCGACAAATTTGGGCTGACAAATTTGGGCTTTTGTCCTGCCTCCAAAAGAAGAGTTTCAGACACTGCTTGGATTATTTACTGCCCTTTCTTTGTCTGTAAACCATGTTTATACTATTGAAACTTTAGGGAAAGAGTTAGGGAAAGAACAAAGAACTTTATGCAAAGGGTTTACTTATAAAAACTTTACTTATACTCCCATTCCTTGGGACAAATGTCAAACCAAATCAAGAAAATCAATGTTTGTGGCTAATCATACTATTGTTGATTGGGGACCCCATGGTATGTGGTTATCTGACTGCTCAGATGATATTAACAACACTGTGTGTGATATGGAAGGTCACTGACACTATGATGGAACATTACTATGACAAACGACTTCTTGAGTGGCTTGACCGTGGATTAGCCCCACCTCCTCCTAAGATCGTCCCCCATAAACAGAGTGGGCCTGAACAATGGGCCATTTGGAAACTTGCTGCGAGCATCAGAGCACAGAAGAACTTGGAACTTGGACCGGACATTTCATAAGGACCAGTCGTCATAGTACCTATTTCTTTCGCTACAGTCAGTCATATTTTATACAGGCCTGTGTCCCAAATCCTTTTGTTATAGCCATAGAAAATTTACAATTTAATAAGACTTTTGCGTTCTGTAACTTGTATTAATTGCAAACTATATACTTGTATTAAAAAAAAAAGATAAGGTGTGCATAGGAGTGTGGATTTATCTCTGGGCTTTCTATTTTGTTCCATTGATCTATATTTCTATCTTTGTGCCAGTACCATACTGTCTTGATGACTGTGGCTTTGTAGTAGATCCTGAAGTCAGGCAGGGTGATTCCTCCAGTTCCATTCTTCTTTCTCATGATTGCTTTGACTATTCGAGGTTTTTTGTATTTCCATACAAATTGTGAAATTATTTGTTCTAGCTCTGTGAAAAATACCCTTGATAGCTCGATAGAATTGCATTGAATCTATAGATTGCTTTGGGTAGTATACTCATTTTCACTATATTGATTCTTCCAATCCATGACCACAGTATATTTCTCCATCTATTTGTGTCCTCTTTGATTTCTTTCACCAGTGTTTTATACTTTTCTATATATAGGTCTTTTGTTTCTTTAGGTAGATATATTCCTAAGTATTTTATTCTTTTCATTGCAATGGTGAATGGAATTGTTTCCTTAACTTCTCTTTCTATTTTCTCATTATTATTGTATAGGAATGGAAAGGATTTCTGTGTGTTGATATTATATCCTTAAACTTTATTATATTTCTTGATTGGCTCTAGAAATTTTCTGGTGGAGTCTTTAGGGTTTTCTATGTAGAGGATCACGTCATCTGCAAACAGTGAGTTTTACTTCTTCTTTTCCAATTTGCATTCTTTTATTTCTCTTTCTGCTCTGATTGCTGTGGCCAAAACTTCCAAAACTATGTTGAATAGTAGTGTTGAAAGTGGGCACCCTTGTCTTGTTCCTGACTTTAGTGAGAACAGTGTGGAGATTCCTTAAAAAACTGGAAATAGAACTGCCTTATGACCCAGCAATCCCACTGCTGGGCATACACACCGAGGAAACCAGAATTGAAAGAGACACGTGTGCCACAGTGTTCATCACAGCACTGTTTATAATAGCCAGGACATGGAAGCAACCTACATGTCCATCAGCAGATGAATGGATAAGAAAGCTGTGGTACATATACACAATGGAGTATTACTCAGCCATTAAAAAGAATACAACTGAATCAGTTCTAATGAGGTGGATGAAACTGGAGCCTATTATACAGAGTGAAGTAAGCCAGAAAGAAAAACACCAATACAGTATACTAATGCATATCTATGGAATTTAGAAAGATGGTAACAATAACCCTGTATGCGAGACAGCAAAAGAGACACAGATGTATAGACAGTCTTTTGGACTCTGTGGGAGAGGGCGAGGGTGGGATGATTTGGGAGAATGGCATTGAAACATGTATAATATCATATAAGAAATGAATCGCCAGTCCAGGTTCAATGCATGATACAGGATGCTCATGATACATGATATAGGATACAGGGCTGGTGCACTGGGATGACCAGAGGGATGGTATGGGGAGGGAGGTGGGAGGGAGGCTCAGGATGGGGAACACGTGTACACCTATGGCAGATTCATGTTGATGTATGGCAAAACCAATACAATATTGTAAAGTAATTAGCCTCCAATTAAAATAAATGAATTTATATTAAAAAATTAAAAAAAATCTCAGTTCTGGAAACAGATCATTAAAAAAGGATATTAAATGACACTGCATTTTAAAAATTATTTATTTTTTTTAAAAAGGATTTTAAACAACACCCATATTTAAAGTTATGTTTGAATTTTTCCCTGTACTGGGTATCTGTTACTGTGGGTCTTTCTCTCCTGCCAGTGGGCGGCCTTCTCACTGCAGTGCTTCTCTTGTTGCACACTTCCGGCTTTAGTCCTATACTTAGGACTAGAGTTACTTTGTGCTCTAAGATCAAGGTCTCCTCCTTCCAGGTCTGTCCAAGAAACCCTCTCTCTCAGCCCAGGGGTGCCCCGTGGTGAGGTCAGAAGAGAATGTGACCTTGGTCTGCAGCTCCGAAAGTGCCTTTGACCAGTTCCATCTGCTCAGAGAGGGGCAGAACCTTGGGTGCCCACTTGCTGGAGGGTGGAGCCCCCATGGAGCACTCCAGGCAGAGCTCCGTCTTGGTCCTGGGACCCCAGCCCACAGCGGTGTCTACAGGTGCTACGGCTCCTTCACTCACTCTCCCTACTCGTGGTCAGACTCCAGCGACCCACTGTTCCTGTCTGTCACAGGTGAAGAACCTCTTCCTGGCCCATGCTTTCTTGTTGCTGTTCCAGCTTGCTGCCGCTAAGCTGTGTCCAATTCTTAGTGACCCCCTGGACTGCAGCACAACAGACTCCTCTGTCCTTCAGTATCTCCACTATGTACCACAGCCTTGTCCTGGTGAAGGGGCTTGCATAACTCAACGAAGCTATCAGCCATGTCATGCGGGGCCACCAAGACTGACGGGTCATAGTGAAGAATTTGAACAACATGTAGTCCCCTACAGGAGGAAATGGCAACCCACTCCAATGTTCTTGTTTCCAGAACCCCAAGAAGATTCCCATGCTTCACAATGCACTAAATCACATTGCGTTGGCCAAGAAGTCCATTTGGGTTTTTCCATAACATCTTACTCTATCACTGAGCTCTATCTCTAGGGCTCTGTGCTGGTGTCAGGGGAACGTTAGGGCTTCTGGAGAAATGGAGGCAATGAGAACTAGAGAGGAAGAGAGATGGTAGATGGGATCTCAATCCTCTTCCACCTCCAGTATGGATGCTCCACATCAGAATCCTGTCTATCCAGGCAATAAAGAAAAAGGTCAGGGTAGACCCAGGAGGAGGAGAGGCTGGGCTGATTTGGGAAGATCAGAGATTGCATTGGCTCCTTGCTCTTAGTCTTTTCCCAGAAGCAGCTCTGACATACAGGTGATTTCCCAATTAAGGAGCATAGACATTCATTCCTGGAGCAGAGAGAATGTCTCTAGCTTACACCTGTCTTTCACCACCAGACATATCCATCCCACATCCTTCCACCATCACATCTCCAGGATGGAGGGTCTACTCAACGCATTCACGGGGAGGAGCCAGAAGGTCTCCCCTCATCCCATCAGTGCTCTGAGGGATGACAGAGTCAAGGACAGCCAGGAGGTCAACCTTCCAGAAAGAATATTCCTCATTCAGTCAGTATGAGGAAGGTTACTTATTCACCCCTGTCTTTTTTCTCCTAGGATCCACTACAAGTACTTGCCAATCAACCACGGATCCACATACCACAGAAGGTAAGCAAGACGGTCTCCTATCTCAGCAAATTTCTGAGAAGACAGAGGGTTCCTGTGTGAGTGTTGGCTCTGCCACCTCCCAGCTCTGTGACTTTGGGCTCCTCAACGTCCCTGTTAAGTTAGCATTTGAGACCATGGTCTGCAGGAGACCCACAGGGGGCATTGAGCTTCTCATGCTCTGTGACTGGAAATTTCTAAACTGGAGAAGTGGGTCAGAGTGACCTGACCCCATGCTTAAGGGAGATGCTTACCTTCCCTCCACCAGGATCTTTGGAGATGGATGTGGGAGGACAAGGGGAGAATTTTAGGGAGCACCTTAAATATGTGTTATTCCTCTGTTAGTGTTTTATGAACTAAGCATTCCACGGTTCAGATATATAAGTGTCATGTCTTCTTGAGGATTCCATTCCAGGTCTATGTGGATGGAGGGGAAATGTATTGTGCATTAACGTGGTCTCCATTCATGCAAAAATGCCATGCCTTGTCATACGGGGCAGCAGACAATAATTGCTTCGATGCCCAGGAGACCTTGATTCAGACCTCAGCTGGTCTTGCACAACCTCTTTACTTTATCCACTGCTAGCATCTCTCTTGGATGTTTTGGTACCTCCTGGGAAGTGGAGACCATAACTGGTCAGGTTGACAGATGCTGACAGTTTGACACAAGGATACAATAAATCCAGTGTGTAGGGGCACAGCCTACTCAACAAATAATCAGATTTTCTTCCACTTGCTTGTTGGTAGAAGCACCGCTTCCTCTAGAACACTCCAGCACGTGGTACATTGTCCTTGGGCTTGTCATAGCCTTCACCTCTACCAGCATCATCCTCGCTGCTCTTGTCTGTCACTGGTTTTCTACCCAAAATCGTAAGTCTGAAGGTGGCGAGCTCAGCATCATCTGACCCAGTGGGAGGTGGACTCATAGGAGAGAATGGAGTTTTCACTTCCTGTAGGTTAAAAACTGATTTCTGGTGTTGAGATCCCAGATGGAACATCTTCCAGAGACCCATGGAACCCTGTTCTTTTTATGAAAATATGTGTTGATTTATTCTTGGCTGCATCAGGTCTTGGCTGCAGCATGGGGGATCCTCGTTGTGGAGCTGGGGTGCAGTTCAAGGCTGCAGAGCTCGTGGGCTCAGCAGGTGCAGCACGTGGGGCTTAGTTGCTCCAAGGCAGGTGGGATCATAGTTCTCCCACCAGGGATAGAGCCTGTGGCCCCTGCACTGGATGGGAGGGGGTGGGTGTCTTAATCCCCGGGCCACCAGGGACATTCCAAGCCCTGTTCTTCTCTTCAACCACAGCCATCTGTTCTTATTCCCTACATGATCTTGGGAATCTGCTGTTACACAGAAAAGGATGGTCCATAACAGAAGACATAGGATGGGCCCATGGGTTTGCACAGGTTCATGAGACAGTCCGTGAATGGCTGGGCTTGTATATGGTTGTTTGTGTGTATGTGTGTGTGTGTGTGTGTGTAGTAGACAGTCTCTACACCTGGGGTATACCCCTGCCTTTTTCTGGCTTTGATATCCCCATCAAAGATACGGAGGTCTGGAATAACTGCCTCCACCCTGAAGAGCCTTGACTCTCTTCCATTCGCAGATGTTGCCATCATGGAAGGAGAGCCCAATGAAGACCGAACAGTAAACAGCGAGGTGAATCCTCCCAGGCCAAACCCTTGCCATAGCCTAAGCCCTTCCAATGCCCAATGCCCCAGCCTTCGAAGATCACGTCTCAGTCCATCATTCACACCTCCTTCCTCTCAGGATCCTGCAGCAGAAGACGTGATATACGCCCACCTGAACCACGGGACCGTCTCCAAGAGACTGTTCACTCCCGCTCCCCTGAGCCACATGCATCCCTTCACTGAGCCCATTATCTATGAATAATTCAATGTAAACCAAGACCATGCTGAGCCCTGACCTGGTCCCAGGCTGTGAGCACATAGAGTGTTACAAATTGAGGACTTAGATCTCTTTTTTAAGGGGTTCCTCCGTGGAAACTCCTACTCCTCCAAAGCAGCCCAGCAACTTTGAGGTAACAGTGCAGTCCAAGAATTATAGGATCGTCTTCAAAAATCCCACAACCTCTTAGTAATCTCCTGGCTATTCTAGGACTACATTTTATCTATCTCACCATTTGGGGAGAAGGTATAATCAATCACACATCTGGTAGGTTACTATGATCATCCTACTTTTTCTAAAGTTCCAATAAAGCATAAAAAAATTGCCAGTTGATTCTTCAAATTATTCAGTGGAAAAAAAACAAAACCAAAAAATAAAATGTCTATTCAGTAATGTTTTACAAGGATGAACATATTTACAAGACAGAAACAGACTTCTAGACTTAGAGAACAATCTTAGAGTTACAGACGGGAAGGGTTGGGGGAGCGATAGATTGGAAGTTTAAGATTGACATGTGCAGTGTTATATTTAAAATAAAATGCTTTCCATGAAGAATAATAAAATCAATGCTAGATGGCCTTTAAAAAGATGAAGTATATTCTGTTTGAGATATCCAGTGTGGTGGCACTAGCCATGTGAGGCTGTGTGTGTACGTGCTAAGGCAATTCAGTCATATCTGACTCTTTGAAAAGCCATGGATGATGTGTAGCTCGTTAGACTCCTCTGTCCATGGGATTCTCTAGGCAAGGATACTGGAGTGGGTTGCCATTACCTTCTTGAGGGGATCTTCTTGACCCAGGGATTGAACCCATGTCTCTCAGGTCTCTTGCGTTGGCAGGCAGATTCGTTATCACTGAGCCATTGGGGAAGTCCCCTCAACCTTTCCCAGCTGTGTGCCCTGAGGGTGCTGGGTTCCAGGGGTAGAAACATGATAACAAAATCTCCTTCAGTCTGGATCCACAGTGGCCAATAAAGTAGTTACCCAGCCACGCTGTACAATGACTCTACATGTATATGAAGTAAAGCATTCAGTTCCTCACTCACATCCACCACATTTCAAGTGCTCAGTAGCGTCATGTGCCCAGGTGCTATGGTGTTGTTCAGAGCAGATGTTTAAAAAGTCCAGTCATCACAGAGAATTTTACTGGACATTCCACTCCAGATCACTGAAAGGCTGCAGAGACAACACTTGCCCCAGGGAGGCTTTGCATGTGTTGTGTTAATCTATCAATACTTGTACATTTTTTTCTTTTTTGCTTCTTTTCACTGAAGCAAATGATTTGAGAATCTTATGCCTTTTAAATTATCAACTATTGGCACAATATGGCTTGGCTCAACGAAGAGGAGGGCTGAAGAGCATAACACCATGAGGACCCCAGCATGAACTGAGCTGGCAAATGGGATGAAA
The DNA here is from genome assembly GCF_002263795.3 of Bos taurus. Lineage (NCBI taxonomy): Eukaryota > Metazoa > Chordata > Mammalia > Artiodactyla > Bovidae > Bos > Bos taurus. The sequence goes on along the minus strand of NC_037345.1, from coordinate 62,624,421 downwards.
ATCAAGCTCCATGGAGCCTTAGTTGCTCCCTGAGGTTGTGCATGTGATCTTTCCCCTGGCTTAGAACTAAATCACCCAAGAACTGTTTTACCAAGAGAAATGTCAGGATCGCTAGAAGTGAAGACATGCTGGGGCTTCTGTGTTGCTGCTGTGAGAGAGCATATACCACACTGCTGTGTGATATATCTGAACATGCATTCATTTCATAATATATGTAAGTCAGGTCATTACCTTGGATACCACACGGCTCTATGTCAATTATAACTCTGTGAAACTGGATAGATAGACGATACATGTGCTTAGTTGCTCAGTCATATCCAACTCTTCGTGACCCTTTGGACTGAAACCTTATAGGGTCCTCTGTCCATGGGATTCTCCAAGCAAGAATACTGGAGTGGTTGGCATTTCATTCTCCATGATGATATGTAGACAGACACATAGATAGATCAATAGATTTCAGTGGTTGCAATACCACTTCCTGAGGCAGTTGATGACTTTAGCAGGCTATTTCCTGTCTTTCTTAAATTTTGCTTCATGGAAGTATATCATATGTATTAATATATGCATCTGTCCTTGATCAGGAGCTCTGACAAGGTCCATTCTTGTCTGACCCTGGAGTCTTTGTTGGTTGAAGAGGAGAGCAACATGCAGCATCAAAGGATGCTTTGAAGAGACAGAAATGACTCACATGCTTCCCCTCAAGGGGACAGAGACACAATCTGCTTTTTACAGACATTGGCCTGTCACTGGGAGAAATAAAGCCTGCCCTCTGGGCCCAAGAGGAAGAGTTGTGCTTTCTTGTGGGAGCAGAGTGTACTTTGAAAAACTCTCCAGGCCTCCTTGCTTGTCCACCCCTTGGTTCACCAGTTCTCTAAGGGCATCGCTGAAGGTCACACTCAACACCTCCACTCTTACATCTCATATTCAATCACACAGTAAAAGAATTCAGCCCCCAGGGTCCCCCTGGCCCCTGCTGTCTTCTCCATCCACAGAGTCCACCCACAGCCACACCTGGATTCCAGCCACAACCTCCCTGGGTTCTGAGCTCCAGACCCACACTCCCATCTCCAGTTCACCCTCCACATTTCATCTTTCTAACTCACATTTCAGAATCTGCTTTCTGCCCCCAAATCCCTCCATGGTGCCCACATCTTCAGGGCAAACTCCAAACTCTTCTATCTAAATTCAATCCTGTTCATGGTCCTCCAGAGTTGACCCCCACCCCCAACCTCAGCTTGCACCTTTTCTTCCAAACGATACTGGTACAATTACACCACACACACACACACACACACACACACGGAAAATGGGCCATTTAACATTTGTGTGCTCTCTCACATCAGCTCTTCTGAGAACACTCAGACTCAACAAGTTCCTTTTGTATTCCCAATCGAAAGTAGACACAAAGGTAGACACTATCATTTCCATCACTTGTTAATGGGTTTTTGCCTTATTAAGGGGCAATTTTCATAAGAAAAATCCACATAAATCATTTAGAATGCTGGTTGACACACCCATATCAGAATAACTGAAGGTCAAAATTATTTATTTTTAATTAAAAAAATTAAATTTATACTGTCATTTCCCTTTTCTCTACAGCATCTAATATAATATGACCTTCATAAAGTTTTCTTATCATACAGTTTCTTGCTTATATCTTCCATTTTTTCTTAAAAATAAAATCATCACCCTTGAACAGTGGACAGCACTGTACATGACCACATCAATTCCCCCTGTCCCCTTCAGTAAGCCCCTGTGTCCCAGGGTTCTATGGAATGTTCTTTTCTCTCTAGAATGTACCTGCTCCTACCCATGGCTCTCCAGCTCCTCAAGCAGCTGTTCTCTCAAGTAGTGTAGACGTTGTTGTCATTGTTCGGTCACTAAGTCATGTGTGACTTTTGCAACCCCATGGACTGCAGCATGCCAGGCTTCTCTGTCCTTCACTATCTCCCACAGTTTGCTCAAACTCAAGTCCATTGGGTCTTGATGTCATCCAACCATCTCATCCTCTTTCGCCCTCTTCTCCTCTTGCCCTCAATCTTTCCCAACATCAGGGTCTTTTCCAATAGTCAGTTCTTTGCATCATGTGGTCAAATTATTGCAGCTTCAGCTTTAGCATCAGTCCTACCAATGAATATTCTCAGGGTTGATTTCCTTTAGGATTGATCGGTTGGTCTCCTTGCTGTTCATGAGAGTCTCAAAAGTCTTCCCCAGCATTACAGTCTAAAAACGTGTTCCTCAGTGCTCAGCCTTCTTTATGTCCAACTCTTACATCTATATATGCCTACTACACACACCATAGCTTTGACTATAAGGAACTTGTGTTGGCACAGCACTTTCTAATACAGTGTCTAGGTTTGTCACAGCTTTTCATCAAAGGAGAAGGGTCTTTTAATTTCATGGCTGCTGTCACTGTCCACAGTAATTTTGGAGCCCAAGAAAAGAAAATCTGTCACTGTTTCCACTTTTTCCCTAATATTTTTTTTTCTTTTTTTGCCATGAAGTGCTTGGACCACAGTTCAGGAGCTTCATTTTTTAAAATGTTTACAGTGTAGACATGGAACCCAGTTATTTTCTTGTTTCTTCTATTTTAAAAATAATTGATTATTAGCATTTGATGCCCTCATTCTGCAGAATCTGAGTTCTTCGAGCACCTACAGAAGATGGGTTTACCTGGGTCATGGGTGTATTTCTGTTGTGTAGCATCAATGCCTGGTACAGAGTAGGTGCTCTGCAATAATTTGTGAGCTGACTGAAGATGAGAAGTAAATTCCATTTCTGGAGGGGACTGGGAAAATAAAGTTCTGAGTTGTATTTGGAGCCAGACTGTCCGGGACTGACTCAGGGCGAGAACCTGGGTCCCACCCTCTAGAGCAGGCAGTCAGACTGGGCAGAAAAAGAGCTGAGACCTCAGGTCTGGGCTGAGATGCCTCCTGAGCCCTGCCTGGAGACATCGGCGCCAGGTCCATGGAGGGGCAGCCCTGTTGCTGCAGGTCCACAGCTGTGGGAACCCTGAAGGGCTGCAGTCGCCCCCCAGGGACCACATCCTGTTTGTCCTCTAAGGCCCCATGGTCTCTTCATCTGCACAGGGCGGGGGCAGCTGGGAGGCCAGAGCTGCAGACATGACTTTTATCCTCTCTGAGCTTCTCCTCCTTGTCCAGATGTGATGGGCAGGGAGGGAACCGCATGAGGGCACGGGATGCCCACTCCACCCCCAGTTCATGGGAACCTCAGTGCTTGAGCACTGGAGGAGCCAGGGATCCTGACGGGGAGAGAATCAGCCCAAGCTTTTGGTGGCAAATCTCTCACTTTCAGGGCTGAGTCTGGGCCAGAGGACCCCAAGCCCTGCAGATGAGTCTTCTCATGGCTCCTGGGTCCCCATGTCTCACTTCAGTCCCAGGAAATCGGTGGGGGAGGAGGTGGGGGCACTGGGATTCTAGAGTGATGCTGGTGAAACCTGGAAGGGCTCCTGAGCTGACCTGGGGAGTGAGGGGTGGGGAGGTCCTTGGACTCAGCCTCTGACTCCCTTCCAGGGACCTTCCACAAACTCACCATCTGGGCTGAGAATCTCTTGGGCAGTTCAGGGTGCCCATGTGATACACCATATGCACAGATGGAATGTGAGAGTGAGTACGCAGACAATCAGAGATTATACTGCAGTTGGCCTGCACTATTTGAAGAAACAAATGGCAATGCATTCCAGTATTCTTGCCTGGAAAATCCCATGAATATTGGAGCCTGCCAGCCTACAGTCCATACGGTTGCAAAGAGTTGGACATTACTGAGTGACTTCATTTTCTTTCATTTTATTTTAAAATTTATTTGTTTTACTGGTTCCATTTTTTAATCTCATAATATTTATATTTTATTGAAGTGTAGTTGACTTACAATGTTTCAGGTGCACAGCAAGGTGATTTTCAGTTATACAAGTATGCATATATTATTTTGCAGATTACTTTCCATTTTAGGTTATTGCAAGATATTGACTATAGTTCCCCATGCTATACAGTAAATCTTTGTTGCTTGTTGCATATCTTTTTTTTTTTAATTAGAAATCTAGCATTGTATTCGTACTTCTATTTTTAAATTTATGGTATATTCCACATCAGTGTTATGTTACACTAAAAGTAATGTTTTATGTTATGTACATTAAAAGTAAACGGAAAACAATGGCAATGTTAATTGTGGGAGGAAATATTGACTCGCATTATGTTACTGGTGGGCTTTCCTGGGGACTCAGATGATAAAGAATCTGCCTGCAGCACAGAAAGATCTCCTGGAGAATGAAATGGCAACCCACCCCAGCATTCTTGCCTGGAGAAGCCCCATGGACAGAGGAACCTGGCGGGTTGCAGCCCATAGGATCACAAAGAGTCAGACACGACTGATGGACTAAACTATTCTCAAGGCTCTGACTTGAAAGGTATAACACTTTCCCATTCATATAGAGATAAAAAGTGGCAGAACAGACAGAACCTTTTGTCTTGTCAGGGGCTTAAAGGGACATTATGACCAGACATGCATGGACAGCTTCAAGAACAGAGGATTCCAGGATTAAAAGATTTCCCAGTGGAGGGGACGTAAGTATAGCTATGGCTGATCCATGTTGATGTATGGCAGAAACTAACAATATTATTCAGTTCAGTTCAGTCGCTCAGTCGTGTCCGACTCTGCGACCCCATGAATTGCAGCACTCCAGGCCCCCGTGTCCATCACCAAGGAGCATTACTCAGCCATTAAAAAGAATGCAGTTGAATCAGTTCTAATGAGATGGATGAAACTGGAGCCTATTATACAGAGTGAAGTAAGTCAGAAACTAAAACACCAATACAGTGTACTAACACACAAACATGGAATTTAGAAAGATGGTAATGATGACCCTATATGTGAGACAGCAAGAGACACAGATGTAAAGAACAGTCTTTTGGACTCTGTGGGAGAGGGTGAGGGTGGGATGCTTTGAGAGGGTAATGTTGAAACGTGTATATTATCATATGTGAAGTGGATCACCAGTCCAGGCTTGATGCATGAGACAGGGTGCTCAGGGCTGGTGCACTGGGATGACTCTGGGGGATGGGATGGGGAGGGAGGTGAGAGGAAGGTTCCAGATGGGGAATACATGTGCGCCCATGGCTGATGCATGTCAATTTTTTGCAAAAACCACCACAATATTGTAAAGTAATTAGCTTCCAATGCAGAGTTCCTAAGAATAGCAAGGAGAGATAAGAAAGCCTTCCTTAGCAATCAATGCAATGAAATAGAGGAAAACAACAGAATGGGAAAGACTAAATATCTCTTCAAGAAAATTAGAAAGGCCAAGGGAACATTTCATGCAAAGATGGGCTCGGTAAAGTACAGAAATGGTATGGACCTAACAGAAGCAGAAGATATTAAGAAGAGGTGGCAAGAATACACAGAAGAACTGTAGAAAAAAAAGATCTTCACGACCCAGAAAATCATGCTGGTGTGATCACTCATACTCACCTAGAGCCAGACATGCTGGAATGTGAAGTCAAGTGGGCCCTAGGAAGCATCACTATCAACAAAGCTAGTGGAGGTGATGGAATGCGGGGAGCTGCCCATGAGAACGGGGTCCTTTGTCTGAAGGACACAGCTCTGGGAGCTGCCTCAGTCCTTGAGGGTTTGCTTGCAAACATAGCTCTCTGTCCCGCCACCCCCAGAGATTAGGCGACTATCTACTGCAGACACCTGGAGTTCTGGGCAAACTTCTCATGCACAGGGAAATGTTATCTGGTGTAAGAAATAATAACAGGGTGCCATTCCCATGCTCTCAAGATTTCTTGTGACTTTTTGTAAGATGTATAGGTCAACCAAGAAAAAAGTTAACTGTCTTGTCTTTCTCACGCTCTCCTGTATAAATATGAGATGCTGAATAAAGTCGTGGTCAGACTGCTTCCCTTTGTGGAGACGTGTCTGAACCTCTCGACCGCATCTTTGTTGTAGAATTTCTTTTGCTGTAGTTTTCTTTCTCAGCCACGCCGTGCACGTTCTCGGGACCTGATTGACTTTGCCGGCTGGCTCCGGCAATGGAATTCCAGTTGAGCTATTTCAAATCCTAAAAGATGACACTGTGAAAGTGCTGCACTCAATATGCCAGCAAATCTGGAAAACTCAGCAGTGGCCACAGGACTCGAAAAGTTCAGTTTTCATTCCAATCCCAAAGAAAGGCAATGCCAAAGAATGCTCAAACTACTATTGCACTCATCTCATCCACTAGTAAAGTAATGCTCAAAATTCTCCAAGTCAGGCTTCAGCAATGCATGAACTGTGAATTTCCAGATGTTCAAGCTGGTTTTAGAAAAAGCAGAGGAAACAGAGATCAAACTGCCAACATCTTCTGGATCATTGAAAAAGCAAGAGACTTCCAGGAAAAAACATCTGCTTTATTGACTATGTCAAAGCCTTTGACTGTGTGGATCACAATAAACTGTGGAAAATTCTGAAAGAGATGGGAATATGAGACCACCTGACCTACCTCTTGAGAAACCTGTGTGCGGGTCAAGAAGCAACAGTTAGAACTGGACATGGAACAACAGACTGGTTCCAAATAGGAAAAGGAGTATGTCAAGGCTGTATATTGTCACCCTGCTTATTTAACTTATATGCAGAGTACATCATGAGAAACACTGGGCTGGAGGAAGAACAAGCTGGAATCAAGATTTCTGGGAGAAATATCAATAACCTCAGATATGCAGATAACACTACCCTTATGGCCAAAATTGAAGAAGAACTAAAGAGCCTCTTGATGAAAGTGAAAGAGGAGAGTGAAAATATTGACTTAAAGCTCAACATTCAGAAAACTAAGATCATGGCATCCGGTCCCATCACTTCATGGCAAATAGATAAGCAGATAGTGGAAACAGTGTCAGACTTTATTTTTCTGGGCTCCAAAATCACTGTAGATGGTGATTGCAGCCATGAAATTAAAAGACACTTACTCCTTAGAACGAAAGTTCTGACCAACAAAGACAGCGTATTAAAAAGCAGAGACATTACTTAGTCAACAAAGGTCCATCTAGTCAAGGCTATGGTTCTTCCAGTAGTCATGTGTGGATGTGAGAGTTGGACTATAAAGAAAGTTAAGCGCCAAAGAATTGATGCTTTTGAACTGTGGTGTTGCAGAAGACTCTTGAGAGTCCCTTGGACTGCAAGGAGATGCAACCAGTCCACCCTAAAGGAGATCAGCCCTCGGTGTTCATTGGAAGGCTTGATGTTGAAGCTGAAACTCCAATACTTTGGCCACCTGATGCGAAGAGCTGACTCATTTGAAAGGACCCTGATTCTGGGAAAGATTGAAGGCAGGAGGAGAAGGGGATAACAGAGGATGAGATGGTTAGATGGCATCACTGACTACAATGGGCATGGGTTTGGGTAGACTCCGGGAGTTGGTGATGGACAGGGAGACCTGGCGTGCTGTGATTCATGAGGTCACAAAGAGTCAGACATGACTGAGCAATTGAACTGAACTGAACTGAAAATAAATAAACTAATTAAAAAAAAGAAGAAGAAGAAGAAGAATCCTCTCCAGCACCACAGTCCGAAAGCATCAGTTCTTCAGCACTCAACCTGTTTCAGTGCTTGGGCAGCTGGAGGAACTGGGGACCCTGATTGGGAGATAATCAGCCGAAGGTTCCAGTGGGAAATCTCACTTCCAAGGCTGAGTCTGGGCCAGAGGACCCCGAACCCTGCAGGTAAGTCCTCCTGGGGCTCCCAGAACCCATGTCTCACTTGAGCCCTGGAAACTTGGTGGTGGGTGAGGTGGGGTTACTGGGATTCTAGAGTGATGCTGGTGAAACCTGGAAGGGCTCCTGAGCTGAGCTGGGGACTGAGGGGTGGAGAGGTCCTAGGACTCAGCCTCTGACTTCCTTCCAGGGACCTTTCACAAACCACCATCTGGGCTGAGCCAGTATTGGGCAGTTTCAAGATGCCCATGTGAATACACTGTATGCAGAGTTGGAATGTACAAGTAAGCACATAGAACATCAGGGAGTATGCTGTAGTTTGCTTGCACTATTTGGAGAAGGAAATGGCAAGGCATACCAGTATTCTTGCTTGGAAAATCCCATAGATGGAGGAGCCTACCAGGCTAGAGTACATGGGGTCTCAAAGAGTCAGACACGACTGGAAAACTTTACTTTCTTTCATTTCATTTTAAAATTAATTTATTTTGCTAGTTACATCTTTAAATTTCATAATATATGCATTTTATTGAAGTGTAACTGACTTACAATGTTCCAGGTGCACAGTAAGGTGATTCAGTTATACATATACACACATAGTTTTTTCAGATTATTTTCCATTTTGGTTATTACAAGATATTGACCATAGTACCCTGTGCTATGCAGTAAATCTTTGTTGTTTGTTGCATATCAATTTTTAGTTTAATTAGAAAGCTAGCATGCTATTCATACTTCAATTTTAAAATTTAAGATATAAATTCCACATTAGTGTTATGCTACACTGATAGTGAAAGCATGATGCCAAAATCCCACCACGTCCACGTTAAAAGTAAGTGGAAAGCAATGGCAATGTTATGTGGGAGGAAATATTGAATCGCTTTATGTTACTGGTGGGCTTCCCTGTTGACTCAGATGATAAAGAATCCGCCTGCAATGTGGGCGACCTGAGCTCAAGCCCTCGGTTGAGGAAGATCCCCCATGGAAGGAAATGGCAACCCACCCCAGTATTCTTGCCTGGAGAATCCCCATTGACAGAGGAGCCTGGCGGGCTGCAGCCCATGGGATCACAGAGAGTCAGACACGACTGAGCGACCAAGCACAAGCACAATGTTACTGGTGGGAGGACAAGTGATTGCAGTAGTTGGGGAGTCGATAACATTTATCCGTTCAAAGGGAGAGCCACACATCTCTGGACCTGACTTCCCATTGCATCTGTTCCTTCAGCTCTAACCCTTGCGCTCTGCTGTCTGTGCTTAGTCATGCTGACTCTTTGGTAAAACGAATGTTGCCTAGAGCTTGTAATATAGGAGAACCCATTCTCAAGGCTGGAGAAGTAAATGGCAGCACACTCTAATATTCCTGCCTGGAGAATACCATGGACAAGGAGCCTGGTGGCCTACAATCCACAGGGTCGCAAAGAATCGGACGTGACTGAGGGACTAAGACTATTCTCAAGGCTCTGAACTTGAAAGGTATAACACTTTCCCATTCGTATAGAGATAAAAAGTTACATAACAGACAGAAACTTTTGTCTTGTTGGGGACTTAAAGGGATATTACGACCAGATGTGCATGGACAGCTTCGAAAACAAAGGATTCCAGCATTAAAAGTTTTCCACAGTGGTGGGGACGTAAGTATAGCTATAGCTGATCCATGTTGATGTATGGCAGAAGTCATCCCAGTATTGTAATTGTCCTTTAATTAAAAATAAATAAATTAAGGGGGGGGGAAGCTTGGACAGGAATTCTCTGGTGGTCCAGTGGTTGGGAATCTGCCTGCCCAAGTAGGGGACACTGGTTCAATCCCCAGAAGGGGACTATTCCACATCCCATGGGGCAAGTAAGCCCGTGGGCCACAAGTCCATGTGCCTATAGTGGGTGCTCCACAACAAGAGAAGCCACAGCGATGAGAGACTCTGCACCACAGCAAAGAGCTGCCCCCCTTCCTGCAACTAGAGAAAGCCAGTGCACAGTGATGAAGACCCAGCACAGCCATTAATTAGTTAATTAGAACACTGCAACAACCAGCTACACCTCTTCCCCTTTTAGTGTGTGTGTGTGTGTGTGTGTGTGTGTGTAAGTGTGAAAGTATGAGTTCACAGGTGGGTATTTAACCTGTATTTTTCTCTCCTCTCCTTGGAAAATTCTTCCCCATAGGGTTATTTTACATTCAGTAAACACTGTTGGACCATCCCACCCCTTCAAAAAAAAGCCCATCTAACTCAGATAAGATGATTCTTTGGGGCACGAGTTCACCATCTTTTTGGTCTGCTGGCTTTCCAAATAAGGTCACTATTCCTTGCCCAAAGACCTCATCATTCTGCCCAATGACAGGCAACGTGAGGTTGGACTCAAAGCACATTCATGAGACATTGGCAGAGGTGTCATTCATTGTAGACAAAATCCATAGACGTCACGCTCACAATTGGTATGTGTGGTTTAAAGAAGATATACAGATTGCCAATAGGCATATGAAAAGATGCTCAGCATTGCTCATTAGTAGAGAAAGGCAAATCGACACTGCAAGGAGGTACCACCTCATACCAATCAGAATGGCCATCATTAGACAGTTGATGAATAATAGATGCTGAGAGGGTGTGGAGAAGAGGGAAACCCTCTTACACTGTTGGTGGAGTGGAAACTGGTGCAGCCACTGTGGAAAACATTATGGAAGTTCCTCAAAAAACCAAAAACAGAATTTCCACATGATCCAACAATTCCAATCCAGAGCATATATTTGGGAAAAAAAACTATACCTTGAAAAGATTCATGTACCCCTATGTTCATAGCAGCACAACTTATAACACCCAAGACATGGAAACAACCTAAATGTCCATCGACAGATGAATGAGTAAAGAAGATGTTGTATGTGCCTACACACACACACAATGGAATACTACTCAGGCATTTTAAAAATGAAATTATGCCTTTTGCAGCAGCATGGATGGACCTGGAGATTAACATATTAAGTGAAGAAGACAGAAAGAGAAAGACAATTTTCAGGTGATATCACCCATATGTGAAATCTAAAAGGAACATATCAATGAAACAGGAACAGACTCAGAGACAGAGAATAGGCTTGTGGTTGCCAAGGAGGGAAGGACTGGGAGCTTGGGATTAGCAGATGAAATCTATTTATACATAGAATGGATAAAGAATGAGGTCCTACAGTATGGCACAGGGAATTCTATTAGGTATCTTGCCATAAGTCATAATGGAAAAGAATATACATGTCAAGCTGAATCCATTTGCTGTACTGCAGAAATGAACTATACTTCAATAATTTGTCTTAATTTTTTAAAATTTGTGGTTTCGACATCTGCAATGAAACATTACATGGCAGTAAAAATGCACAAACTGAAAGGACCAAGAATACACATCAATTCTGAAACATGATATTAAGTAAATAAAAGGAAATTTAAGAAGGGTGACTGTACTGTTACTCCATTACATACATAATAATCAAGAGGAGACCAGATTTATTACTTAGGGAGCATCACTAATCTTAACAACCCCCACCCCCAGCAAAATGGTGTGGAATCGCTGCCCTTACTGAGGTTCTTTCCTGTCTATGAACAACAGCTGAACTGGGTGTATGTCTGCCCTTGGAGTCCTGAAACAGCTGGGCAATTTTGGCCCCAGTTTGGAGTTGATTGTTGTGGACACGCCCCTCACTCCAGCATTCTGGAGCTTGGAAGTCCCTAGTTGACATATTTTGTGTTCATCTGAGTACCTAGGAAGCAAGGTTTTTCAGGCAGAACAAATCCCCCTCCCAAAAAAACACCACAGTCATCTTTACACACATTATCTTTGTGTACATTGTGGTCCTTGGATTGGAAAGGGAGGAAGAGAGAGAGACAGAGAAAGTGTCTGTGTGCAAAGTTTCCACTCACAGTTAGGAAATAATTTCAGATGAAGAAGAGTCAGAGAAAGACAAATATCACATGATATCGCTTACTTGTGACATTTTAAAAAATGAACTTATTTACAAAACAGACTCACAGAGAATGAACTTACGGCTACCAGGGGGAATAGTGTCAGGGGAAGATTGGATTGGAAGTTTGGGACTCACATATACACACGGCTATATTAAAAATGGATGACCAGTTACTTTAAAATATGTGTTGGTTTTGCCATACATCAACCTGAATCTGCCATGGGTGTACACGTGTTCCCCATCCTGAACCCCCCTCCCACCTCTCTACCGTACCAGCCCTCTGGGTCATCACAGTGCACCAGCCCCAAGCATCCTGTATCCTGCATTGAGCCTGGACTGGTGATTCGTTTCTTATATGATATTATACATGTTTCAATGCCATTCTCCCAAATCATCCCACCCTCTCCCTCTCCCACAGAGTCCAAAAGACTGTTCTACACATCTGTGTCTCTTTTGCGGTCTCACATACAGGGTTATCGTTACCATCTTTCTAAATTCCATATATGTGCAATAGTGTACTGTATTGGTGTTTTTCTTTCTGGCTTACTTCACTCTGTATAACAGGCTCCAGTTTCATCCACCTCATTAGAACTGATTCAATTGTATTCTTTTTAATGGCTAATACTCCATTGTGTGTATGTACCACAGCTTCCTTATCCATTCATCTGCTGATGGACATCTAGGTTGCTTCCATGTCCTGGCTATTATAAACAGTGCTGCGATGAACACGGGGGTACACGTGTCTCTTTCCCTTCTGGTTTCCTCAGTGTGTATGCCCAGCAGTGGGATTTCTGGGAGCCTGTGAGCTCAACTGCTGACCACCTGCTGCAACCACTGAAGCCCACGCACCCTAGAGCCTGTGCTCCACAAGAGAAGCCACTGCAATAAGCAGCCCGCACACCACAGCTGGAAAGTAACTACCACTCACTGCAAGTAGCAAAAACCCAGTGCAGCAATGAAGACCCAGCACAACCAAAACTAAATTTAAAAAAAATTTTTAAGATAAAAAAAAATGGATGACCAACAAGGACCTACTGTATAAACAGAGAATTCTACTTAATATTCTGTAACTACCTAAGTGGGAAAATAATTTGAAAAGCAATAGAGGCATGTATCTGTATAATTGATTCACTTTGTTGTACACCTAAAATTAACACCGTTTCTTAATCACAAACATTACAATATAGAAGTTTTTCATATTTTCAAAAAGCCATAATATGCATGTCTGGTCCTCTCATAAGAATGCAGAATAAAAGTCTCTATTAATGAGTTTTTAATTGGCCACCTGCAGTGAGCCTGACAAACGAGGTGGGAACACATGATTTCTCTTTTTTGAAGAGTTAAGGTTAATGAGATTTATCATGAGCTTGGGAAAAGCATCCTGCATGGTATACACTGAATCACCGTTTCTACTTCCTAAAGGCAGCAAGATCTGTCTGAATCCTCTTAGTTTTACAATATTTAGGGAAACAAGGTGACGATTGGGTCATGAGGTGTGCTCCATGATGTGGCTCAGGTCAGACTTCCATACCTGGCGTGAGAAGAGGCCGGCCATCTTCCCATGTGACATGACCCAGGCTGACTGTACCAACAGCACCACCCACCTTCCACATCCTGTGACTCTGTCAGCTTTGTTCAGTTCTGCCTCCTGTCTCACAGAAGCAGAGCCATGTGCCCCACACTCCTCAGCCTCCTGAGTCTCGGTGAATCCAGAAAGACACAGTAGGAGAGGGTTATTGTGGAAACCAGAGGGTCTTCACACCACTAACCAGAATCCCTGGATGAAGGTGCAAGGAGTGTGGGGTCCATCAGGACAAGCCTTCTCTGACATGCTTTACCTTCTAGGATTCTGTGTGAGGATCTGGGCAGCTGTGGGTGAGTCCTCCCCATCCCTTATTTCTCTGTTGAGCAACACAGTTGGGGCTGATGCAGATTACACTGAGGGCTGGGGTGAGACCCCCTGTCAGTACAGCGAGAGCCATCTACCCTGTGGATCCCCGGTCCTCCTATTGGCAATGATACTCATCTTCACTCTCCCCAGAGGTTACCCCAGCTCTAGACTCTGGACCTGAAGGCACAGTGTGAAGTCTGGGAGCTGGGAGCTAGGCCCACTGAGTGCCATTTCTATCATGAGTGGGGAGCAAGAGGCTGCAGCCCACAGACCCTCCCCTACAAGCTGGCTCCTGGCATCTCCAACTGGCCCTTAACAACAGGATCTGCAGGACTGCCCACTAGACCTGACCCCAGGGAAGGGTCTGGTCATCAGGCAGGGCCACTTGGACCTTGTCACACATTTGATCTAGGTTAGCTAACAAAGGAGCGAGGTTCAAGGTTTACTTCCTTCTTTTTAATCAAGTGGCTTTTTCACTGCTTAGTTGTGGTAGTGTTAGTGGGTCGTGTCCGACTCCTTTCAACTCCATGGACTGTAGCTCACCAGGCTCCTCTGTCCATGGGATTCTCCAGGCAAGAATATGGAGGTGGTTGCCATTTCCTTAACCAGGGGATCTTGCCATCTCAGGGACTGAACCCTGGTCTCCTGCCTTGCAGGAAGATTCTTTACCATTTTGAGCTACAACAAATGCAACCGGGAAGTCCTTTTGCTTCTTCTCCATAGCATCAATTTTTCTGTGGGGTTTTATTTTGCCTTCATCGTGCAGCTTGCGGGATCTTAGATCCCTGATCAGGGTTTCAACTCGGGCCCTTGGCAGAGAAAGTGCCAAGTTCTAACCACTGGACTGCCCAGAAATCCCAATTTTTTTGTGTTTTGAGAGATAGGTTTTCATTATTTTGTCAACCCAAGAAGTGATTCATGTCCTGAGAGTTTCCATGATGTCTCTCCTGCATTGACTGTATCTCTGTCTGTCCCCAAGCCCCAGGTGTCCTTGAGCATCAGGGTGATGCACATTAGGGGAGAAGAGTTCGAAGAATTAAAGGGGAAGCCCACCCACGAGGGCTGTGGGGAGAGCTGAGTGTTCCCATTTTCTACTCAAAGCCTGTGTCTCCTTCTCTCCTAGGTAAATATGAGAAGCTGTCTTTGTCCGCCTGGCCAAGCCCCGTGGTTCCCTTAGGACAGACTGTGACTCTTCAGTGTCACTCCCATTCCCCACTTAAGAGATTCAGACTGTTCAAAACAGATGGGAAAAGGTGTTTGCCTGAGTTCAAGGACATCATTTCAATAACTTCACCCTTGGCCCGGTGACCAGAGAACATGCCGGGTCCTACACATGTTCTGAAACCTACTGGTCTGCACCCAGTTGACCCCCTGCAGATTGTGGTCTCAGGTAGGAGGGGTCCAGCCCAGCCCAGTACAGCCGTGCCTGCAGGCAACCCTTCCCTAGGTCCATGTCCCAGTGCAGCCCAAGACTTCCTCAGGATTCCCAGGCACCACTGAACCAGGGAAAGAGAACCCACTCTGAGCGTTTAAACTCAGGGTGTTGAATAGAGGGATGGGGTGCCCCAGTGCAGGAAGGAGGAGCCTCCCTAGGCATGAGTTAGACAGGATGCTGCCACTGCCTACCCGCAGGGAGGATGGGGCAGGACCCTGATCCAGCACCTGCCACCCGTTAGGGAGCTATAATCCCATTTGAACGAGTTGGAGCCCCAGGGAGGAGTCTCAGGAATGTCTCAGAGGCATGAGGTGGGGTAACAGGTGGGAAATGTTCCCTTTTCTCCACCTCCATCCCAACGTCCTGCAGTCATCACCCACATTCTAGATGAATGTGAAGGGAGCCAGGGTATGCATCCATAGACCCACCCCAGCCCCCACCACACATATTAGGGATGGGATGAAGCTGAGAGCATGGCAACCCACTCCAGTATTCTCAACTGGAGAATCCCATGGGCAGAGGAGCCTGGCTGACTACAGTCCATGGAGTTGCACAGACTCAACTGAAGTGACTGAGTAAGTATGCATGAACCCCAGAGCAGGTCCAACAGCTAAAGAGCTTAGAATGAGGACAGAGGAGGCTGGAGATCTTGAGCAAAGAGAAACATGAGCCAGAAGGAAAAACATGAGCCAGAGCCTGAGTACAAGGCTAAAGAGAATGCAACAAAACACACAGGAAGGGTAACTGGCTCCTCTGGCAAATGGGGAGGAGTTTTACACCTTCAGATGTCAGGGGAATGGCCAAGGTGGGGTGACTCACTGAAGCTCACAAGCTCTTTGCTCCTAGGTGTGTTCACAAAACCCTCCATCTCAGCCCACCCACGGCCCCTCATGGAGGTGGGAGAGAATGTGACCCTCCGCTGTCACTCACCGCTGTTGTTTGACAAGTTTACCCTGCACCAGGAAAGCAGCACAGGGCATTTCCAGAGACCTGGAGAGATGCTCACTCGTGGGCATGCCCCAGCTGACTTCTCCATTGGCCCCATGACTTTGGCAAGACCGGGCACCTACAGATGCTCTGGCTCTCTCAGCCAGTCCCCCTATGAGTGGTCAGCTCCCAGCGACCCTGTGGACATCATCATCACAGATGAGTGTGGCCAGACAAGTCCCTTCTGCTCTCTGTATCACAGATGGTCTGGTGTCCAGTCCAGCATCAGTCCCGGGAGAGAATGACAGGCTGCAGAGACACTCACAAACTCAGGAGAGGGAACAAACCAGAGAGAGAGGAGGTGTGAGCACGGAAGGGAAAAGAGAACAGAGCCCCTGCCATGTGCTAAGGAGAAGACACAGCCGGTGACAGAGTGAAGGAGCAAGAACGTGAAAGAACGACCAATGGAGAAAAATGTACCAGAGCAGGGACCCGGGAAATTCCCCGCTCAGGCAGCCAACGATGGTTGGTTAAGGGGTTGGTTTCCTGCTTTCATGTCAGAGCTCCCTTCCTCTGTCAGCAGCACACTGTGGTACCAGACGCCCTTGCAGTCTGGCCCCTGGGTGATCAAGACGGATGTTGACACCCTGAAGTTGCTCAGCCTCTTGGTTTAACATGTCCTTCTGCACAAAGAGGGGGGAGTGGTCCCTCCATCCCTCCCACTAAGGAGTCCCTTCTAGCCCCTGGGGGTGGGCAGGGCAGCACTAAACACGCCCTCCAGAGGGATGATATGGGGAGGGAGGAGGGAGGAGGGTTCAGCATGGGGAACACATGTATACCTGTGGCGGATTCATTTTGATATTTGGCAAAACTAATACAATTATGTAAAGTTTAAAAATAAAATAAAACTTTTTAAAAAATGGGTTAAAAAAAGAAAAAAGAAAGAGGTGGTCAAAGATTAAATGAGAGTCTGGCAATTTCCATTCCATAATCTCTTCTGCTGGGTCAATGCCATGTTTTCTGATGGTCCCCAGCAGTAGTTAGTAGGTTGCGTTTATTTCAAGAGATCAGCACATCTGGTTGATTTTAAAATTTATTTTATCTTATTTATGTTTGTTGAAGTCTAGTTGATTTCAGATGTTGTTAATTCCTGTTATACAACAGAGTGATTCAGTTATTCATATACATATATTCTTTCTTTTAAAAAAGATATTAAATAAAATCCATTTTATAAAAATTATTTATTTTTTAAATGATATTCCATTTTTATTAAATTTTTTTGCAATTTCTTTTTTAATATAAATTTATTTATTTAGTTGGAGGTTAATTACTTTAAAATATTGTATTGGTTTTGCCATACATCAACATGAATCCGCCACAGGTGTACACGTGTTCCCATCATGAACCCCCCTCCCTGCTCCCTCCCTGTACCATCCCTCTGGGTCATCCCAATGCACCAGCCCCAAGCAACCAGTATCATGCATTGACCTTGGACTGGTGATTCTTTACTTATATGATATTATACATGTTTCAGTGCCATTCTCCCAAATCATCCCACCCTCTCCATCTCCCACAGAGTCCAAAAGACTGTTCTATATATCTGTGTCTCTTTTGCTGTCTCACATACAGGGTTATCGTTACCATCTTTCTAAATTCCATAGATATGCAATAGTATACTGTATTGGTGTTTTTCTTTCTGGCTTACTTCACTCTGTATAAAAACCTCCAGTTTCATCCACCTCATTAGAACTGCTTCAAATGTATTCTTTTTAATGGCTGAGTAATACTCCCTTGTGTATATGTACCACAGCTTTCTTACCCATTCATCTGCTGATGGACATATAGGTTGCTTCCATGTCCTGGCTATTATAAACAGTGCTGTGATGAACATTGGGGTACACATGTTTCTTTCAATTCTGGTTTCCTCGGTGTGTATGCCCAGCAGTGGGATTGCTGGATCATAAGGCAGTTCTATTTCCAGTGTTTCAAGGAATCTCCACATTGTTCTGCATAGTGGCTATACTAGTTTGCATTCCCACCAACAGTGTAAGAGGGTTTCCTTTTCTCCACACCCTCTCCAGCATTTATTGATTATAGACTTTTGGATCGCAGGCATTCTGACTGTCGTGAAATGGTACCTCATTGTGGTTTTGATTTGCATTTCTCTGATAATGAGTGATGTCGAGCATCTTTTCATGTGTTTGTTAGCCATCTGTATGTCTTCTTTGGAGAAATGTCTATTTAGTTCTTTGGCCCATTTTTTGATTGGGTCGTTTATTTTTCTGGCATTGAGCTGTAGGAGTTGCTTGTATATTTTTGAGATTAGTTGTTTGTCAGTTGCTTCATTTGCTATTATTTTCTCCCATTCTGAACAACATGCTGCTGAATAACAAAAAATCACAGAAGAGATCAAAAAAATAAAAATCAAAATATGCATAGAAATGAATGAAAATGAAAACACAACAACCCAAAACCTGTGGGACATTGTAAAAGCAGTGCTAAGGGGAAAGTTCATAGCAATACAGGCATACCTCAAGAAACAAGAAAAAAGTCAAATAAGTAACCTAACTCTACACCTAAAGCAACTAGAAAAGGAAGAAATGAAGAACCCCAGGGTTAGTAGAAGGAAAGAAATCTTAAAAATTAGGGCAGAAATAAATGCAAAAGAGACCATAGCAAAAATCAACAAAGCCAAAAGCTGGTTCTTTGAAAGGATAAATAACATTGACAAACCATTAGCCAGACTCATCAATAAACCAAGGGAGAAAAATCAAATCAATACAATTAGAAATGAAAATGGAGACATCACAACAGACACATCACAACAGACAACACAGAAATACAAAGGATCATAAGAGACTACTATCAGCAATTATATGCCAATAAAATGGACAACGTGGAATAAATGCACAAATTCTTAGAAAAGTACAACTTTCCAAAACTGAACCACAAAGAAATAGCAAATCTTAACAGACACATCACAAGCACAGAAATTGAAACTGTAATCAGAAATCTTCCAGCAAACAAAAGCCCAGGTCCAGACGGCTTCACAGGTGAATTCTACCAAAATTTTAGAGAAGCGCTAACACATATCCTACTCAAAATCTTCCAGAAAAATGCAGAGGTAGGTAAACTTCCAAACTCATTCTATAAGGCCACCATCACCCTAATACCAAAACCTGACAAAGATGCCACAAAAAAAAAAAAAAGGAAAACTACAGGCCAATATCACTGATGAACATAGATGCAAAAACCCTTAACAAAATTCTAGCAATCAGAATCCAAGAACAAATTAAAAACATCATACACACTGACCAAGTGGGCTTTATCCCAGGGATGCAAGGATTCTTCAATATCTGCAAATCAATCAATGTAATACACCACATTAACAAATTGAAAAATAAAAGCCATATGATTATCTCAATAGATGCAGAGGAAGCCTTTGACAAAATTCAACATCCATTCATGATAAAAACTCTCCAGAAAGCAGGAATAGAAGGAACATACCTCAACATAATAAGAGCTATATATGACAAACCCACAGCAAACATTATCCTCAATGGTGAAAAAGTGAAAGCATTTCCCCTAAAGTCAGGAACAAAACAAGGGTGCACACTTTCACCACTACTATTCAACATAGTTTTGGAAGTTTTGGCCACAGAAATCAGAGCAGAAAAAGAAAAAAAAGGAATCCAAATTGGAAAATATGATGTAAAACTCTCACTGTTTGCAGATGACAAGATCCTCTACATAGAAAACACTAAAGATGCCACCAGAAAATTCCTAGAGCTAATCACTGAATATAGTAAAGTTCCAGGATATAAAATCAACACACAGAAATCTCTTGCATTCTTATACACTAACAATGAGAAAATAGAGAAATTAAGGAAACAATTCCATTCACCATTGCAACGAAAAGAATAAAATACTTAGGAATATATCTACCTAAAGAAACTGAAAACCTATATATAGAAAACTATAAAACACTGGTGAAAGGAATCAAAAAGGACACTAATGGATGGAGAAATATACCATGTTCATGGGTCGGAAGAATCAATATAGTGAAAATGAGTATAGCACCCAAAGCAATCTATAGATTCAATGCAATCTCTATCAAGCTACCAACGGTATTTTTCACAGAGCGAGGACACTCCATTTTTAAAGTTATTTCTGAACTTTTCCCTGTGCTGGGTACCCCTTACTGTGGGGCTTTCTCTCCTGGCAGTGGACGGGCTTCTCATTGCAGTGCTGCTCTTGTGGCACACTTTGGGCTTTAGTCAAACTGTCACTGGTGTTCTACACAAAATCATAAGTTTGTAGGAGGGAAGCACAGCGTCATGTGACACAGGGGGAGGCGGGCTCATAGCAGAGAATGGCGTTTTCACTTCCTGTAGGTTAAAAACTGATTTCCATTGTTGTAATCCCTGAATGAATATCTTCCAGAGAGCCATGGAACCCTATTCTTTTTATGAAAATATGTGTTAATTTATTCTTAGCTGCATCAGGTCTCAGCTGCAGCATGGGGGATCCTCATTGTGGTGCTGCGGTGCAGTTCAAGGCTCCAGAGCTCACGGGCTCAGCAGTTGCAATATTGAGGATAGTTGCTTCAAGGCATGTGGGATCTCAGTTCTCCCACCCAGGATAGAACCCACATTCTCTGCACTGGAAGGTTGACCCTTAATCCCTGGGCCAGCTGGGACATTCCAAGCCCTGTTCTTCCCTTCAACCACAGGCATCTGTTCTTCTCCACTTTATGATCTTGGGAATCTGCTGATTCACATTAGAGGATGGTCCATAATAGAAGATGTAGGATGGGCTCCATGGGTTTCCACAGATTCCTGACAGAGTCCGTCACTGACTGGTCTTATATATGGAATGCTTTTCTTTTTTCTTTTTTTTAATTAGGTTGGAGTAGACAGACTCAGCAACCTGGGGCACACCCATGCATTTTTTTGGCTTTGATGTCCCCACCAAAGATATGGAGGTCTAGAAGAATCGCCCCCACCCCAAGAGCCTTGATTCTCTTCCATTTGCACATGTTGTCATCATGGAGGGACAGCCCAAAGAAGATAGAACAGTGAATGGAGAGGTGAGTCCTCCCGCCCAAACCCTTGCCATAGCCTGAGCCCCTCCAATGCCCAATGCCCAAGCCTTCGAAGATCACATTTCATTCCATCATTCACATCTCCTTCCTCTCAGGACCCATCAGCAGAGGGTATGATATTCGCCCACTTGAACCACAGGACCCTCTCTGAGAGACTGCTCACTCCCACTCCCCTGAGCCCCATGCACCTCTCCGCCGAGACCAGTATCTATGAGGAATTTGATGTAAACCAGATCATGCTGACCCTGACCTGGCCCCATCCTTTGAGCACACAGAGTGTTATAAATTGAAGAGCTAGACCTCTTTTTAAAGGGGTTCCTCCGTGGGCACTCCTTCTCCTCCTCCAAAGTAGCCCCGCAGCTCTGAAGTTAAGAGTGGAGTCCAAGAATTATAGGATCATCCTCAAAAATCCCACCAGCTCTTAGTAATCCCTGGCTATTCTAACACTCTATTTTAACTATCTAACCTTTTGGGGGAAGTTATTCTAATCAATTGCACTTACTGGGTAGGTTACCATGATCATCCTACTTTTTCAAAAATTCCAGTAAAGCATAACAATTTGCAAGTTGAGTCTTCAAATTATTCAGTTTAAAATAAAATAAAGCCAATTTAAAAAAAACCTCTGTTCAGTAATAGCTTACAAAAATGAACTTGCTTACAAGACAGAAACAGACTTGTAGACTTAGAGAACAAACTTAGAGTTACAGAGAGGAAGGATGAGGGGAGAGATACTTTGGAAGTTTAAGATTGACATGTGCAGACTGCTATATTTAAAACAAAATGCTTTCCATGAAACAATAACAAAAGCAATACAAGTTGACCAAATAAAAAGATGAAGTATATTCTGTTTGAGATATCCAGTGCGGTGCCTCTTGTCCCATTAGGCTGTATGTCTGCTTGCTAAGTCAATTCAGTCATGTCCAACTCTTGGCAAACCCATGACGTTGTGTAGCTCGATAGGCTCCTCTGTGCCTGGGATTCTCCAGGCAGGAATCCTGGAGTGGGTTGCCATTCCCTTCTCGAGGGAATCTTCTTGACCCAGGGATTGAACCCATGTCTCTCATGTCTCTTGCATTGGCAGGCGGATTCTTTACCACTGAGCCATCAGGGAAGGCCCCTCAACCCTTTTCCAGTCATGTGCACTGAGTGTGCTGGGGTTCCAGGGGTACAAACAGGACTACAAGATCCCCCTCAGTCTGGATCCACACTGGCCGATAAAGTAGTTACCCAGCCATGACTCTACACGTATATGAAGTAAAGCATTCAGTTCTTCAGTCACACCCACCACATTTCAAGTGCTCAGGAGCATCATGCAGCCAGGTGCCATGGTGCTGGACAGAGCAGATGTTTAAAAAGTCCCCTCATCACAGAGAATTCTACTGGATATTCCACTCCAGATCACTGAGGGCTGCAAAGAGAACACTTGCCCAGGGAGGCTTTGAACATGTTGTCTTAATCCATCGATATTTGCGTGTTTTGTCTTTTTTGCTTCTTTTCACCAAAGCCAAGGATTTGAGAATCTTGTGCCTTTTAGGTTATCAACTGTTGGCACAATGTGGCTTGGCTCAACCAAGCGGAGGCCTGAAGAGGATAACACCATGAGGACCCCAGTGTGAACTGAGCTGGCCAATGGGGTGAAAATCAAGCTCCACAGAGCCTTAGTTGCTCACTGAGCTCTCTGTGTGTGATGTCTCTCCTGGCTTAGAACTAAACCCTCCAAGAACTCTTTTACCAAGAAATGTCAGGATCGCTTAAAGTGAAGATATTCTGGGGCTCCTGTGTTGCTACTGTCACTGTTTCCATTTTTTCCCCTAATTATCCTTATTTGTTTTTGGCCTTTAGGTTCGGGGACCAGATGTCATAATCTTCCTTCTTCTGCATGTTCACAGTGTAGACATGAACCCCAGTTATTCTTATATATCTTCTTTTAAAAAAATAATTGAATGTTAGCATTTGATGCCTGCATTCTGCAGAATCTCAATTCTTCAGCCAGCTATAGAACATGGGTTTACCTGGGTCCTGGGTGTATTTCTGCTGTGTGGCACCAATGCCTGGTACAGAGTAGGTCTCTGCAATAATTTATGAACTGATCAAAGGTGAGAAGTAAATTCCATTTCTGTAGGGGACAGGGAAAATAAAGTTCTTTTTTTTTTTTTTTTTTTTTACTTCTCTAATTTTATTTTATTTTTAAACTTTACATAATTGTATTAGTTTTGCCAAACATCAAAATGAATCCGCCACAGGTATACATGTGTTCCCCATCCCGAACCCTCCTCCCTCCTCCCTCCCCATACCATCCCTCTGGGCCGTCCCAGTGCACCAGCCCCAAGCATCCAGCATCATGCATCGAACCTGGACTGGCAACTCGTTTCCTACATGATATTTTACATGTTTCATTGCCATTCTCCCAAATCTTCCCACCCTCTCCCTCTCCCACAGAGTCCATAAGACTGTTCTATACATCAGTGTCTCTTTTGCTGTCTCGTACACCGGGTTATTGTTACCATCTTTCTAAATTCCATATATATGCGTTAGTATACTGTATTTATGTTTTTCCTTCTGGCTTACTTCACTCTGTATAATAGGCTCCAGTTTCATCCACCTCATTAGAACTGATTCAAATGTATTCTTTTTAATGGCTGAGTAATACTCCATTGTGTATATGTACCACAGCTTTCTTATCCATTCATCTGCTGATGGACATCTAGGTTGCTTCCATGTCTTGGCTATTATAAACAGTGCTGCAATGAACATTGGGGTACACGTGTCTCTTTCCCTTCTGGTTTCCTCAGTGTGTATGCCCAGCAGTGGGGTTGCTGGATCATAAGGCAGTTCTATTTCCAGTTTTTTAAGGAATCTCCACACTGTTCTCCATAGTGGCTGTACTAGTTTGCATTCCCACCAACAGTGTAAGAGGGTTCCCTTTTCTCCACACCCTCTCCAGCATTTATTATTTGTAGACTTTTGGATCGCAGCCATTCTGACTGGTGTGAAATGGTACCTCATAGTGGTTTTGATTTGCATTTCTCTGATAATGAGTGATGTTGAGCATCTTTTCATGTGTTTGTTAGCCATCTGTATGTCTTTTTTGGAGAAATGTCTATTTAGTTCTTTGGCCCATTTTTTGATTGGGTCGTTTATTTTTCTGGAGTTGAGCTGTAGGAGTTGCTTGTATATTTTTGAGATTAGTTGTTTGTCGGTTGCTTCATTTGCTATTATTTTCTCCCATTCTGAAGGCTGTCTTTTCACCTTGCTAATAGTTTCCTTTGATGTGCAGAAGCTTTTAAGGTTAATTAGGTCCCATTTGTTTATTTTTGCTTTTATTTCCAATATTCTGGGAGGTGGGTCATAGAGGATCCTGCTGTGATGTATGTCGGAGAGTGTTTTGCCTATGTTCTCCTCTAGGAGTTTTATAGTTTCTGGTCTTACGTTTAGATCTTTAATCCATTTTGAGTTTATTTTTGTGTATGGTGTTAGAAAGTGGTCCAGTTTCATTCTTTTACAAGTGGTTGACCAGATTTCCCAGCACCACTTGTTAAATAGATTGTCTTTAATCCATTGTATATTCTTGCCTCCTTTGTCGAAGATAAGGTGTCCATATGTGCGTGGATTTATCTCTGGGCTTTCTATTTTATTCCATTGATCAATATTTCTGTCTTTGTGCCAGTACCATACTGTCTTGATAACTGTGGCTTTGTAGTAGAGCCTGAAGTCAGGTAGGTTGATTCCTCCAGTTCCATTCTTCTTTCTCAAGATCGCATTGGCTATTCGAGGTTTTTTGTATTTCCATACAAATTGTGAAATTATTTGTTCTAGCTGAGTCTTATTTGGAGCCAAACTGTCCAGGGCTGATTCAGAACGAGAACCTTGGTCCCACCCTCTGGAGCAGGGGGTTAGACCAGGCAGAAAGAGAAAGAGCTGAGACCTCATGTCTGGGCTGAGATGCCTCCTAAGCCCTGCCTGGAGACATCAGAGCAAGGTCCACGGAGGGGCCACACCCTGTTGTGAGTCCATGGCCGTGGGAACCCTGAGGGGTGGTGGCAGCCCCCCAGGGACCACATCCTGTTTGTCCTCTAGGGCCCCGTGGTCTCCTCATCTGTACAGGGCAGGGGCAGGGGCAGCTGGGCACTCAGAGCTGTAGACATGCCTTCCATCTTCTCTGAGCTTCTTCTCCTTTGCCAGTTGTGCAGAGCAGGGAGGGCACTGCAGGGGGGCACATGATGCCCACCCTGCCCCCAGTTCACGGGAACCTCAGGGTTCAGACAGCGTGAGGGGCCAGGGATTCTGATGGGGAGAGAATTGGCCCAAGCTTTTGGTGGCAAATCTTTCACTTCCAGGGCTGAGTCTGGGCCAGAGGACCCCTAACCCTGCAGGTGATTCCTCCTGGGTCTCCTGGGACCCATATCTCACTTGAGTCCCAGGAAGTTGGTAGGGGGCAAGGTCAGGGCACTGGGATTCTAGAGTGATGCTGGTGAAACCTGGAAGGGCTCATGAGATGAGCTGGGGAGTGAGGGGTGGGGAAGTCCTGGGACTCAGCCTCTGATTTCCTTCCAGGGACCTTCCACAAACCCACCATCTGGGCTGAGACTCTTTTGTGCAGCTCGGGTTCCCATGTGAATACACCCTAGGCAGAGTTGGAATGTGAGAGTGAGTACACAGACCATCAAGGACTATGCTGCAGTTGGCCTGCATTATTTGGAGAAGGAAATGGCAGTGCATTCCAGTATTCTTGTCTGCAAAATCCCATGAACATTGGAGCCTGCCAGCCTACCGTCCATAGGGTTGCAAAAAGTCGGACACGGCTGAGTGACTTCATTTTCTTTCATCTTGTTTTAAAATTTATTTATTTTACTGGTTCCATTTTGTAATCTCATCATATACATATTTTATTGAAGTGTAGTTGACTTACAATGTTTCAGGTGCACAGCAAGGTGATTTTCAGTTATAAAGCACACAAACATTATTTTTCAGATTATTTTCCATTTTAGGTTATTACAAGATATTGACTATAGTTCTCCATGCTATACAGTAAATCTTTTTTGCTTGTTGCATACAGTTTTTAAAAAATTAGAAATCTAGCATTGTATTCATACTTCTATTTTTTTTCTTTTTTTTATTTTATTTTTAAACTTTACAATATTGTATTAGTTTTGCCAAATATCGAAATGAATCCACCACAGGTATACCACGTCAGTGTTATGCTACACTGAGAGTGAAAGCATGATGCCAAAATCCCACCATGTCCATGATAAAAGTAAATGGAAAACAATGGCAATGTTAATTGTGGGAGGAAATATTGAATCACATTATTTTACTGGTGGGCTTTCCTGGTGACTCAGATGATAAAGACTCTGCCTGCAACACAGGAGACCTGAGTCGATCCCTCAGTTGGGACAATCTCCTGGAGCTGGAAATAGCAACCCACCCCAGCATTCTTGCCTGGAGAACCCCCATGGACAGAGGAGTCTGGTGGGTTGCAGCCCATGGGATCACAAAGAGTCAGACATGACTAAGGGCCTAAACTATTCTCAAGGCTCTGAACTTATAAGGTATAACACTTTCCCATTCGTATAGAGATAAAAAGTGACAGAACAGACAGAACCTTTTGCATTGTCAGGGGCTTAATGACCAGATCTGCATGGACAGCTTCAAGAACAAAGGATTCCAGGATTAAAAGATTTCCACAGTAGAGGGGACGTAAGTATAGCTATGGCTGATCCATGCTGATGTATGGCAGAAACCATCACAGTATTGTAATTGCCCTTTAATTAAACGTGAATAAATTAAGGGGGGAAAAAGCTTGCAACAGGGCTTCCCTGCTGGTCCACTGGTTGGGAATCTGCCTGCCCATGTGGGGGACATGGGCCCGATCCCAGGACAGAGAAGATTTCACATGCCTTGGGGCTGTTAAGCCAGTGGGCCTCAAGCCCATGTGCCTAGAGCAGGTGCTCCACAACAAGAGAAGCCACAGCGATAAGAGACCCTGCACACAGCAAAGAGCAACCCCCCTGCCCACAACTAGAGAAAGCCTGTGCACAGCGAAGAAGACCCAGCACAGCCATTAACTAGTTAATTAAAACACTGCAACAACCAGCAACACCTCCTCCTGTTTTAGTGTGTGTGTGTCTGTGTGTGTGTGTAAGTGTGAAAGTGTGAGTTCACACATGGGTGTTTAATGTGTATTGTTCTCTTTTCTTGGAATTTTCTTCCCCATGGGCTAGGGTTATTTTGCATTCAGTAAACACTGTTTGACCATCCCTCTCACTCCCCAAAAAGCCCATCTAAGTCAGGTAAGATGATTCTATGGGGCACAAGTTCATGATCTCCTTGGTCTGCTGGCTTTCCAATAAAGTCACTATTCCTTTCCTGAAGACCTCATCACTCTGTCCCTTGACAAACAATGTGAGGTTGGACTCAGAGCACATTCGTGAGACATTGGCAGAGGTGTCGTTCATTTTAGAGAAAATATGTAGACGTCACTCTCACAATCGATATCTGTGGTTTAAAAGAAGATACGCAGATGGCCAACAGGCATATGAAAAGATGCTCAGCATTGCTCATTAGTAGAGAAAGGCAAATCGGCACTGCAAGGAGGCACCACCTCATAGTGATCAGAATGGCCATCATTAGACAGTTGATGAAT
Organism: Bos taurus; assembly: GCF_002263795.3. Lineage (NCBI taxonomy): Eukaryota > Metazoa > Chordata > Mammalia > Artiodactyla > Bovidae > Bos > Bos taurus. The sequence goes on along the minus strand of NC_037345.1, from coordinate 62,596,785 downwards.
AACATGCTGGAGAGGGTGTGGAGAAGAGGGAAACCCTCTTACATTGTTGGGGGAGTGGAAACTGGTGCAGCCACTGTAGAAAACAGTATGGAAGTTCCTCAAAAAAAGTAAAAACAGAGTTTCCATATGATCCAACAATTCCAGTACCAAGCATATATCTGGAAAAAAACTATACCTTGAAATGACTCATGCACCCCTATGCCTATAGCAGCAAAACTTACAATAGCCAAGACATGGGAACAGCCTAATTGTCCACTGACAGATGATTGGATAAAGAAGATGTATATGCTTATACAGACAGAGAATGGAATACCACTCAGACATTAAAAAAATGAAATCATGCCATTTTCAGCAGCATGGATGAACCTCGAGATTAACATATTAAGTGAAGTAGACAGAAAGAGAAAGACAATTTTCTGTGATATCACCCATGTGTGGAATCTAAAAGGAACATATCAATGAAACAGGAACAGACTCACAGACATAGAGAACAGGCACAGACATACAGAACAGGCTTGTGGTTGCCAAGGAGGGAAGGACCGGGAGCTTGGGATTAGCAGATGAAATCTATTTATACATAGAATGGATAAAGAATGAGGTCCTACAGTATGGCACAGGGAATTTTATTCAGTATCCTGGCATAAATCTTAAAGGAAAGAATATATATGTCGAGCTGAATCACTGTGCTATACAGCAGAAATGAACTATACTACAATAATTTTTTTAATTTTTAAAAATTTGTGGTTTCTATATCTGCAATGAAACATTAATGGCAGTAAAAATGCACAAACTGAAATGACAAAGAATACAGATCAATTCTGAAACATGATATTAAGTAAATAAGAGGAAATTTTAAGAAAAGCGACTGTACTGTTACTCCATTACATACATAATGATCAAGAGGAGACCAGATTTATTACTTACAAAGCATCACTAATCTTAACGACCCCCACCCCAGAAAAATGGTGTGGAATCACTGCCCTTACTGAGGTTCTTTCCTGTCTATGAACAACAGCTGAACTGGGTGTATGTCTGCCCTTGGAGTCCTGAAACAGCTGGGCCATTTTGCCCCAGTTTGGAGTTGATTGTTCTGGACACGCTCCTCACTCAAGCATTTTGGAGCTTGGAAGTCTCTACTTGACATATTTGTGTACCTTTGAGTATCTAGGAAGTAAGGTTGTCCACCTTTTCAGGCAGAACAAATCCCCCTCCCAAAAAAACACCACAGTCATCTTTACACACATTATCTTTGTGTACATGTGTGGTCCTTGGATTGGAAAGGGAGGAAGAGAGAGAGAGAGAGAGTGTTGTGTGTGCGAAGTTTCCACTCACAGTCACGAAATAATTTCAGATGAAGAAGAGTCAGAGAAAGACAAATATCACATGATATCATTTATTTGTGACATCTAAAAAAATGAACTTATTTACAACACAGACTCACAGAGAATGAACTTACGGTTACCAGGGGAATAGTGTCAGGGGGAGGTTAGATTGGAAGTTTGGGACTGACGTATACACAAGGCTATATTAAAAACGCATGACCACAGGGACCTACTGTATAAAACAGAGAATTCTACATAATATTCTGTAACTACCTAAGTGGGAAAAGAATTTGAAAAGCAATAGATGCATGTATATGTATCACTGATTCACTTTGTTGTACATCTGAAACTAACACAGTTAGTTTCTTAATCACATATATTACAATATAGAATTTTTTCATATGTTCAAAGAGCCATAATATGCATGTCTGGTCCTCCCATAACCCAGCGGGATGGTATGGGGAGAAGGAGGGTTCAGGATAGGGAACACGTGTACCTGTGCCAGATTCATGTTGATATATGGCAAAACCAATACAATATTGTAAAGTTAAAAAATAAAAGAAAATAAAGGGGAAAATAGGGGGGAAAAAGAATGCAGAATAAAAGTATTAATGAGTCTTTAATTGGCAACCTGCACTGAGCCTGACATACGAGGTGGGAACATGTGATTTCTCTTCTTTGAAGAGTTAAGGTTAATGAGATTTATCATGAGCTTGGGAACAGCATCCTGCATGGTATACACTGAATCACCGTTACTACTTCCTAAAGGCAGTAAGATCTGTCTGAATCCTCTTAGGTTTATAGTGTTTAGGGAAACAAAAAGTGACGATCGGGTCATGAGGCATGCTCCGTGATGTGGCTCAGGTCAGACTTCCATCCCTGGAGTGAGAAGAGGCTGGCCATCTTCCCATGTTGACATGACCCAGGCTGACTGTAACAACAACACCGCCCGCTTCCGCATCCTGTGCCTCTGTCAGCTTTGCTCAGTTCTGCCTCCTGTCTCACAGAAGCAGAGCCATGTGCCCCACACTCCTCAGCCTCCTGAGTCTCGGTGAGTCCAGAAAGACACAGTCGGAGAGGGTTATGGTGGAAATCGGGGGGTCTTCACACCACTGACCAGGATCCCTGGATGAGGGTGCAAGGAGCGTGGGGTCCATCAGGACAAGCCATTTCTGACAGGCTTTTCCTTCTAGGATTCTGTGTGAGTCTAAGGATCTGGGCAGCTGTGGGTGAGTCCTCCCCATCCCTTATTTCTCTGTTGAGCAGAGTAGTTGGGGCTGATGCAGATGACACTGGGGGCGGGGTGAGACCCCTGTCAGTACAGCGAGAGCCGTGTGTCCTGTGGATCCCAGGTCCTCCTATTGGCCTTGATAGTCATCTTTGCTCTCACCAGAGGTTAGCCCAGCTCTGGACTCTGGACCTGAAGGCACAGTGTGAAGTCTGGGAGCTGGGAGCTAGGCCCACTGAGTGCCATTTCTATCATGAGAGGGGAGCAAGAGGCTGAAGCCCACAGACCCTCCCCTACAAGCTGGCTCCTGGCATCTCCAACTGGCCCTTAACAACAGGATCTGCAGGACCGCCCGCTAGACCTGACCCCAGGGAAGGGTCTGGTCATCAAGCAGGGCCACTTGGACCTTGTCACACATTTGATGTAGGTTAGTTAACAAAGGAGCGAGGTTCAAGGTTTACTTCCTTCTTTTTAGTCTAGTGGCTTTTTCACTGCTTTGTTGTGTTAGTGTTAGTCAGTCATGTCCTACTCCTTTCGACTCCATGGACTGTAGCTCACCAGGCTCCTCTGTCCATAGGATTCTCCAGGCAAGAATATGGAGGTGGTTGCCATTTCCTTATCCAGGGGATCTTGCCATCTCAGGGACTGAACCCTGGTCTCCTGCCTTGCAGGAAGATTCTTTACCATTTTGAGCTACAACAAATGCAACAGGGAAGTCCTTTTGCTTCTTGTCCATGCATCAATTTTTCTGTGGTATTTTATTTTGCCTTCATTGTGCAGCTTGTGGGATCTTTCCGGGATCAGGGTTTCAACTTGGGCCCTTGGCAGAGAAAGTGCCAAGTCCTAACCACTGGGCAGCCCAGGTTTTTTGTGTTTTGAGAGAAAGGTTCTCAACATTTTGTCAACCCAAGGAGTGATTCATGTCCTGAGAATTTCCATGATGTCCGTCCTGGATTGACTGTGTCTCTGTCTGTCCCCAAGCCCCAGGTGTCCTTGAGCATCAGGGTGATGCACTTTAGGGGAGAAGAGTTCGAAGAATTAAAGGGGAAGCCCACCCACGAGGGCTGTGGGGAGAGCTGACTGTTCCCATTTTCTTCTCAAAGCCTGTGTCTCCTTTTCTCCTAGGTAAATATGAGAAGCTGTCTTTGTCCGCCTGGCCAAGCCCCGTGGTTCCCTTAGGACAGACTGTGACTCTTCAGTGTCACTCCCATTCTCCACTTAAGAGATTCAGACTGTTCAAAACAGATGGGAAAAGGCGTTTGCCTGAGCTCCAAGGACATCATTTCAATAACTTCACCCTTGGCCCGGTGACCGGAGAACATGCCGGGTCCTACACATGTTCTGAAGCCTACTGGTCTGCACCCAGTGACCCCCTGCAGATTGTGGTCTCAGGTAGGAGGGGTCCAGCCCAGCCCAGTACAGCCGTGCCTGCAGGTAATCCTACACTAGGTCCACTTGCCCATGCAGAGCAAGACTTCCTCAGGACTCCCAGCCAGGACCAAACCTGGGAAAGAGAACCCACTCTGAGTGTTTAAACTCAGGGTGTAGAATAGAGGGATGGGGTGCCCCAAGGCAGGAAGGAGGAGCCTCCCTAGGCATGAGTTAGACAGGATGCTGCCACTGCCTACCAGCAGGGAGGATGGGGCACGACCCTGATCCAGCACCTGCCACCCGTTAGGGAGCTATAATCCCATTTGAAGGAGCTGGAGCCTCAGGGACAAGTCCCAGGAATGTCTCAGAGGCATGAGGTGGGGACACAGATGGGGAAATGTTCCCTTTTCTCCACCTCCACCCCAATGTCCTGCAGTCAGCGCCCACATTCTAGATGAGTGTGAAGGGAGCCAGGGTATGCATCCTCAGACCCACCCCAGCCCCCACCACACATATTAGGGATGGGATGAAGCTAAGAGCATGGTAACGCACTCCAGTATTCTCAACTGGAGAATCCCATGGGCAGAGGACCCTGGCTGGCTACAGTCCATGGAGTTGCACAGAGTCGGACTCAAGTGAAGTGACTGAGTAAACATGCATGAACCCGAGAGCAGATCCAACAGCTAAAGGGCTTAGAATGAGCACAGAGGAAGGGGAGGTCTTGAACAAAAAGAAACATGAGCCAAAACCCGAGAACAAGGCTAAAGAGAATGCAACAAAACACACAGGAAGGGTAGTTGGCTCCGCTGGTAAATGGGGAGGAGTTTTACACCTTCAGATGTCAGCGGAAGGGCCAAGGTGGGTGACTCACTGAAGCTCACAACCTTTTGTTCCTAGGTGTGTTCACAAAACCCTCCATCTCAGCCCACCCAGGGCCCCTCGTGCAGCAGGGACAGAATGTGACCCTCCGCTGTCACTCACTGGTGATGTTTGACAAGTTTATCCTGCACCATGAAAACAGCACAGGGCATTTCCAGAGACGTGGAGAGATGCTCACTGGTGGGTATGCCCCAGCTGACTTCTCCATTGGCCCCATGACTTTGGCGAGTGCCGGCACCTACAGATGCTACGGCTCTCTCAGAAGATCCCCCTATGAGTGGTCAGCCCCCAGCGACCCTGTGGACATCATGATCACAGGTGAGTGTGGCCATACGTCCCTTCTGCTCTCTGTGTCACAGAAGGTCTGGTGTCCAGTCCAGCATCAGTACTGGGAGAGAATGACAGGCGTGCAGAGACACTCACAAACTCAGGAGAGGGAACAAACCAGAGAGAGAGGAGGTGTGAACACGGAAGGGAAAAGAGAACAGAGTCCCTGCCGTGTACTAAGGAGAAGACACAGCCGGTGACAGACTGAAGGACCAAGAACATGAAAGAACGACCAATAGAGAAAAATGTACCAGAGCAGGGACCCAGGAAATTCCCCGCTCAGGCAGCCAACGATGGTTGGTTAAGGGGTTGGTTTCCCGCTTTCATGTCAGAGCTCCCTTCCTCTGTCAGCAGCACATTGTGGTACCAGACGCCCTTGCTGTCCAGCCCCTGGGTGATCGTGATGGAGGTTGACACCCTGACATTGCTCAGGGTCGCGGTTTAACGCGTCCTTCTGCACAAAGAGGCGGGGGGAGTGGTCCCTCCAACCATCCCCGCTAAACCATCCCTTCCAGCCCTTGGGGGTGGGCAGGGCAGCGCTGAACACGCCCTCAAGAAAGAGGTGGTCAAAGATTAATGAGATTCTGGCAATTTTCACTCCATAATCTCTTCTTCTGGGTCAATGCCATGTTTGCTGATGGTCCCCAGCAGTAGTTAGTAGTCTATTTAGTAGTAGTCTGCTTATTTCAAGAGAATGGCACATCTGGTTGATTTTTATAATTTATTTTATCTTATTTATGTTTGTTGAAGTCTAGTTGATTTCAGATGTTGTTAATTCCTGTTGTACAACAGAGTGATTCAGTTATTCATATACATATATTCTTTCTTTAAAAAAGAATATTAAATGACAATCCATTTTAAAAATTATTTATTTTTTAAAAGGATTTTAAATGACACTCCATTTTTAAAGTTATTTCTAAGTTTTCTTTTTTTATTTATTATTTTTTTAACTTTACAATATTGTATTGGTTTTGCCATATATCAACATGAATCCACCACAGGTATACATGTGTTCCCCACCCTGTAGCCTCCTCCCTCCTCCCTCCCCATACCATCCCTCTGGGTCGTCCCAGTGCACCAGCCCCAAGCATCCAGTATCGAGATTCGAACCTGGACTGGTGACTCGTTTCATATATGATATTATACATGTTTCAATGCCGTTCTCCCAAATCAACCCACCCTCTCTGTGCTGGGTACCCCTTACTGTGGGGCTTTCTCTCCTGGCAGTGGGCGGCCTTCTCATTGCAGTGCTGCTCTTGTTGCACACTTCAGGCTTTAGTCCTCTACTTAGGAGTAGAGTTACTTTGTGCTCTAAGATCAAGCTCTCCTCCTTCCAGGTCTGTCCAAAAAACCCTCTCTCTCAGCCCAAGGGGGCCCCATGGTGAGGTCAGGAGAGAACGTGACCTTGGTCTGCAGCTCCGAGAGTGCCTTTGACCAGTTCCATTTGCTCAGGGAGGGGGTGAACCTTGGACGCCATCTCGCTGGAGGGCAGAGCCCCCGCAGAGCACTCCAGGCAGAGTTCCCTCTGGGTCCTGGGACCCCAGCCCACAGCGGGGTCTACAGGTGTTACGGCTCTTTCACTCGCTCTCCCTACTCGTGGTCAAACTCCAGCGACCCACTGTTCCTGTCTGTCACAGGTGAGCAACCTCTTCCTGGCCCATGCTTTGTTGTTCCTGTTCAGACGCTATGTTGTCCAACCCTTTGCCACCCTGAGGCCTGCAGCACAACAGACTCCTCTGTCCTTCACTATCTCCTCCACATGGATCACAGCCTTGTAGTGGTGAAGGGGCCTTCGTACCTCAGTGAAGCTATGAGCCAGTCATGCAGGGCCACCCAAGCCTGACGGATCATAGTGAAGAGTTACTGTTCACCCCTTCTGGCTTTTTTCTCTAAGGATCCACGACAAGTACTTGCCCATCAATCATGGATCCACACACCACAGAAGGTAAGCAAGACGGTCTCCTATCTCAGCAAATTTCTGAGAAGACAGAGGGTCCCTGTGTGAGTGTTCATTCTACCACCTCCCAGTTGTGACTTTGGGCTCCTCAACATCCCTGTCATGTCAGCATTTGAGATCATGGTCTGTATTAGAACCAGAGAGGGCATTGAGTTTCTCATTCTCTGGGACTGGGAATTTCTAAAGTGAACAAAGCGAGACCAAGTGATTTGACCCCATGCTTAAGGGAGATGCTTACCCTCCCTCCACCAGTATCTTTGGGGAAGGATGCAGGGGACAAGGGGAGAGTTTTAGGGAGCACCTTCAATATGTGCTATTCCTCTGTTAGTGTTTTATGAACTAAACATTCCACAGTTCAGAAATAGAAGTGTCATGTCTTCTTGAGGATTCCATTCCAGGTATATGTGGATGGAGGGGGAAATATAGGGAGGATTAAAGCAGTCCCCATTCATGCAAAATCACCATGCCTTGTCACATGGGGCAGCAGAGATAAACTGCATTGGTGCCTGGGGGACCTGGTTTCAGACCGCTGCTGGGCTTCCATGGCCTCTTTACTTCATCCACTGCTAGCATCTCTCCTGGATGCTGTGGTACCTCCTGGGAAGTGGAGACCATACTGATCAGGTTGAGAGCTGCTGACACACTTTGACACAAGGATACAATAACTCCTGTGTGTAGGGGCAGGGTGGATGCAACGAATAACCAGACCTTCTTCCCTTTGATCGTTGGCAGAAGCACGGCTTCCTCAAGGCCACTCCAGCCAGCTGCACCTTCTCCTTAGGCTCTCCGTAGCCTTCATCTATACCAGCATCTTCCTCGCTGTTCTTGTCTGTCACTGGTTACCCATAAAGTAAGTATGAAGAGCCAAGCTGTCACTGGTGTTCTCCCACAATCATAAGTCTGAAGGAGGGAAGCACAGTGTCATCTGACACAGGGGGAGGTGGGCTCATAGCAGAGAATGGCGTTTTCGCTTCCTGTAGGTTAAAAAGTGATTTCCATTGTTGTACTCCCTGAATGAATATATTCCAGAGACCCATGGAACCCTGTTCTTTTTATGAAAATATGTGTTAATTTATTCTTAGCTGAATCAGGTCTCAGCTGCAGCATGAGGGATCCTCACTGCTGTGCTGGGGTGCAGTTCAAGGCTCCAGAGCTCGTGGGCTCAGCAGTTGCAGCATTGAGGATAGTTGCTTCAAGGCATGTGGGATCTCAGTTCTCCCACCTAGGATAGAACCCATACTCTCTGCACTGGAAGGTTGACCCTTTATCCCTGGGTCCCCAGGAACATTCCAAGGCCTGTTCTGCCCTTCAACCACAGCCATCCATTCTTCTCCCCTTTATGATCTCGGGAATCTGCTGATACGCATTAGACGATGGTCCATAACAGAATATGTAGGATGGACTTCTTGGGTTTCAACAGATTCCTGAGAGAGTCTGTCAGTGGCTGGGCTTGTATAGGGGATTTTTTTTTAATTTAGTGGAGTAGACAGACTCAGCAACCTGGGGCACACCCCTGCTTTTTTTGGCTTTGATGTCTCCACCAAAGATATGGAGGTCTAGAAGAATCGCCCCCACCCCAAGAGCCTTGACTCTCTTCCATTCGCAGATGTTGCCATCATGGAAGGAGAGCCCAAAGAAGACAGAACAGTGAATGGTGAGGTGAGTCCTTCCACCCAAACCCTTGCCATAGCCTGAGCCCCTCCAATGCCCAATGCCCCAGCCTTCGAAGATCACATTTCATTCCATCATTCACATCTCCTTCCTCTCAGGACCCATCAGCAGAGGATGTGATATTCACCCACTTGAACCACAGGACCCTCTCTGAGACAGTGTTCACTCCTGAGCCTCATGCACCTCTCTGCCGAGACTACTATCTATGAGGAATTCGATGCAAACCAAGACCATGCTGACCCTGACCTGGCCCCATCATTTGAGCACACAGAATGTTAAAAATTGAAGAGCTACATCTCTTTTTAAAGGGGTTCCTCCATGGGCACTCCTTCTCCTCCTCCAAAGCAGCCCTGCAGCTCTGAGGAGAACAGTGGAGTAAAACAATTATAGGATAGTCTCCAAAAATCCCACCACCTCTTAGTAATCCCCTGGGTATTCTAATAGTCTGTTTTAACTATGTAACCTTTTGGGAGAAGTTATTCTAATCAATTGCACATACTGGGTAGCTTACCATGATCATCCTACTTTTTCAAAAATTCCAGTAAAGCATAACAATTTGCAAGTTGAGTCTTCAAATTATTCAGTTTAAAATAAAATAAAGCCAATTTTAAAAAACCTCTGTTCAGTAATAGCTTACAAAAATGAACTTGTTTACAAGACAGAAACAGACTTGTAGACTTAGAGAACAAACTTAGAGTTACAGAGGGGAAGGATGAGGGGAGAGAGAGATTGGAAGTTTAAGATTGACATGTGCAGACTGCTATATTTAAAACAAAATGCCTTCCATGAAACAATAACAAAAGCAATGCAAGTTGGCCAAATAAAAAGATGAAGTATATTCTGTTTGAGATATCCAGTGTGGTGCCTCTTGCCACACGAGACTGTGTGTTTGCATGCTAAGTCATTTCAGTCATGTCCGACTCATGGCGGACCCATGACATTGTGTAGCTCTTTAGGCGCCTAGGTGCATGGGATTCTCCAGGCAAGAATCCTGGAGTGAGTTGCCATTCCCTTCTCAAGGGGATCTTCTTGACCCAGAGATCAAACCCACGTCTCTCATATCTCTTGCATTGGCAGGCGGATTCTTTACCACTGAGCCATCGGGGAAGGCCCCTCGGCCTTTTCCCAGCCGTGTGCACTGAGGATGCTGGGGTTCCAGGGGTAGAAACAAGACAACAAGATGCCCCTAGTCTGGATCTGCACTGGCCGATAAAGTACTTACCCAGCCACGAGGTACAGACAATGACTCTACGAAGTAAAGCATTCAGTTCTTCAGTCACACCCACATTTCAAGTGCTCAGGAGCATCATGTGGCCAGGTGCCATGGTGCTGGACAGAGCAGATGTTTTAAAAGGCCCTCATCACAGATAATACTACTGGACATTCCACGCCAGATCACTGAGGGCTGCAGAGAGAACACCTGCCCCAGCGAGGCTTTGCACATGTTGTGTTAATCCATCGATATTCACATGTTTAGTCTTTTTTGCTTCTTTTCTCCAAAGCCAAGGATTTGAGAATCTTGTGCCTTTTAAGTTATCAACTGTTGGCAAAATGTGGCTTGGCTCAACGTGGCTTGGCTCAACCAAGCAGAGGGCTGAAGAGGATAACACCATGAGGACCCCGGTGTGAACTGAGTGGCAAATGGGATGAAAATCAAGCTCCACGGAGCCTTAGTTGCTCACTGAGCTCTCTGTGTGTGATGTCTCTCCTGGCTTAGAACTAAACCACCCAAGAACTCTTTTACCAAGAAATATCAGGATCGCTTAAAGTGAAGACATTCTGGGGCTCCTGTGTTGCTACTGTCACTGTTTCCATGTTTCCCCTAATTATCCATTGGTTTTTTTTCCCCCCCCCTTTTTTTTCCTTGCCTCTAGGTGAGGGACCAAAGTCATGATCTTCATTTTTCTGAATGTTCACAGTGTAGATTTGAACCCCAGTTGTTCTCAGATTACTTCTTTAAAAAAAAAAAAATTGAATGTTAGCATTTGATGCCTTCATTCTGCAGAATCTGAGTTCTTCAACCACACACAGAAGATGGGTGTACCTGGGTCATGGGTGTATTTCTGCTGTGTGGCACCAATGCCTGGTACACAGTAGGTGCTCTGCAATAATTTATGAACTGACTGAAGATGAGAAGTAAATTCCATTTCTGGAGGGGACTGGGAAAATAAAGTTCTGAGTCTTATTTGGAGCCAGGCTGTCACAGCTGACTCAGGACGAGAAACTGGGTCCCACCCTCTGGAGCAGGGGGTCAGACCAGGCAGAAAGAGAAAGAGTTGAGACCTGAGGTCTGGGCTGAGATGCCTCTTGAGCCCTGCCTGGAGACATCAGAGCCAGGTCCACGGAGGGCCTGCCCCCTGCTGTGAGTCCACAGCCGTGGGAACTCTGAAGGGTGGCGGCAGGCCTCCAGGGACCACATCCTGTTTGTCCTCTAGGGCCCCGTGGTCTCCTCATCTGTACAGTGTGGGGGCGGCGGTGGCTGGGCGCTCAGAGCTGCAGACATGCCTTCCGTCCTCTCTGAGCTTCTCCTCCTTGGCCAGATGTGCAGGGCAGGGAGAGGACTGCAGGAGGGCACAGGACGCCCACCCTGCCCCCACTTCACGGGAACTTCAGGGCTCAGACAGCTTAAGGGGCCAGGGATCCTGATGGGGAGAGAATCAGCCCAAGCTTTCAGTGGCAAATCTCTCACTTGCAGGGCTGAGTCTGGGCGAGAGGCCCAGAACCTTGCAGTTGGGTCCTCCCGGGTCTCCTGGGACCCATATGTCACTTGAGTCATGGGAAGTTGGTAGGGGGCAAGGTGGGAGACCTGAGATTCTAGAGTGATGCTGGTGAAACCTGGAAGGGCTCCTGAGATGAGCTGGGGAGTGAGGGGTGGGGAGATTCTGGGACTCAGCCTCTGACTTCCTTCCAGGGCCTTCCACAAACTCACCATCTGGGTTCAGGCTCTTTGGGGCAGCTCAGGGTGCCCATGTGAATACACCCTAGGCAGAGTTGGAATGTGAGAGTGAGTACACAGACCATCAGGGAGTATGCTGCAGTTGGCATGCACTATTTGGAGAAGGAAATGGCAACGCACTCTAGTATTCTTGCCTGGAAAATCCCATGAACATTGGAGCCTGCCAGCCTACAGCGCATAGGGTTGCAAACAGTTGGACACGACTGAGTGACTTCATTTTCTTTCATTTTGTTTTAAAATTTATTTATTTCACTGGTTCCATTTTTTAATCTCATCATATACATATTTTATTGAAGTGTAGTTGACTTACAATGTTTCAGGTGCACAGCAAGGTGATTTTCAGTTATACAAACATGCATACATAATTTTTCAGATTATTCTCCTTTTTAGGTTATTACAAGATATTGCATATAGTTCCTGTGCTATATAGTAAATCTTTGTTGCTTGTTGCATATCTTTATTGTTTTATTAGAAATCTAGCATTGTATTCATACTTCTATTTTTAAATCTATGGTATATGCCACATCAGTGTTATGCTACACTGAGAGTGAAAGCATGATGCCAAAATCCCACCATGTCCATGATAAAAGTAAATGGAAAACAATGGCAATGTTAATTGTGGGAGGAAATATTGAATCACATTATGTTACTGGTGGGCTTTCCTGGTGACTCAGATGATAAAGAATATGCCTGCAGCATAGGAGACCTGAGTCGATCCTTGAGTTGGGAAGATCTCCTGAAGCAGGAAATGGCAACCCACCTCAGCATTCTTGCCTGGAGAACCCCCATGGAAAGAGGAGTCTGGTGGGTTGCAGCCCATGGGATCACAAAGAGTCAGACACGGCTGAGGGACTATTCTCAAGGCTCTGAACTTAAAAGGTATAACACTTTCCCATTCATATAGAGATAAAAAGTGGCAGAACAGACAGACCTTTTGTCTTGTCAGGGGTTTAAAGGGACATTATGACCAGACCTGCATGGATAGCTTCAAGAAAAAAGAATTCCAGAAATAAAAAATTTCCCCAGTGGAGGGGACATAACTATAGCTATGGCTGATCCATGTTGATGTATGGCAGAAACTAACAATATTGTAGTTGTCCTTAAACTAAAAATAAATAAATTAGGGGGAAAAAAAAGCTTGCAACAGGGCTTCTCTAGTGGTCCAGTGGTTGGGAAATGCTTGTCAATGTGGGGGACACAGGCCCAATCCCGGGACTGGGAAGACTCCCCATGCCGCGGGGTAGTTAAGTCCGTGGGCCACAAGCCCATGTGCCTAGAGCAGGTGCTCCACAACAAGAGAAGCCACGGTGGTGAGAGATCCTGAACCACAGAAAAGGGCAGCCCCCTTCCTACAACTAGAGAAAGCCTGTGCACAGCAACGAAGAGCCAGCACAGCCATTAATTAGTTAATTAAAACACTGCAACAACCAGCCACACCTCCTCCTCTTTTAGTGTGTGTGTGTGTGTGTAAGTGTGAAAGTGTGAGTTCACATGTGGGTGTTTAATCTGTATTCTTCTCTCTTCTCCTTGGAATTTTCTTCCACATGGGCTAGGGTTATTTTACATTCAGTAAACACTGTTGGACCATCCCTCTCACTCCCCCAAAAGCCCATCTGCCTCAGATAAGACGATTCTTTGGGGCAGAAGTTCGCCATACCTTGGTCTGCTGGCTTTCCAAATAAAGTCACTATTCCTTTCCTGAAGACCTCATCACTCTGTTCCTTGACAAGCAACATGAGGTTGGAATCAGAGCACATCCATGAGACATTAGCAGAGGTGTCATTCATTTTAGCCAAAAATCCATAGACATCACTCTCACAGGTGATATCTGTGGTTTAAAAGAAGATATGCAGATGGCCAATAGGCATATGAAAAGATGCTCAGCATTGCTCATTAGTAGAGAAAGGCAAATCGACACTGCAAGGAGGTACCACCTCATACCAATCAGAATGGCCATCATTAGACAGTTGATGAATAACATGCCGGAGAGGGTGTGGAGAAGAGGGAAACCCTCTTACACTGTTGGGGGAGTGGAAACTGGTGCAGTCACCATGGAAAACAGTATGGAAGTTCCTCAAAAAACCAAAAACAGAGTTTCCATATGATCCAACAATTCCAATCCCGAGCATATATCTGTAAAAAAAACTATTCTTTTGAAAAGGATAAGAAAGCTGTGGTACATATACACAATGGAGTATTACTCAGCCATTAAAAAGAATACATTTGAATCAGTTCTAATGAGATGGATAAAACTGGAACCTATTATACAGAGTGAAGTAAGCCAGAAAGAAAAACACCAATACAGTATACTAACACATATATATGGAATTTAGAAAGATGGTAACAATAACCCTGTGTACGAGACAGCAAAAGAGACACCGATGTATAGATCAGTCCTATGGACTCTGTGGGAGAGGGAGAGGGTGGGGAGATTTAGGAGAATAGCATTGAAACATGTATAATATCATGTATGAAACGAGTCGCCAGTCCAGGTTCGATGCACGGTACTGGATGCTTGGGGCTGGTGCACTGGGACCACCCAGAGGGAGGGTAGGGGAGGGAGGAGGGAGGAGGGTTCAGGATGGGGAACGCGGGTATACCTGTGGCGGATTCATTTCCATATTTGGCAAAACTAATACAATTATGTAAAGTTTAAAAATAAAATAAAATTTAAAAAAAAAGAAAAGAAGAGATTCATACACCCATATGTTCGTAGCAGCAAAACTTATGATAGCCAAGACATGGGAACAGCCTAATTGTCCATTGAGAAATGAATGGATAAAGAAGATGTATATGCTTATATACACAGAGAATGGAATACCATTCAGACGTTTAAAAAATGAAATACTTCTTCTTTTCCAATTTGGATTCCTTTTATTTCTTTTTCTGCTCTGATTGCTGTGGCCAAAACTTCCAAAAGTATGTTGAATAGTAATGGTGAAAGTAGGCACCCTTGTCTTGTTCCTGACTTTAGAGGAAATGCTTTCAATTTTCACCATTGAGGATAATGTTTGCTGTGGGTTTGTCATGTATAGCTTTTATTATGTTGAGGTATGTTCCTTCTATTCCTGCTTTCGGGAGAGTTCTTATCATAAATGGATGTTGAATTTTGTCAAAGGCTTTCTCTGCATCTATTGAGATAATCATATGGTTTTTGTTTTTCAATTTGTTAATGTGGTGTATAACATTGATTGATTTATGGATATTGAAGAATCCATGCATCCCTGGGATAAAGCCCACTTGGTCATGGTGTATGATCTTTTTAATGTATTGTTGGATTCTGATTGCTAGAATTTTGTTAAGGATTTTTGCATCTATGTTCATCAGTGGTATTGGCCTGTAGTTTTCTTTCTCCAAAGAAGACATACAGATGGCTAACAAACACATGAAAAGATGCTCAACATCACTCATTATCAGAGAAATGCAAATCAAAACCACTATGAGGTACCATTTCACGCCAGTCAGAATGGCTGCAATCCAAAAGTCTACAAGCAATAAATGCTGGAGAGGGTGTGGAGAAAAGGGAACCCTCTTACACTGTTGGTGGGAATGCAAACTAGTACAGCCACTATGGAGAACAGTGTGGAGATTCCTTAAAAAACTGGAAATAGAACTGCCTTATGATCCAGCAATCCCACTGCTGGGCATACACACTGAGGAAACCAGAAGGGAAAGAGACACGTGTACCCCAATGTTCATCGCAGCACTGTTTATAATAGCCAGGACATGGAAGCAACCTAGATGCCCATCAGCAGATGAATGGATAAGAAAGCAGTGGTACATATACACAATGGAGTATTACTCAGCCATTAAAAAGAATACATTTGAATCAGTTCTAATGAGATGGATAAAACTGGAACCTATTATACAGAGTGAAGTAAGCCAGAAAGAAAAACACCAATACAGTATACTAACACATATATATGGAATTTAGAAAGATGGTAACAATAACCCTGTGTACGAGACAGCAAAAGAGACACCGATGTATAGATCAGTCCTATGGACTCTGTGGGAGAGGGAGAGGGTGGGGAGATTTGGGAGAATAGCATTGAAACATGTATAATATCATGTATGAAATGAGTCGCCAGTCCAGGTTCGATGCATGGTACTGGATGCTTGGGGCTGGTGCACTGGGACGACCCAGAGGGAGGGTAGGGGAGGGAGGAGAGAGGAGGGTTCAGGATGGGGAACGCGGGTATACCTGTGGCGGATTCATTTAGATATTTGGCAAAACTAATACAATTATGTAAAGTTTAAAAATAAAATAAAATGTAAAAAAAAAAGAAATAATGTCATTTGTAGCAGCATGGATGAACCTGGAGATTAACATATTAAGTGAAGAAGACAGAAAGAGAAAGACAATTTTCATGTGATATCACCCATATGTGGAATCTAAAAGGAACATATAAATGAAACAGGAACAGACTCACAGACATAGAGAACAGGCTTGTGGTTGCCAAGGAGGGAAGAACTGGAAGCTTGGGATTAGCAGATGAAATTTATTTATACATAAAATGAGTAAAGCGTGCTGCTGCTGCTAAGTCACTTCAGTCGTGTCTGACTCTGTGCGACCCCATAGATGGCAGCCCACCAGGCTCCCCCATCCCTGGGATTCTCCAGGCAAGAACACTGGAGTGGGTTGCCATTTCCTTCTCCAACGCATGAAAGTGAAAAGTGAAAGTGAAGTCACTTAGTCGTGTCCGACTCTATCGACCCCCTGGACTACAGCCCACCAGGCTCCTCCGTCCAAGGGATTTTCCAGGCAAAAGTACTGGAGTGGGGTGCCATTGCCTTCTCCGGAGTAAAGCATGAGCACAAATTAAAATAAATATATTAAAAAAAAATAAAAATAAAACCTACCTTTAAATATGAAAAAAAAAGAATGAGGTCCTACAGTATGGCACAGGGAATTCTATCCAGTATCTTGCCACAAATCATAATGGAAAAGAATATAAATGTCGAGCTGAATCAATTTGCTGTACAAATACTGTAAAGAAATTAGCCTCCAATTAAATACATTTATATTTAAAATAATAATAAAAATAATAAAATTAAATTTTTTAATTTTTAAAAAGTTCTGGTTTATATATCTGCAATGAAAGTAAAAATGCACAAACTGAAATGACAAAGAATACAGATCGATTCTGAAAAATGATATTAAGTAAATAAAAGGAAATTTTAAGAAGGGTGACTGTACTCTTACTCCATTACATAAGTAATGATCAAGGGGAGACCAGATTTATTACTTGCGAAGCATCACTAATCTTAACGACCCCCAACCCCAGCAAAATGGTGTGGAATCGCTGCCCTTACTGAGGTTCTTTCCTGTCTATGAACAACAGCTGAACTGGGTGTATGTCTGCCCTTGGAGTCCTGAAACAGCTGGGCCATTTTGCCCCAGTTTGGAGTTGATTGTTGTGGACACGCCCCTTACTCAAGCCTTCTGCAGCTTGGAAGTTTCTACTTGACATATTTTGTTTTCATCTGAGTATCTAGGAAGCAAGGTGGTCCACCTTTTCAGGCAGAACAAATCCCCCTCCAAAAATATACTACAGTCATCTTTACACACATTATCTTTGTGTACATGTGTGGTCCTTGGATTGGAAAGGGACGAAGAGAGAGAGAGAGACAGAGAGAGTGTTGTGTGTGCAAAGTTTCCACTCACAGTCACGAAATAATTTCAGATGAGGAAGAGTCAGAGAAATACAAATATCACATGATATCATTTATTTGTGACATCTAGAAAAATGAACTTATTTACAAAACAGACTTACAGAGAATGAAGTTATGGTTACCAGAGGGGATAGTGTCAGGGGGAGGTTAAATTGGAAGTTTGGGACTGACATATACATACAGCTGTATTAAAATGGATGGTATGGGGAGGGAGGAGGGAGGAGGTTCAGGATGGGGAACACATGTATACCTGTGGCGGATTCATTTTGATATATGGCAAAACCAATACAATATTGTAAAGTTAAAAAATAAAATAAAAAGATAAAGAAGATCTTCAACATAAAAAAAAAAGGATGAGCAAGAAGGACCTACTGTATAAAACAGAGAATTCTACTTAATATTCTGTAACTACCTAAGTGGGAAAAGAATTTGAGAAGCAATAGATGCTTGTATATGTATAACTGAATCACTTTGTCGTACACCTGAAACTAATAGTTAGTTTCTTAATCACATGTATTACAATATACTTTCAAAGAGCCATATATGCATGTCTGGGCCTCTCATAAGAATGCAGACACAAAGTCTCTATTAATGAGTCTTTAATTGCCAACCTGCACTGAGCCTGAAATATGATGTGGGTACATGTGATTTCTCTTCTACAAAGACTTAAGGTTAATCAGGTTTATCATGAGCTTGGGAAAAGCATCCTGCATGATATACACTGAATCACCGTTACTACTTCCTAAAAGCAGCAAGATCTGTTCTAATAGTCTTAGGCTGATAGTGTGTCAGTTCAGTTCAGTTCAGTTCAGTTGCTCAGTCGTGTCCGAATCTTTGCAACCCCATGAATCGCAGCACGCCAGGCCTCCCTGTCCCTCACCAACTCCCAGAGTTCACTCAGACTCACGTCCATCGAGTTAGTGATGCCATCCAGCCATTTCATTCTTTGTAATCCCCTTCTCCTCCTCCCCCCAATCCCTCCCAGCATCAAGGTCTTTTCCAATGAGGCAAATCTTAGCATGAGGTGGCCAAAGTACTGGAGTTTCAGCTGGATTCTAAACTGGAGTTTAGAATCATTCCTTCCAAAGAAATCCCAGGGCTGATCTCCTTCAGAATGGACTGGTTGGATCTCCTTGCAGTCCAAGGGACTCTCAAGAGTCTTCTCCAACACCACAGTTCAAAGGCATCAATTCTTTGGCACTCAGCTTTCTTTACAGTCCAACTCTCACATCCATATGTGACCACTGGAAAAACCATAGCCTTGACCAGACGGACCTTTGTTGGCAAAGTAATGTCTCTGCTTTTCAATATGCTATCTAGGTTGGTCATAACTTTCCTTCCAAGGAGTAAGCATCTTTTAATTTCATGCAGTCACCATCTGCAGTGATTTTGGAGCCCCAAAAAATAAAATCTGACACTGTTTCCACTGTTTCCCCATCTATTTGCCATGAAGTGATGGGACCAGATGCCATGAACTGATGGAACCAGATGCCAAGATCTTCATTTTCTGAATGTTGAGTTTTAGGCCAACTTTTTCAGTCTCCTCTTTCACCTTTATCAAGAGGCCTTTGAGGTCCTCTTCACTTTCTGCCATAAGGGTGGTATCATCTGCATATCTGAGGTTGATAGTGCTTAGGGAAACAAAATGTGACGGTCGGGTCATGAGGCGTGCTCTGTGATGTGGCTCAGGTCAGACTTTAATCCCTGGAGTGAGACGAGGCTGGCCATCTTCCCATGTGACATGAACCAACTGACTGTACCAACAGCACCGCCCACCTTCCTCATCCTGTGACTCAGTCAGCTTTGCTCAGTTGTGCCTTCTGTCTCACAGAAGCAGAGCCATGTGCCCCACACTCCTCAGCCTCCTGAGTCTCAGTGAGTCCGGAAAGACACAGTCAGAGAAGGTTATGGTGGAAATCGGGGGGGCTCTCGCACCACTGAACAGGTTCCCTGGATGAGGGTGCAAGGAACGTGGGATCCATCAGGACAAGCCATCTCTGACAGGGTTTTCCTTCTAGGATTCTGTGAGTCTGAGGATCTGGGCAGCTGTGGCTGAGTCCTCCCTATCCCTTATTTCTCTGTTGAGCAGAGCAGTTGGGGCTGATGCAGAGGACACTAGGGAACCAGGGTGAAACCCCTGTCAGTACAGTGAGAGCCGCGTGCCCTGTGGATCCCTTATCTCTTTTGACCTTGATACTCATCTTCACTCTCCCCAGGGGTTAGCCCAGGTCTGGACTCTGGACATGAAGGCACAGTGAGAAGTCTGTCAGCTGGGAGCTGAGCCCCCAAGTGCCATTTCAATCATGAGAGGGGAGCAAGAGGCTGCACCCCACAGACCCCTCTCCTACAAGGTGGTTCGTGGCCTCTCCAACCAGCCTTTAACAACAGGATCAGCAGGAGCACACACTAAAGCTGACCCCAGGGAAGGGTCTGGCCATCAGGCATGGCCACTTGGACCTTGTCACAGATTTGATGTAGGCTAGCTAACAAAGGAGCAAGGTTCAAGGTTTACCTCCTTCTTTTCAGGCAAGTGGCTTTTTCACTGCTCAGTTGTGTTAGTGTTAGTCGCTCTGTCAAGTCCGACTGTTTGCGACCCCGTGGACTGTAGCTCACCAGGCTACTCTATCCATGGGATTCTCCAGGCAAGAATGCAAGAGTGGGTTGCCATTTCCTTGACCAGGAGATCTTGCCAACTCAGAGACTGAACCCTGCTCTCCTGCATTGCAGGAAGATTCTTTACCATTTGAGCTACAACAAATGCAGGGAAGCATACAACAGGGAAGCCCTTCACCTTCTTGTCCATGCATCAATTTTTCGCTGTTGTTTTCTTTTGCCTGCATTGTGCAGCTTGCAGAATCTTAGTTCCCTGATCAGGGATTCAACTTGGGCCCTTGGAAGAAAAAGTACTGAGTCCTAACCACTGGACCAACAGGGAATCCCCAGTGTTTTGTGTTTTCAGAGAAAGTTTCTCAACATTTTGTCAACCCAAGAACCACTTCCAAGAATCGTATTCTTAGATCCTCATGATGTCCGTCCTGGGTTGACTGTGTCTCTGTCTGCCCCAGGCCCCAGGTGTCCCTGAGCATCAGGGTGATGTGCTTTAGGGGAGGAGAGTTGGAAGAATTGAAGGGGGAGCACCCACGAGGGCAGTGGGGAGAGGGGATCATTCCTATTTTTCTCTCAAAGCCTGTGTCTCCTTCTCTCCTAGGTGAATATGAGAAGCCCTCTTTGTCAGCCTGGCCAAGCCCTGTGGTTACCTTAGGACAGACTGTGACTCTTCAGTGTCACTTCGGTCCTCCATTTGTGATATTCAGACTGCTCAAAAGAGATGGGACCATTTTTCTCAAGCTCCAGGAATATCATTTCAACACCTTCACCACTGGGCCAGTGACCAGAAAACATGCCGGGTCCTACACATGTCTCTCTCTGTGTGGTCCTATGTCAGTGACCCCCTGCAGATTATGGTCACAGGTAGGAGGGGTCCAGCCCAGCTTGGGACACCTGTACCTGCAGGCAATCCTACCCTAGGTCCACGTGCCAGTGCAGCCAAAGACGTCCTCAGGATTCCCAGCCAGAACCGAACCAAGGAAAGAGAACCAAGTCTGAGAGTTTAAACTCAGGGTGTTGAATGGAGGGATGTGTTCCCCTGGCTCAGGAAAGAGGACCCTCCCTAGGCATTAGTTAGACAGGATGCTGCCACTGCCTGTCAACTGGGAGGCTGAGGAGGAACCCTGATCCAGCACCTGCCACCCAGTAGGGAGCTGTAATCCCATATGAAGGAGCTAGGGTCCCAGTTAAGACCAAGTCAGCCCAGGAATGTTTCCAGAGGTGTGAAGTGGGGATCACAGGTGGTCCCTTTTTTCTCCACCTCCTTCCCAACCTCCTGCCAATCATCACCAACTTTCTAGGAGATGAGTGTGAAAGGAGCCAAGGTACGTATTACACCTGGTATGTATTCTACCAGAGAAGCAGACCCACCCCAGCCCCCCACCATGCATATTAGGAATGGGATGAAGTTAAGAGCACTGCAACCCACTCCAGTATTCTCAACTGGAGAATCCCATGGACAGAAGAATACGGTGGGCTATAGTCCATAGGACCCCACAGAGTCTGACACAACTGAAGTGACTGAGTATGTATGGAAGCTGAGAGCAGATCGAACAGCTAAAGAGGTTAGAATAAACACAGTGGAGGCCGGAGATCTTGAGCAAAGAGAAACAGAAAAGCATGAGCCAGAGCCCGAGAACAAGGCTAAAGAGAATGCAACAGAACAGACAGGAAGAGTAATTGGCTTTGCTGCTTCATGGGGAGGTTTTTCACACCTTCAGATGTCAGGGGAAGCACTGAGGCGGGGTGACTCACTGAAGCTCACAAGCTCTTTGCTTCTAGGTGTGTTCACAAAACCCTCCATCTCAGCCCACCCACGGCCCCTCATGCAGGTGGGAGAGAATGTGACCTTTCGCTTTCACTCATCAATGCTGCATGACAAATTTATCCTGCAGGAAAAAAGCAGCACAGGGCATTTCCAGAGACATGGAGAGATGCTCACTGGTGGGCATGCCCCAGCTGACTTCTTCATTGGCCCCATGACTTTGGCAAGACCGGGCACCTACAGATGCTCTGGCTCTCTCAGCCACTCCCCCTATGAGTGGTCAGCTCCCAGCGACCCTGTGGACATCATCATCACAGATGAGTGTGGCCAGACAAGTCCCTTCTGCTCTCTGTGTCACAGATGGTCTGGTGTCCAGTCCAGCATCAGTCCCGGGAGAGAATGACAGTTTGCAGAGACACTCACAAACTCAGGAGAGGGAACAAACCAGAGAGAGAGGAGGTGTGAACACGGAAGGGAAAAGAGAACAGAGTCCCTGCCATGTGCTAAGGAGAAGACACAGCCGGTGACAGGCTGAAGGAGCAAGAACGTGAAAGAACGACCAATGGAGAAAAATGTACCAGAGCAGGGACCCGGGAAATTCCCCGCTCAGGCAGCCAATGATGGTTGGTTAAGGGGTTGGTTTCCTGCTATCATGTCAGAGCTCCCTTGCTGTGTTAGCAGCACACTGTGGTACCAGACGCCCTTGCAGTCTGGCCCCTGGGTGATCAAGACGGATGTTGACACCCTGAAGTTGCTTAGCCTCTTGGTTTAACGCATCCTTCGGCACAAAGATGGGGGAGTGGTCCCTCCATCCCTCCCACTAAGGAGTCCCTTCTAGCCCCTGGGGGTGGGCAGGGCAGCGCTAAACACGCCCTAAATAGACATTTCTCCAAAGAAGACATACAGATGGCTAACAAACACATGAAAAGATGCTCAACATCACTCATTATCAGAGAAATGCAAATCAAAACGACAATGAGGTACCATTTCATGACAGTCAGAATGGCTGCAATCCAAAAGTCTACAAATAATAAATGCTGGAGAGGGTGTGGAGAAAAGGGAACCCTCTTACACTGTTGGTGGGAATGCAAACTAGTACAGCCACTATGGAGAACAGTGTGGAGATTCCTTAAAAAACTGGAAATAGAACTGCCTTATGATCCAGCAATCCCACTGCTGGGCATACACACCGAGGAAACCAGAAGGGAAAGAGACACATGTACCCCAATGTTCATCACAGCACTGTTTATAATAGCCAAGACATGGAAGCAACCTAGATGTCCATCAGCAGATGAATGGATAAGAAAGCAGTGGTACATATACACAATGGAGTATTACTCAGCCATTAAAAAGAATACATTTGAATCAGTTCTAATGAGATGGATGAAACTGGAGCCTATTATACAGAGTGAAGTAAGCCAGAAGGAAAAACACCAATACAGTATAATAACACATATATATGGAATTTAGAAAGATGGTAACGATAACCCTGTATACGAGAAAGCAAAAGAGACACTGACGTATAGAACAGTCTTATGGACTTTGTGGGAGAGGGAGAGGGTGGGAAGATTTGGGAGAATGGCATAGAAACATGTAAAATATCATGTATGAAACGAGATGCCAGTCCAGGTTCAATGCACGATACTGGATGCTTGGGGCTAGTGCACTGGGATGACCCAGAGGGATGGTATGGGGAGGGAGGAGGGAGGAGGGTTCAGGATGGGGAACACATGTATACCTGTGGTGGATTCATTTTGATATTTGGCAAAACTAATACAATTATGTAAAGTTTAAAAATAAAACAAAATTTAAAAAATAAAATAATATAATATAAAATTAAATTAAATTTAAAAAAATAAAATAAAATTTATTTTATCTTGTTTATGTTTGTTGAAGTCTAGTTGATTTCAGATGTTGTTAATTCCTGTTATACAACAGAGTGATTCAGTTATTCATATACATATATTCTTTCTTTAAAAAAGATATTAATTGACAATCCATTTTATAAAAATTATTTATTTTTTAAATGATGTTCCATTTTTAAATTTTTTTGCAATTTCTTTTTTTAATAGAAATTTATTTATTTTAGTTGGAAGTTAATTACTTTAAAATATTGTATTGGTTTTACCATACATCAACATTAATCCACCACAGGTGTACACGTGTTCCCCATCATGAACCCCCCTCCCTGCTACCTCCCTGTACCATCCCTCTGGGTCATCCCAATGCACCAGTCCCAAGCAACCAGTATCATGCATCGAACTTGGACTGGTGATTCTTTTCTTATATGATATTGTACATGTTTCAATGCCATTCTCTCAAATCATCCCACCCTTTCCCTCTCCCACAGAGTCCAAAAGACAGTTCTGTATATCTGTGTCTCTTTTGCTGTCTCGTATACAGGGTTATCCTTAACATCTTTCTAAATTCCATAGATATACATTAGTATACTGTATTGGTGTTTTTCTTTCTGGCTTACTTCACTCTGTATAACAGGCTCCAGTTTCATCCACCTCATTAGAATTCATTCAAATGTATTCTTTTTAATGGCTGAGTAATACTCCATTGTGTATATGTACCATAGCTTTCTTATCCATTCATCTGCTGATGGACATCTAGGTTGCTTCCAGGTCCTGGCTATTATAAACAGTGCTGCAATGAACATTGGGGTACACGTGTCTCTTTCAATTCTGGTTTCCTCAGTGTGTATGCCCAGCAGTGGGATTGCTGGGTCATAAGGCAGTTCTATTTCCAGTTTTTTAAGGAATCTCCACACTGTTCTCCATAGTGGCTGTACTAGTTTGCATTCCCACTAACAGTGTAAGAGGGTTTCCTTTTCTCCACACCCTCTCAAGCATTTATTGCTTGTACACTTTTGGATCGCAGCCATTCTGACTGTCATGAAATGGTACCTCATTGTCGTTTTGATTTGCATTTCTCTGATAATGAGTGATGTTGAGCATCTTTTCATGTGTTTGTTAGCCATCTGTATGTCTTCTTTGGAGAAACGTCTGTTTAGTTCTTTGGCCCATTTTTTGATTGGAATTTTATTTTTCTGGAATTGAGCTGTAGGAGTTGCTTGTATATTTTTGAGATTAGTTGGTTGTCAGTTGCTTCATTTGCTATTAATTCTCCCATTCTGAACAACATGCTACTGAATAACAAAAAATCACAGAAGAGATCAAAAAAGAAATCAAAATATGCATAGAAATGAATGAAAATGAAAACACAACAACCCAAAACCTGTGGGACATTGTAAAAGCAGTGCTAAGGGGAAAGTTCATAGCAATACAGGCATACCTCAAGAAACAAGAAAAAAGTCAAATAAGTAACCTAACTCTACACCTAAAGCAACTAGAAAAGGAAGAAATTAAGAACCCCAGGGTTAGTAGAAGGAAAGAAATCTTAAAAAATACAGCAGAAATAAATGCAAAAGAGACCATAGCAAAAATCAACAAAGCTAAAAGCTGGTTCTTTGAAAGGATAAATAAAATTGACAAACCATTAGCCAGACTCATCAAGAAACAAACAGAGAAAAATCAAATCAATAAAATTAGAAATGAAAATGGAGAGATCACGACAGACAACACAGAAATACAAAGGATCATAAGAGACTACTATCAACAATTATATGCCAATAAAATGGACAAGGTGGAAGAAATGGACAAATTCTTAGAAAAGTACAACTTTCCAAAACTGAACCACAAAGAAACAGCAAATCTTAACAGACACATCACAAGCACAGAAATTGAAATTGTAATCAGAAATCTTCCAGCAAACAAAAGCCCAGGTCCAGATGGCTTCACAGGTGAATTCCACCAAATTTTTAGAGAAGCGCTGACACATATCCTACTCAAAATCCTCCAGAAAAATGCAGAGGAAGGTAAACTTCCAAACTCATTCTATAAGGTCACCATCACCCTAATACCAAAACCTGACAAAGATGCCACACACACAAAAAAGGAAAACTATAGGCCAATATCACTGATGAACATAGATGCAAAAACCCTTAATAAAATTCTAGCAATCAGAATCCAACAACACATTAAAAAGATCATACACCATGACCAAGTGGGCTTTATCCCAGGGATGCAAGGATTCTTCAATATTCGCAAATCAATCAATGTAATACACCACATTAACAAATTGAAAAATAAAAACCATATGATAATCTCAATAGATGCAGAGAAAGCCTTTGATGAAATTCAACATCCATTTATGATAAAAACTCTCCAGAAAGCAGGAATAGAAGGAACATACCTCAACATAATAAAAGCTATATATGTCAAACCCACAGCAAAGATTATCCTCAATGGTGAAAAAGTGAAAGCATTTCCCCTAAAGTCAGGAACAAGACAAGGGTGCCCACTTTCACCACTACTATTCAACATAGTTTTGGAAGTTTTGGCCAGAGCAATCAGAGCAGAAAAAGAAAAAAAAGGAATCCAAATTGGAAAAGATGATGTAAAACTCTCACTATTTGCAGATGACATGATCCTCTACATAGAAAACACTAAAGACTCCAGCAGAAAATTCCTAGAGCTAATCACTGAATATAGTAAAGTAACAGGATATAAAATCAACACACAGAAATCCCTTGCATTCCTATGCACTAACAATGAGAAAATAGAAAGAGAAATTAAGGAAACAATTCCATTCACCATTGCGATGAAAAGAATAAAACACTTAGGAATATATCTACCTAAAGAAACTAAAGACCTATATATAGAAAACTATAAAACGCTGGTGAAAGGAATCAAAAAGGACACAAATGGATAGAGAAATATACCATGTTCATGGGTGGAAGAATCAATATAGTGAAAATGAGTATACCACCCAAAGCAATCTATAGATTCAAGGCAATCTGTATCAAGCTACCAACGGTATTTTTCACAGAGCGAGGACACTCCATTTTTAAAGTTATTTCTGAACTTTTCCCTGTGCTGGGTACCCTTACTGTGGGGCTTTCTCTCCTGGCAGTGGACGGGCTTCTCATTGCAGTGCTGCTCTTGTGGCACACTTTGGGCTTTAGTCAAACTGTCACTGGTGTTCTACACAAAATCGTAAGTTTGAAGGAGGGAAGCACAGCATCATGCAACACAGGGGCAGTCGGGCTCATAGCAGAGAATGGCGTTTTCACTTCCTGTAGGTTAAAAACTGATTTCCATTGTTGTAATCCCTGAATGAACATCTTCCAGAGAACCATGGAACCCTATTCTTTTTATGAAAATATGTGTTAATTTATTCTTAGCTGAATCAGGTCTCAGCTGCAGCATGGGGGATCCTCATTGTGGTGCTGGGGTGCAGTTCAAGGCTCCAGAGCTCACGGGCTCAGCAGTTGCAATATTGAGGATAGTTGCTTCAAGGCATGTGGGATCTCAGTTCTCCCACCCAGGATAGAACCCACACTCTCTGCACTGGAAGGTTGACCCTTAATCCCTAGGCCAGCTGGGACATTCCAAGCCCTGTTCTTCCCTTCAACCACAGGCATCTGTTCTTCTCCACTTTATGATCTTGGGAATCTGCTGATACACATTAGAGGATGGTCCATAACAGAAGATGTAGGATGGGCTCCATGGGTTTCCACAGATTCCTGAGAGAGTCCGTCACTGGCTGGTCTTATATATGGAATGCTTTTCTTTTTTTATTTTTTTAATTAGGTGGAGTAGACAGACTCAGCAACCTGGGGCACACCCCTGCTTTTTTTTTTGGCTTTGATGTCCCCACCAAAGATATGGAGGTCTAGAAGAGTCGCCCCAACCCCAAGAGCCTTGATTCTCTTCCATTCGCACATGCTGTCATCATGGAAGGAGAGCCCAAAGAAGACAGAACAGTGAATGGCGAGGTGAGTCCTCCCGCCCAAACCCTTGCCATAGCCTGAGCCCCTCCAATGCCCAATGCCCCAGCCTTCGAAGATCACATTTAATTCCATCATTCACATCTCCTTCCTCTCAGGACCCATCAGCAGAGGATGTGATATTCGCCCACTTGAACCACAGGACCCTCTCTGAGAGACTGCTCACTCCCACTCCCCTGAGCCCCATGCACCTCTCCGCCGAGACCAGTATCTATGAGGAATTTGATGTAAACCAGATCATGCTGACCCTGACCTGGCCCCATCCTTTGAGCACACAGAGTGTTATAAATTGAAGAGCTAGATCTCTTTCTAAAGGGGTTCCTCCATGGGCACTCCTTCTCCTCCTCCAAAGCAGCCCCGAAGCTCTGAAGTTAAGAGTGGAGTCCAAGAATTATAGGATCATCCTCAAAAATCCCACCAGCTCTTAGTAATCCCTGGCTATTCTAACACTCTATTTTAACTATCTAACCTTTTGGGGGAAGTTATTCTAATCAATTGCACTTACTGGGTAGGTTACCATGATCATCCTACTTTTTCAAAAATTCCAGTAAAGCATAACAATTTGCAAGTTGAGTCTTCAAACTATTCAGTTTAAAATAAAATAAAGCCAATTTAAAAAAACCTCTGTTCAGTAATAGCTTACTAAAATGAACTTGTTTACAAGACAGAAACAGACTTGTAGACTTAGAGAACAAACTTAGAGTTACAGAGGGGAAGGATGAGGGGAGAGATACATTGGAAGTTTAAGAGTGACATGTGCACACTGCTATATTTAAAACAAAATGCTTTCCATGAAACAATAATAAAAGCAATGCAAGTTGGCCAAATAAAAAGATGAAGTATATTCTGTTTGAGATATCCAGTGTGGTGCCACTTGCCACAGGAGGCTGTGTGTCTGTGTGCTAAGTCGATTCAGTCATGTCTGACTCTTTGCGAACCCATGACGTTGTGTAGCTCGCTAGGCTCCTCTGTGCATGGGATTCTCCAGGCAAGAATCCTGGAGTGGGTTGCCATTCCCTTCTTGAGGGAATCTTCTTGACCCAGGGATTGAACCCATGTCTCTCATGTCTCTTGCATTGGCAGGCAGATTCTTTACCACTGAGCCATCGGGGAAGACCCCTCAACCCTTTTCCAGTCGTGGGCACTAAGTGTGCTGGGGTTCCAGGGGTACAAACAGGACAATAAGATCCCCCTCAGTCTGGATCCACACTGGCCGATAAAGTAGTTACCCAGCCACACCGTACAGACAATGACTCTACATGTATATGAAGTAAACCATTCAGTTCTTCAGTCACACCCACCACATTTCAAGTGCTCAGGAGCATCATGCAGCCAGGTGCCATGGTGCTGGACAGAGCAGATGTTTAAAAAGTCCCCTCATCACAGAGAATTCTACTGGATATTCCACTCCAGATGACTGAGGGCTGCAGACAGAACATTTGCCCAGGGAGGCTTTGAACATGTTGTGTTAATCCATTGATATTTGTGTGTTTTGTCTTTTTTAATTCTTTTCACCAAAGCCAAGGATTTGAGAATCTTGTGCCTTTTAATTTATCAACTGTTGGCACAATGTGGCTTGGCTCAACCAAGCAGAGGGCTGAAGAGGATAACACCATGAGGACCCCGGTGTGAACTGAGCTGGCCAATGGGGTGAAAATCAAGGTCCACGGAGCCTTAGTTGCTCACTGAGCTCTCTGTGTGCGATGTCTCTCCTGGCTTAGAACTAAACCGCCCAAGAACTCTTTTACCAAGAAATGTCAGGATCGCTTAAAGTGAAGACATTCTGGGGCTCCTGTGTTGCTACTGTCACTGTTTCCATTTTTTCCCCTAATTATCCTTATTTGCTTTTGGCCTTTAGGTTCGGGGACCAGATGTCATAATCTTCCTTCTTCTGCATGTTCACAGTGTAGACATGAACCCCAGTTATTCTTATATATCTTCTTTTAAAAAAATAATTGAATGTTAGCATTTGATGCCTGCATTCTGCAGAATCTCAATTCTTCAGCCAACTATAGAACATGGGTTTACCTGGGTCCTGGGTGTATTTCTGCTGTGTGGCACCAATGCCTGGTACACAGTAGGTGCTCTGCAATAATTTATGAACTGATCAAAGATGAGAAGTAAATTCCATTTCTGCAGGGGACTGGGAAAATAAAGTTCTGAGTCTTATTTGGAGCCAAACTGTCCAGGGCTGACTAAGAGAGAGAACATGGGTCCCACCCTCTGGAGCAGGGGGTTAGACCAGGCAGAAAGAGAAAGAGCTGAGACCTCATGTCTGGGCTGAGATGCCTCCTGAGCCCTGCCTGGAGACATCAGAGCCAGGTCCACGGAGGGGCTGCACCCTGTTGTGAGTCCATGGCCGTGGGAACCCTGAGGGGCGGCGGCAGCCCCCCAGGGACCACATCCTGTTTGTCCTCTAGGGCCCCGTGGTCTCCTCATCTGTACAGGGCAGGGACGGGGGCAGCTGGGCACTCAGAGCTGTAGACATGCCTTCCATCTTCTCTGAGCTTCTCCTCCTCGGCCAGTTGTGCAGAGCAGGGAGGGCACTGCAGGAGGGCACATGATGCCCACCCTGCCCCCAGTTCACGGGAACCTCAGGGTTCAGACACCGTGAGGGGCCAGGGATCCTGATGGGGAGAGAATTAGCCCAAGCTTTCAGTGGCAAATCTTTCACTTCCAGGGCTGAGTCTGGGCCAGAGGACCCCTAACCCTGCAGGTGATTCCTCCTGGGTCTCCTGGGACCCATATCTCACTTGAGTCCCAGGAAGGTGGTAGGGGGCAAGGTCAGGGCACTGGGATTCTAGAGTGATGCTGGTGAAACCTGGAAGGGCTCAGGAGCTGAGCTGGGGAGTGAGGGGTGGGGAAGTCCTGGGACTCAGCCTCTGATTTCCTTCCAGGGACCACCCACAAACCCACCATATGGGCTGAGACTCTTTTGGAAAGCTCAGGGTGCCCATGTGAATACACCCTAGGCAGAGTTGGAATGTGAGAGTGAGTACACAGACCATCAGGGAGTATGCTGCAGTTGGCCTGCATTATTTGGAGAAGGAAATGGCAATGCATTCCAGTATTCTTATCTGCAAAATCCCATGAACATTGGAGCCTGCCAGCCTACAGTCCATAGAGTTGCAAAGAGTCAGACATGGCTGAGTGACTTCATTTTCTTTCATCTTGTTTTAAAATTTATTTATTTTACTGGTTCCATTTTTTAATCTCATCATATACATATTTTATTGAAGTGTAGTTGGCTTACAATGTTTCAGGTGCACAGCAAGGTGATTTTCAGTTATACAAGCACACATACATTATTTTTCAAATTATTTTCCATTTTAGGTTATTACAAGATATTGACTATAGTTCTCCATGCTATACAGTAAATCTTTTTTGTTTGTTGCATATTTTTTAAAACATTAGAAATCTAGCATTGTATTGATTCTTCTATTTTTAAACATATGGTATATGCCACATCAGTGTTATGCTACACTGAGAGTGAAAGCATGATACCAAAATCCCACCATGTCCATGATAAAAGTAAATGGAAAACAGTGGCAATGTTAATTGTGGGAGGAAATATTGAATCACATTATGTTACTGGTGGGCTTTCCTGGTGACTCAGATGATAAAGACTCTGCCTGCAACACAGGAGACCTGAGTCGATCCCTCAGTTGGGACGATCTCCTGGAGATGGAAATAGCAACCCACCCCAGCATTCTTGCCTGGAGAACCCCCATGGACAGAGGAGTCTGGTGGGTTGCAGCCCATGGGATCACAAAGAGTCAGACATGACTGAGGGCCTAAACTATTCTCAAGGCTCTGAACTTAAAAGGTATAACACTTTCCCATTCATATAGAGATAAAAAGTGACAGAACAGACAGAACCTTTTGCATTGTCAGGGGCTTAATGACCAGATCTGCATGGACAGCTTGGAGAACAAAGGATTCCAGGATGAAAAGATTTCCACAATGGAGGGTATGTAAGTATAGCTATGGCTGATCCATGTCGATGTATGGCAGAAACCATCACAGTATTGTAATTGCCCTTTAATTAAACATAAATAAACTAAGGGGGGGAAAAGCTTGCAACAGGGCTTCCCTGCTGGTCCACTGGTTGGGAATCTGCCTGCCCATGTGGGGGACATGGGCCCGATCCCAGGACTGAGAAGATTTCATATGCCTTGGGGCTGTTAAGCCAGTGGGCCTCAAGCCCATGTGCCTAGATCGGGTGCTCCACAATAAGAGAAGCCACAGCTATAAGAGACCCTGCACACAGCAAAGAGCTGTCCAACTTCCCACAACTAGAGAAAGCCTGTGCACAGCGACGAAGACCCAGCACAGCCATTAACTAGTTAATTAAAACACTGCAACAACCAGCAACACCTCCTCCTGTTTTAGTGTGTGTGTGTCTGTGTGTGTGTGTGTGTAAGTGTGAAAGTGTGAGTTCACACATGGGTGTTTAATGTGTATTGTTCTCTTTTCTTGGAATTTTCTTCCCCATGGGCTAGGGTTATTTTACATTCAGTAAACACTGTTTGACCATCCCTCTCACTCCCCAAAAAGCCCATCTAAGTCAGGTAAGATGATTCTATGGGGCACAAGTTCATGATCTCCTTGGCCTGCTGGCTTTCCAATAAAGTCACTATTCCTTTCCTGAAGACCTCATCACTCTGTCCCTTGACAAACAATGTGAGGTTGGACTCAGAGCACATTGATGAGACATTGGCAGAGGTGTCGTTCATTTTAGAGAAAATCCATAGACGTCAGTCTCACAATTGATATCTGTGGTTTAAAAGAAGATACGCAGATGGCCAACAGGCATATGAAGAGATGCTCAGCATTGCTCATTAATAGAGAAAGGCAAATCGACACTGCAAGGAAGTACCACCTCATACCGATCAGAATGGCCATCATTAGACAGTTGCCGAATAATAGATGGTGGAGAGGGTGTGGAGAAGAGGGAAACCCTCTTACATTGTTGGGGGGAGTGGAAACTGGTGCAGCCACTGCAGAAAACAGTATGGAAGTTCCTCAAAAAAAGTAAAAACAGAGTTTCCATATGATCCAACAATTCCAGTACCAAGCATATATCTGGAAAAAAACTATACCTTGAAATGACTCATGCACCCCTATGCCTATAGCAGCAAAACTTACAATAGCCAAGACATGGGAACAGCCTAATTGTCCACTGACAGATGATTGGATAAAGAAGATGTATATGCTTATACAGACAGAGAATGGAATACCACTCAGACATTAAAAAAATGAAATCATGCCATTTTCAGCAGCATGGATGAACCTCGAGATTAACATATTAAGTGAAGTAGACAGAAAGAGAAAGACAATTTTCTGTGATATCACCCATGTGTGGAATCTAAAAGGAACATATCAATGAAACAGGAACAGACTCACAGACATAGAGAACAGGCACAGACATACAGAACAGGCTTGTGGTTGCCAAGGAGGGAAGGACCGGGAGCTTGGGATTAGCAGATGAAATCTATTTATACATAGAATGGATAAAGAATGAGGTCCTACAGTATGGCACAGGGAATTTTATTCAGTATCCTGGCATAAATCATAAAGGAAAGAATATATATGTCGAGCTGAATCAATGTGCTATACAGCAGAAATGAACTATACTACAATAATTTTTTTTAATTTTTAAAAATTTGTGGTTTCTATATCTGCAATGAAACATTAATGGCAGTAAAAATGCACAAACTGAAATGACAAATACAGACCAATTCTGAAACATGATATTAAGTAAATAAGAGGAAATTTTAAGAAAAGCGACTGTACTGTTACTCCATTACATACATAATGATCAAGGGGAGACCAGATTTATTACTTACAAAGCATCACTAATCTTAATGACCCCCAACCCCAGTAAAATGGTGTGGAATCGCTGCCCTTACTGAGGTTCTTTCCTGTCTATGAACAACAGCTGAACTGGGTGTATGTCTGCCCTTGGAGTCCTGAAACAGCTGGGCCATTTTGCCCCAGTTTGGAGTTGATTGTTCTGGACACGCTCCTCACTCAAGCATTTTGGAGCTTGGAAGTCTCTACTTGACATATTTGTGTACCTTTGAGTATCTAGGAAGTAAGGTTGTCCACCTTTTCAGGCAGAACAAATCCCCCTCCCAAAAAAACACCACAGTCATCTTTACACACATTATCTTTGTGTACATGTGTGGTCCTTGGATTGGAAAGGGAGGAAGAGAGAGAGAGAGAGAGTGTTGTGTGTGCGAAGTTTCCACTCACAGTCACGAAATAATTTCAGATGAAGAAGAGTCAGAGAAAGACAAATATCACATGATATCATTTATTTGTGACATCTAAAAAAATGAACTTATTTACAACACAGACTCACAGAGAATGAACTTACGGTTACCAGGGGAATAGTGTCAGGGGGAGGTTAGATTGGAAGTTTGGGACTGACGTATACACAAGGCTATATTAAAAACGCATGACCACAGGGACCTACTGTATAAAACAGAGAATTCTACATAATATTCTGTAACTACTTAAGTGGGAAAAGAATTTGAAAAGCAATAGATGCATGTATATGTATCACTGATTCACTTTGTTGTACATCTGAAACTAACACAGTTAGTTTCTTAATCACATATATTACAATATAGAATTTTTTCATATATTCAAAGAGCCATAATATGCATGTCTGGTCCTCCCATAACCCAGCGGGATGGTTTGGGGAGAAGGAGGGTTCAGGATAGGGAACACGTGTACCTGTGCCAGATTCATGTTGATATATGGCAAAACCAATACAATATTGTAAAGTTAAAAAATAAAAGAAAATAAAGGGAAAAATAGGGGAAAAAAAGAATGCAGAATAAAAGTATTAATGAGTCTTTAATTGGCAACCTGAACTGAGCCTGACATACGAGGTGGGAACATGTGATTTCTCTTCTTTGAAGAGTTAAGGTTAATGAGATTTATCATGAGCTTGGGAAAAGCATCCTGCATGGTATACACTGAATCACCGTTACTACTTCCTAAAGGCAGTAAGATCTGTCTGAATCCTCTTAGGTTTATAGTGTTTAGGGAAACAAAAAGTGACGATCGGGTCATGAGGCATGCTCCGTGATGCGGCTCAGGTCAGACTTCCATCCCTGGAGTGAGAAAAGGCTGGCCATCTTCCCATGTGACATGAGCCAGGCTGACTGTAACAACAACACCGCCTGCTTCCGCATCCTGTGCCTCTGTCAGCTTTGCTCAGTTCTGCCTCCTGTCTCACAGAAGCAGAGCCATGTGCCCCACACTCCTCAGCCTCCTGAGTCTCGGTGAGTCCAGAAAGACACAGTCGGAGAGGGTTATGGTGGAAACCAGGGGGTCTTCACACCACTGACCAGGTTCCCTGGATGAGGGTGCAAGGAGCGTGGGGTCCATCAGGACAAGCCATTTCTGACATGCTTTTCCTTCTAGGATTCTATGTGAGTCTGAGGAACTGGGCAGCTGTGGGTGAGTCCTCCCCATCCCTTATTTCTCTGTTGAGCAAAGTAGTTGGGGCTGATGCAGATGACACTGGGGGCCGGGGTGAGACCCCTGTCAGTACAGCGAGAGCCGTGTGTCCTGTGGATCCCAGGTCCTCCTATTGGCCTTGATAGTCATCTTCGCTCTCCCCAGAGGTTAGTCCAGCTCTGGACTCTGGACCTGAAGGCACAGTGTGAAGTCTGGGAGCTGGGAGCTAGGCCCACTGAGTGCCATTTCTATCATGAGAGGGGAGCAAGAGGCTGCAGCCCACAGACCCTCCCCCACAAGCTGGCTCCTGGCATCTCCAACTGGCCCTTAACAACAGGATCTACAGAACCGCCCACTAGACCTGACCCCAGGGAAGGGTCTGGTCATCAGGCACGGCCACTTGGACCTTGTCACACATTTGATGTAGGTTAGTTAACAAAGGAGCGAGGTTCAAGGTTTACTTCCTTCTTTTTAGTTTAGTGGCTTTTTCACTGCTTTGTTGTGTTAGTGTTAGTCAGTCATGTCCTACTCCTTTTGACCCCATGGACTGTAGCTCACCAGGCTCCTCTGTCCATAGGATTCTCCAGGCAAGAATATGGAGGTGGTTGCCATTTCCTTATCCAGGGGATCTTGCCATCTCAGGGACTGAACCCTGGTCTCCTGCCTTGCAGGAAGATTCTTTACCATTTTGAGCTACAACAAATGCAACAGGGAAGTCCTTTTGCTTCTTGTCCATGCATCAATTTTTCTGTGGTATTTTATTTTGCCTTCATCATGCAGCTTGTGAGATCTTTCCCTGATCAGGGTTTCAACCTGGGCCCTTGGCAGAGAAAGTGCCAAGTCCTAACCACTGTACAGCCCAGGTTTTTTGTGTTTTGAGAGAAAGGTTCTCAACATTTTGTCAACCCAAGGAGTGATTCATGTCCTGAGAATTTCCATGATGTCCATCCTGGATTGACTGTATCTCTGTCTGTCCCCAAGCCCCAGGTGTCCTTGAGCATCAGGGTGATGCACTTTAGGGGAGGAGAGTTCAAAGAATTAAAGGGGAAGCCCACCCACAAGGGCTGTGGGGAGAGCTGACTGTTCCCATTTTCTACTCAAAGCCGTGTCTCCTTCTCTTCTAGGTGAATATGAGAAGCTGTCTTTGTCTGCCTGGCCAAGCCCCGTGGTTCCCTTAGGACAGACTGTGACTCTTCAGTGTCACTCCCATTCCCCACTTAAGAGATTCAGACTGTTCAAAAGAGATGGGAAAAGGCGTTTGCCTGAGCTCCAAGGACATCATTTCAATAACTTCACCCTTGGCCCGGTGACCGGAGAACATGCCGGGTCCTACACATGTTCTGAAGCCTACTGGTCTGCACCCAGTGACCCCCTGCAGATTGTGGTCTCAGGTAGGAGGGGTCCAGCCCAGCCCAGTACAGCCGTGCCTGCAGGCAATCCTACCCTAGGTCCACTTGCCCATGCAGAGCAAGACTTCCTCAGGACCCCCAGCCAGGACCAAACCAGGGAAAGAGAACCCACTCTGAGAGTTTAAACTCAGGGTGTCGAATAGAGGGATGGGGTGCCCCAAGGCAGGAAGGAGGAGCCTCCCTAGGCATGAGTTAGACAGGATGCTGCCACTGCCTACCAGCAGGGAGGATGGGGCACGACCCTGATCCAGCACCTGCCACCCGGTAGGGAGCTATAATCCCATTTGAAGGAGCTGGAGCCCCAGGAAGAAGTCCCAGGAATGTCTCAGAGGCATGAGGTGGGGACACAGATGGGAAAATGTTCCCTTTTCTCCACCTCCACCCCAATGTCCTGCAGTCAGCGCCCACATTCTAGATGAGTGTGAAGGGAGCCAGGGTATGCATCCTCAGACCCACCCCAGCTGCCACCACGCATATTAGGGATGGGATGAAGCTGAGAGCATGGTAACCCACTCCAGTATTCTCAACTGGAGAATCCCATGGGCAGAGGAGCCTGGCTGGCTACAGTCCATGGAGTTGCACAGAGTCGGACTCAACTGAAGTGACTGAGTAAGCATGCATGAACCCGAGAGCAGATCCAACAGCTAAAGAGCTTAGAATGAGCACAGAGGAGGCAGAGGTCTTGAACAAAAAGAAACATGAGCCAAAGTCCAAGAACAAGGCTAAAGAGAATGCAACAAAACACACAGGAAGGGTAATTGGCTCCGCTGGTAAATGGGGAGGAGTTTTACACCTTCAGATGTCAGCGGAAGGGCCAAGGTGGGTGACTCACTGAAGCTCACAACCTTTTGTTCCTAGGTGTGTTCACAAAACCCTCCATCTCAGCCCACCCAGGGCCCCTCGTGCAGCAGGGACAGAATGTGACCCTCCACTGTCACTCACTGGTGATGTTTGACAAGTTTATCCTGCACCATGAAAACAGCACAGGGCATTTCCAGAGACATGGAGAGATGCTCACTGGTGGGTATGCCCCAGCTGACTTCTCCATTGGCCCCATGACTTTGGCGAGTGCCGGCACCTACAGATGCTACGGCTCTCTCAGAAGATCCCCCTATGAGTGGTCAGCCCCCAGCGACCCCGTGGACATCATGATCACAGGTGAGTGTGGCCATACGTCCCTTCTGCTCTCTGTGTCACAGAAGGTCTGGTGTCCAGTCCAGCATCAGTACTGGGAGAGAATGACAGGCGTGCAGAGACACTCACAAACTCAGGAGAGGGAACAAACCAGAGAGAGAGGAGGTGTGAACACGGAAGGGAAAAGAGAACCGAGTCCCTGCCATGTGCTAAGAAGACACAGCTGGTGACAGACTGAAGGACCAAGAACATGAAAGAACGACCAATAGAGAAAAATGAACCAGAGCAGGGACCCAGGAAATTCCCCGCTCAGGCAGCCAACGATGGTTGGTTAAGGGGTTGGTTTCCTGCTTTCATGTCAGAGCTCCCTTCCTCTGTCAGCAGCACATTGTGGTACCAGACGCCCTTGCTGTCCAGCCCCTGGGTGATCGTGATGGAGGTTGACACCCTGACATTGCTCAGCGTCGCGGTTTAACGCCTCCTTCTGCACAAAGGGGCGGAGGGAGTGGTCCCTCCAACCATCCGCGCTAAACCATCCCTTCCAGCCCTTGGGGGTGGGCAGGGCAGCGCTGAACACGCCCTCAAGAAAGAGGTGGTCAAAGATTAATGAGATTCTGGCAATTTTCACTCCATAATCTCTTCTTCTGGGTCAATGCCATGTTTGCTGATGGTCCCCAGCAGTAGTTAGTAGTCTATTTAGTAGTAGTCTGCTTATTTCAAGAAAATGGCACATCTGGTTGATTTTTATAATTTATTTTATCTTATTTATGTTTGTTGAAGTCTAGTTGATTTCAGATGTTGTTAATTCCTGTTGTACAACAGAGTGATTCAGTTATTCATATACATATGTTCTTTCTTTAAAAAAGAATATTAAATGACAATCCATTTTAAAAATTATGTATTTTTTAAAAGGATTTTAAATGACACTCCATTTTTAAAGTTATTTCTAAGTTTTCTTTTTTTATTTATTATTTTTTTAACTTTACAATATTGTATTGGTTTTGCCATATATCAACATGAATCCACCACAGGTATACATGTGTTCCGCACCCTGTAGCCTCCTCCCTCCTCCCTCCCCATACCATCCCTCTGGGTCGTCCCAGTGCACCAGCCCCAAGCATCCAGTATCGAGATTCGAACCTGGACTGGTGACTCGTTTCATATATGATATTATACATGTTTCAATGCCATTCTCCCAAATCAACCCACCCTCTCTGTGCTGGGTACCCCTTACTGTGGGGCTTTCTCTCCTGGCGGTGGGCGGCCTTCTCATTGCAGTGCTGCTCTTGTTGCACACTTCAGGCTTTAGTCCTCTACTTAGGAGTAGAGTTACTTTGTGCTTTAAGATCAAGCTCTCCTCCTTCCAGGTCTGTCCAAAAAACCCTCTCTCTCAGCCCAGAGGGGCCCCATGGTGAGGTCAGGAGAGAATGTGACCTTGGTCTGCAGCTCCGAGAGTGCCTTTGACCAGTTCCATTTGCTCAGGGAGGGGGTGAACCTTGGACGCCATCTCGCTGGAGGGCAGAGCCCCCGCAGAGCACTCCAGGCAGAGTTCCCTCTGGGTCCTGGGACCCCAGCCCACAGCGGGGTCTACAGGTGTTACGGCTCTTTCACTCGCTCTCCCTACTCGTGGTCAAACTCCAGCGACCCACTGTTCCTGTCTGTCACAGGTGAGCAACCTCTTCCTGGCCCATGCTTTGTTGTTCCTGTTCAGACGCTATGTTGTCCAACCCTTTGCCACCCTGAGGCCTGCAGCACAACAGACTCCTCTGTCCTTCACTATCTCCTCCACATGGATCACAGCCTTGTAGTGGTGAAGGGGCCTTCGTACCTCAGTGAAGCTATGAGCCAGTCATGCAGGGACACCCAAGCCTGACGGATCATAGTGAAGAGTCTGACAAAACATGGTCCCCTGGAGGAGGAAATGGCAACTCATTCCAGTATTCTTGCCTGGAGAACCCATGAAGAGTCCCATGCTTTACAATATACACAATGAGATTGCACTGGGCAAAAAGCCCATTTGGGTTTTTGCATAACAGCTTACTGTATCATGAACTCTATATCAAGGGCTCCATGCTTGTGTCAGGGCAACCTTAGGGCTTCTGGAGAAATGGAGGCAATGAGAACCAGAGAGGAAGAGAGATGGTAGATGGCATCTCAACTCTCTTCCACTTCCTGTATGGATGCTCCACATCACAGTCCTGTCTATCCAGGCAATAAAGAAAAGGGTCAGGGTAGACCCAGGGGGAGGAGAGGCTGGGCTCATTCAGGAAGATCAGAGATTACATTGGCCACTTGCTCTTAATGTTTTCCCAGAAGCACCTCTGACATACAGGTGATATAGCAATTAAGGAGCATAAATACTCATTCCCGTAGCAGAGAGAATGTCTCTTGCTTACAGCTGTCTTTCACCAGGCATATTCTTCCTGCCTCCTTCCACCATCCCTTCTCCAGGATGGAGGTTCTACTCAATGCATTCACGGGGAGGAACCAGAAGCTCTGCCCTCCCCCATCAAGGCTCTGAGAGATGACAGAGTCAAGGACAGGCAGGAAGTCAACCTTCCAGAAAGAGTAGTCCTCATTCAGTCAGTATTTGGACGCTTACTTGTTCACCCCTTCTGTCTTTTTCCCCCTAGGATCCACTACGAGTACTTGCCCGTCAACCTTGGATCCACACACCACAGAAGGTAAGCAAGACGGTCTCCTATCTCAGCAAATTTCTGAGAAGACAGAGGGTTCCTGTGTGAGTGTTGGTTCTACCTCCTCCCAGCTCTGTGACTTTGGGCTCCTCAATGTCCCTGTCATGTCAGCATTTGAGACCGTGGTCTGCCTAGAACCAGAGAGGGCATTGAGCTGCTCATGCTCTGTGACTGAAAATTTCTAAATTGAACAAAGCAGGTCAGAGTGACATAACCCCATGCTTAAGGGAGATACTCACCTTCCCTCCACCAGGATCTTTGGGGATGGATGGCAGGGCAAGCAGAGAATTTTAGGGAGCACCTTATATATGTGTTATTCCTCTTAGTATTTTGTGAACTAAGCATTCCACAGGTCAGAAATAAAAGTGTCATATCTTCTTGAGGATTCCATTCCAGGTCTATGTGGATGGAGGGGGAAATGTATTGTGGATTAAAGGTTCTCCATTCATGCAAAATCACCATGCCATGTCATATGGGGCAGCAGAGAAAAACTGCTTCGGTGCCTGGGGGACCTTGGTTCAGACGTCTGCTGGTCTTGCATGGCCTCTTTACTTCATCCACTGCTAGCATCTCTCCTGGATGCTTTGGTACCTCCTGGGAAGTGGAGACCATAACTGATCAGGTTGAGAGCTGCTGACAGTTTGACACAAGGATACATTAAACCCAGTGTGTTGGGGCACAGCGTGTGCAATGAATACCCAGACCTTCTACCGTTTGCTTGTTGGCAGAAGCACAGCTTTCTCAAGCACACTCCAGCACGTGGTACATTGTCCTTGGGCTTGTCATAGCCTTCACCTCTACCAGCATCATCCTCGCTGCTCTTGTCTGTCACTGGTGTTCTACCCAAAACCGTAAGTCTGAAGGTGGTGAGCTCAGCATCATCTGACCCAGGGGCAGGTGGGCTCATAGCAGAGAATGGCATGTTCACTTCCTGTAGGTTAAAAACTGACTTCCGTTGTTGTAATCCCTGATGGAACATCTTCCAGAGACCCATGGAACCCTGTTCTTTTTATGAAACTATGTGTTGATTTATTCTTGGCTGCATCAGGTCTTGGCTGCAGCATGGGGGATCCTCATTGTGGTGCTGGGGTGCAGTTCAAGGCTCCAGAGGTCATGGGCTCAGCACTTGCAGCATCGAGGATACTTTCTTCAAAGCATGTGGGATCTCAGTTCTCCCACCAGGGATAGAACCCACATTCCCTGAACTGGAAGGTTGACTCTTAATCCTTGGGCCGCCAGGGACATTCCAAACCCTGTTCTTCCCTTCAACTACAACCATCCATTTTTCTCCCCTACATGATCTTGGGAATCTGCTGATATGTAGAAGAGGATGGTCCATAACAGAAGACATAGGATGG
Organism: Bos taurus; assembly: GCF_002263795.3. NCBI lineage: Eukaryota > Metazoa > Chordata > Mammalia > Artiodactyla > Bovidae > Bos > Bos taurus. The sequence continues at coordinate 62,555,099 of NC_037345.1, read as the reverse complement.
GTCTGTGGGTTTGCACAGGTTCCTCAGACAGTCCATGATGACTGGGCATGTATATGGAATGTTTTGTTTTGTTTTGTTTTCATTTAGTAGAGTAGACAGGCTCAGCAACCTGGGGCACACCCCTGCCTTTTTCTGGCTTTGATGTAACTATCAAAGTTACGGAGGTCTGGAATAACTGCCTCCACCCCGAAGAGCCTTGACTCTCTTCCATTTTCAGATGTTGCCATCATGGAAGGAGAGCCCATGGAAGCCAGAATAGTGAATGGTGAGGTGAGTCCTCCCAGCCCAAACCCTTGCCATAGTCTGAGCCCCTCCAATGCCCAATGCCCCAGCCTTTGAAGATCACGTCTCAGTCCATCATTCTCACCTCTCTCCTCTCAGGACTCTGCAGCAGAAGACGTGATATACGCTCACTTGGACCTCAGGACCCTCTCCGAGAGACGGTTCACTCCCACTCCCCTGAGGCCCATGCACCCCTCCACCGAGCCCATTATCTATGAGTAATTCAACATAAACCAAGACCGTGCTGAGCCCTGACCTGGCCCCATCCTCTGAGCACACAGAGTCTTACAAATCAAGGACCTAGATCTCTTGTTAAAGGGGTTCCTCATGGACACTCCTTCTCCTCCAAAGCAGCCCAGCAGCTCTGAGTTGAGGAGTGGAGTCCAAGAACTACAGTATCGTCTTCAAAAGTCCCACCACCTCTTAATGATCTCCTGGCTATTCTAGGACTCTATTGTAACTATCTCACCTTTTGGGGAGATGCTATAATCAATCGCTCATACTAGGTAGTTTATCATGATCACCCTACTTTTTATAAAATTCCAATAAAGCACAAAAAATTTGCCAGTTGACTCTTCAAATTATTCTGTTTAAAATAAAACAAAATGAATAAAAGTAAACCCCTTTATTCAGTAACATTTTACAAGGGTAAACTTATTTACAAGACTGAAACAGACTTGTAGACTTAGAAAACAAACTTAGAGTTACCAGAGGGGAGGAGTGAGGGACAGATAGAGGGAAGTTTGGGATTGACATGTGCACACCATTATATTTAAAATAAAATGCTTTCCATGAAAAAATAATAATGCTAGTTGGCAAAATAAAAAGATGAAGTATACTCTGAGATAGCCAGTATGGTGCCACTAACCATATTAGGCTGAATACATGCATGCTAAGTCAACTCAGTCATTTTTGCGACCCATGGACTGTAGCCGCCCAGGCTCCTGTGTGCATGGGATTCTCCAGGCAAGAATACTGGAATCGGTTTCCATTCCTTTCTCCAGGGGATCTTCTCGACCCATCAAACTCAGGTCTCTCAGGTCTCTTGCAATGACAGGCAGATTCTTTACCACTAAGCCACCAGAGAAGCCCTCTCAGTTTTCTAAAAAGAACAAAATCCTGACTGTTGAGAACATGGATTGACTTGGAGGTCATTATGCTTAGTGAAAAAAGTCAGACAGGGAAAGAGAAATGCTGTATATTTTCACTTCTATGTAGAATCTAAAAATCAAAATAGTGATTTCCTTGATTGTGACTAAGTGACTAAGACTCTGGGTTTGCAATGCAGGGGGTCCAGGTTCAATCTCTGGTCAGAGAACTAGATCCCACAAGCTACAACTAAAAGGATACCACGTTCCACATCTCAGATCTGATGCAGCCAGATAAACAAAAATAAGTACTAAGAAAATAAAAATAAATGAGCATATATAACAAAAGGGAATCAGGCTCACAGATTCAAAGGAGAAACTAGTGGTTACCAGAGGGGAGAGGGGAATGGGGTGGGTGTGAGGGGCAGCAAAGTATGTAGACTGGATTAAGAAATACCAACAACCATTTATAGAATAATTAAGTCACAGGGCTATAATGTCTGGCACAGGGAATATAGTCAATATTGTATAATATTTTGTAATGTGTGTAATCTCTGAAAATGCTGAATCACTATGTAATACACCTGTAACTAATATAATATTGTAAGCCAATTATTCATAAATTTTTAAAAATTGTTACATGTTCCAGGAACTTGGCAGTGCATACATACAAGGAAAAGAAAATACAATATAGGAAAATCCATAAATTTTTAAAAATCATGAAGTTAGCATTTTAAGTAAAGACATTCTTACTGTGGATGTCATAGAAATGGTTGAACATTAAAGATAAAATATAATGCTGGGAAAATTTTTAATATAGGAATGAAATAAGAAATTCTATGAAAATCATATCAAGAATGAAAACAGAAAATAATTCAGTGCCTCAAAGTCATAGCAGATTAGATATTGCAGCATACATTTTTGGTAAACTTGAAAATGTAGCCAAAGGTGGGTTGGGTCAGAGGTTGTGGTTCAAGTTTGTTAAACAATCTGAAGAGACAGCACTGGCCTTAAAATTTTCCAGGAAGCCCAATTCCTCCCTCAGCCAGGCCCCCACACACTGCTTTTTTTAAGGTAAGAAGACCCTGTGTGAGTCACCTTTCTGTCCTGTGGTCAGCTTGCACACGACGTTAGTTGGGGCGTCATCATAACATCCTGTGTACTCTTCAGGTCTGCAAAGCTGCTGCCTGCTGCTCAGTAGGAGCAGGGCCATGCTGTCTGCCATCGTCAGCCTGGCATGTCTTGGTGAGTCCTGGAAGGGAATAAAGCCTGGTGCAAATATTGACCAGGAGGGCTGGGTCCACCTTAACAGAGAGCCCTGCCTCCACAGGGGCAAAGTGGACCTTGATGGTTGGGTTCATCAAGGCCGAGCAACATCCTTGCCAATGAGGCCCACACACCAGGCCAGGGGAGTAGGAGGCCAGGTCTGACATGAGATGGATCGTCCATCATGAGTCTCTCTTCCAGGTTTCTTCTTGATCCAGAGCATCTGGGCACAAGAAGGTGAGTCTTTCCCCCAAACCGTGGTTGCCATCCTCCTCAAGTAAGACTCTCTTGTAATAGGAGGGGAGATGGTGCAGAAGGTAGGGTGATGGGTCAACCATGGGAAGTCATAACCATATGAGGGTGGTCTTTTGGAAGTAGAAAATGGGAGCCCAAGGTGGCTTTGATGGTAAAGAGTCTGCCTGCAGTGAGGGAAACCTGGGTTTGATCCCTTGGTTGGGAAGATCCCCTGGAGAAGGAAATGGCAAGCCACTCCAGTATACTTGCCTGGACTATTCCATGGATACAGGAGTCTGGTGGGCTATAGCCCATGGGGTCACAAAGAGTCAGACATGACTGGTTGATTAACATTTTCAGGGAAATCTAGCCCCCAGTTCTGGCCCAGAGACCCTCCCCCAGACACTCTTCCCTCTGCTGAGCCAGGCTCTATGGGCACCTACAGGAGACTGTGATGCTCAGCGCTGGGGTGACTGCGAGGGACTGGTGTTATCTGTAGACTGAGGGAAGGCAGCAGGGCCAGGGACCACAGACCCTTGGAGGACAAGGTGATGACTCAAGCTCTCCAGCAGTTCCATGGATAGGCATTGCAGAGAACTGCTGCTGCTGGCCTCCATTCAGAATAAGGGGAGAACCTATGCCCTGCCCCCTGAGATTCCAGAAGGTTCTACCACAGGCTCCATCATGTCCTGTGTTTCTCATGTGAGCTGACATCATTTCACTCACACAGGTTGTTCTTCCATTGGGTGTCTATTCCGTCTTGTTTTATAAAACAAATTTTACATTATCAACATCCAGGAAGAGTCTGTTAGTCGACACTTGCCCAAAATTCTCAGGCTTCCCAGGTATCTCAGTGGTGTAGAACATGCCTGCAATGCAGGGGCTGCAGGAGATGTGGGTTCAATCCTGGGGTTGGAAGATCCCCTGGAGAAGGAAATGGCAACCCACTACAGTATTCTTGTCTGGAGATCCCCATGGACAGAGGAGCCTGGAGGGCTACAGTCCATGGGGTCACAAGAGTCAGACACGACTGAGCATACACACACACTCAAAATTCTCAGCAGATGTTTTTCATGTAGGGTGTGCTATGCCCCTGTGGTGTGGGAATCTCCATAGAGCACGGGTTCCCCTGGTTTGAAAAGGAGCCTTAGAGATGTGGGAAGAGGGAGGGTCCTCTGAGTCCATCGAGGGGAAGGGGTTCCCCATTTTCTACTGTAAACCGTGCATTCTTCTCCCCCAGGTGGTCATGACAAGCCCTCCCTGTCAGCCTGGCCAAGCCCCGTGGTTCCTCAAGGACAGCATGTGACTCTCCGGTGTCAGTCCCCTCTCGGATTTGACAGGTTCAGGCTGCACAAGGATGACAGAACCAATGTCCCTGAGCTCCAGGGCATCATATTCTGGAAGAACTTCCTCATGGGCCCTGTGACCGAAGCACACGCGGGAACCTACAGATGTCATGGTCACTACAGTCACCTCCCCAATCTGTGGTCAGCACCCAGTGACCCCCTGGAGATTGTGGTCACAGGTCAGAGAGCTCTTGTCCAGAGAGGCCACCCGTTGTCCCGGTCTCCCGGATCCCAGTGGGAGTTTGAGTCAGGGTCCAGTCAGAACGACAGGAAGTGCTCCAGGCATTCTAGATAAAAACCTATTTAATAGAGGAAATTGGGTCCCACAGTGGGCAGAATCATGGTACCCCGTGATGCCCGCATCCTAAAATCCCAAATCTACTATTGCTACGTCCCATTCCAGGGAAATGAAACCGCATGTGGAACTAAGGTTGGTAAGCAGGTGACCTTGAGATGAAGAGGTTTTCCTGCAGACGTTTCTGTGCTTTCAATCTCTCCCACTCTGAGTGGTCAGCCCCTCAGTGACCCTCTGGACACGGTGATCACAGGTGAGAATGTCAAGGGCTGGCATACAGACTGGATGTACCAGGACGTGGAAGCCCCAGGTGGTGGTGTGGGAGATGAGAGAGGGGTGCTTTTCATGGGGAGAAACCGACTTGGTGAGAGTTGCATCCAAGAGACAAAGAAAGAGGAGAAACAAGTACAGACCACCTGTTATAACAGAAAAGACAGGTGCAGGGGCAGAGACAGAGGAACTCAGAGATAGAGATGGAGATAAAGAATGAAGTGAGAGACACAGACAGAAAGGCAGGTAGCAGAGAGGGTGTCCTTCCACCCTGACTTTGCTCAGAGACCAGAAACAGTTTAGGAGCCTTGTTTCCATTTCAACTCTACACTCTCTTCTCTACTCAAAGAACCCAAGGATACACCATGTATCTACCCAGGACTTCATGACCAGGTTGATCTGGCTCAGGCTGTTTCGCCAGGAGCCCTGCATCCTCATGCCCTAGGTGATGCACAGATACTGTGTTCACTCAGATATGGCTTTGTTCCAGGTGGTTGAGCCACACTGTGCCCCAGGACACCAAGGTCCCTGGTGACAGAGCCAAACGCCAGCTCCTGTATGTTGTGTGTTTCATGGGTTCTCATGCTGTATACTCAGGCCCACATGCAAGGTCACACCAAACATTGTAAGACTATGGAGGTCAAAGCCCACAGAGACATGGAATCAGAGAGAAAACAGAGTCATCAAAAAGCAGAGGCAGAAACACAGTTGCTGTGCGCACATGCAGAAAATAAGCCAGAGGGACTGGGGGCGGTGGGAGAAACATGAAAAAAATAAAGGTAAATAGAAAGAAAAAGGGATAGAGAATTAATGAGAAAGAAGGGAGTGGACAGAAAAGCCCTAAAAATAAGAGACTTGGGAAGGTGGATGGGTGCAAAGATTGAGAAAGATGGTGATCTGGGGGTGGATAATAGGGATTACAAAAGAGACCCAGAGAGACAGAGAAGCTGAGGAAGTCATGGAAGTGGAAATAGATGATAGATAGATAGGTAAAGTGATGGATGAACATACACATAGATGATAAAATAGGTAGATAGATACATACATAGAAAGGTAGATAGATGGTGGAACGATGGATGGATATATAGATAGATGATAAGATGGGTAGATCAAATGGTGGATGGAGGTATAGACAGATAACAGAATACATAGATGAATAATGCTGAAAGATAGAGACGAGATAGAGAATGAAAGCCGCAGAATTAAAGAAGACAGATCAAATCAACCAATCCAAGGAGAAGTACAGAGTGTTTAAAAAAAAAAAAATACAGGAAGGAAAAAAATTAGGAGGGAGGCAATTTCAGAGACCTAGAGAGAGAAAGTAGGAGAGAGATAGGGGAGAATTAGAGAGTGAGAGCAAGAGAGAGAGAGTTGAGAAGAACTGCGGGTGTGAATTCTCAGTTCAGGGATGAAGGACATGGGATTCGGGAAAAGCCTGTCTCACGAAACTGCCTCTTCTCCTTCCAGGTCTGTCCAAGAAACCCTCTCTCTCAGCCCAGGGAGGACCCGTGGTGAGGTCAGGGGAGAACGTGACCTTGGTCTGCAGCTCCGAGAGCGCCTTTGACCAGTTTCATCTGCTCAGGGAGGGGGTGAACCTTGGGCGCCCGCTGGCTGGAGGGCGGGGCCCCCGCGGAGCACTCCAGGCAGAGTTCCCTCTGGGTCCTGGGACCCCAGACCACAGCGGGGTCTACAGGTGCTATGGCTCTTTCACTCGCTCTCCCTACTCATGGTCAGACTCCAGCGACCCACTGTACCTGTCTGTCACAGGTGAGGAACCTCTTGATTCAAACTAAATGTTTTTTTCAAATTGTATTTATTTATTTTTTGCTGTACTGGGTCTTGTTGCTGCACAGGCTTTTCTCAGGAGCGGGGGCTCCTCTCTAGCTGCAGTGCACAGGTTTCTCATTTGTGGCGGCTTCTCCTGTTGTGGAGTACAAGCTCTAGGGTGTGCGGGTTTCGGTCGTTGCAGCACATGGGCACAGTACTTGTGGCTCCCGGGCTCTGGAGCGCTGGCCCAGTAGTTGTGGGGCATGGGCTTAGTTGCTCCTCGGCATGTGGGATCTTCCTGGATCAGGGATAGAAGCCCTGTCTCCTGTATTGGCAGGCGGATTCTTAACCTCTGAGCCACCAGGGAAGCCCTGATTCTTTTTTTTAAATGTTTTGGTTTTCTGGCCTCGAGGTATGTGGGATCTTTGGATGGAACCCACACCCCCTGCATTGGAAGGCCAAGTCTTACCCGCCAGGACCACCAGGGAAGTCCACCTCTCGGCATCTTGAAGCTCAGGGAGGCAGTCAAGTCCCCAGGGATTAGGAGAAGGGATGCTAAGACTCTCAGGACCTCAGCATTAGATGACAAAGAAGCTTCCATGAAATAAAAGGCAGCCTCCTTCCCTCACCTCTCTCCTGTTCCTCTTTCTAGGAAACTCTTCAAGTAGTCAGCCACTACACACAAAACCAAACTCCAACAGCGGTGAGTAACTGATTCCTCTGATCTCTGCTTGCAGAACCCTGGGAGGGAGAAACTCTTGAATAGATTATGGACTCAGCTGGGCTTCCCAGGTGGCTCAGCGGTAAAGTACCTGCACGCCAAGGCAGGAGACACAGGTTTGATCCCTGGGTCAGGAAGATCCCCAGGAGGAGGAAACAGCAACCCATTCCAGTATTGTTCAGTTGCTAAGTTGTGTCTGACTCTGCAACCCCATGGACTGTAGGATGCCAGGCTTCCCTGTCCTTCACTATCCCCTGGAGTTTACTCAAACTCGCTCGGGTATTCTTGCCTGGAGAATCCCATGGACAGAGGAGCCTGGCGGGCTACACCCCATGGGGTCAAAAAGAGTCAGACACGACTGAGTGACTGAGCCTGCAGGTGCTGAGTTAGCCACCTTTCCAGCTCTGTGCTGTTGGACTTGTCATCTACCCTGTCTGATCCCCAGATTCTACCACATCAAAACGGGGTACCCCAAAGGGTCTGTGTGCAGTTGGTCCAGTTCAGTTCAGTTCAGTCATTCAGTCATGTCCAATTCTTTGAGACCCCATGGATTGTTGTCCAGTTAGGACTCATTATTTTTTTTATTGAAGTATAGTTGACTTACAGCATTGTGCTGATCTCTGCTGTATACAGCAAAGTGACTCAGTTATACACATATATACATTTTCCCCCAGCAAGGGCTCTTAATCTCTAATTTTTTGTAGCTGAGGTCTCCTCCTCAGACAGGAGAGGAGAAGAGAGGAGGATGAGAATAAACTTGACCCCACGCCACCCCTCCCCACCAGGAATAATGCCATGACTAATCTCTCTGCATTGCTAACTGGAGATGAGAACTGTGAAGGCTTCAGGAAGGGAAAAGAAGGCAGCAACTGGTGGGGGCGATGGCCCAGTTCTTTGAGAAGTTCTGTCTGCCAAGAAATGAGCACTGGGACATCCCAGGTGGTCCAGTGGTTAAGAATCTACCTTCCTTCAGCCATAAAAAGGAACGCATTTGAGTCAGTTCTGAAAAACAAAGTTCATATAGCAATGCTTATATATGGAATCTAGAAAGACAATACTGAGGAACCTATTTGCAGGGTGGGAATAGAGACACAGACATAGAGAACAGACTTTGGCAGGGGAAGGAGAGGGTGGGACGAATTGAGAGTAGCATTGAAACATACCCATTACCAGATGTAAAACAGACAGCTAATGGGACATTGCTGTGTAACCCAGGGAGCTCAACCAGGTCTCCATGACAACCCAAAGGGGTGGGATGGCATGGGAGGTGGGAGGGAGGTTCACTAGGGAAGGGATATATGCATACCTACAGCTGATTGATGTTGATGAATGGCAGAAACCAACACAACATTGTAAAGCAATTATTTACAATCAAAAATAAAATTTTAAAAATAAATGAATACATTTGGATGTATATACAAAAAAAGAACCCACCTTCCAATGCAGGGGTGTGAGTTCGATCCCTGGTCGGGAAGCTAAGATCCCACTTGCCTCATGGCAAAAAAGCAAAACATAGAACAGAAGCAATATTGTAACAAATTCAATAAAGACTTTAAAAAATGATCCACATCAAAAAAAAATTTTTTTAATCTTTAAAAATAAAAAGAAATGAGCTCTTGTCTGTAGGGATGAAACCAAAAGTTCTCAGTAGCACAAAAGCTACAGTAAGAACTGAATCCATCCATGTTTAGGGTTCCTTCATTAACCTACTCATTTAAGTACTGTTCCAGTTTAAGTTCTTACTCATTAAGTACTCGTTTAAGTGATGTACAATATGCATTGGACATTCTTTCCTATGCTGCTTCAACAAATTTCCACAGGCTCAGGGGATAATAACACCATGGTGTTTTAAAGTATTTACAGTTCTATAAATGGGAAGTCTGAAATGGATAAAAGTGAAAATGTTAGTTGCTCAGGGGTGTTTGACTCTTTGTGACCCCATGGACTGTAGCCTGCCAGGATCCTCTGTCCACGAATATTGGAGTGGGTTGCCACGCTCTCCTCCAGGGGATCTTCCTGAACCAGGGATTGAACCCAGGTCTCCCACATGGCAGGCAGACTCTATCATCTGAGCCACCAGGGAAGCCCTCTAAAATGAATGGGTGACACTGGGCTAAAATCAAGACGACAGGAGGATTGCATTCCTTCTGGAGGTTCTGGGGAAGAATCCATTGCCTGTTCCAGCTTCTAGAAGCTTCTTACATTTCCCTACATCTCACGGTCACGTCGTCCAACTTCACAGCTACAGTGGTTGGTCGTGTCTACCTGCCAGTGCCTCACTCTGACCCACTTTCTTTCATCACATCTCTCTCCAACTCTCTTCTTCTCCCTCTCTCTTTTCTTGTAAGAACTTCATGTTTACACTGGGATCATCCAAATAATCTAGGATAATCTCCCTATTTTAAACCTTTTTTAAAAAAATCGGCTGCTCCATGTTGGATCTTAGTTTCCCTGACCAAGGATCAAATCTGCACCCCTGCATTGGAAGCCTGGAGTCTTAGCAGCTTGTGGTGGTGGTTTAGTCACTCAGTTGTGTCCGACTCTGTGACCCCATGGACTATAGCCCACCAGACTCCTCTGTCCATTGGATTCTCCAGGCAAGAATACTGGAGTGGGTTGCCATTTCCTATTCCAAAGGGTCTTCTCCACTCAGGGATTGAACCCATGTCTCCTGCATTGGCAGGCAGGTTCTTTACCACTGAGCCACCTGGGAAGCCCGTCTTATAAAACACTAGAATGCCAAACATACTTGGGTTCAAACCATCATTAGTCTACTTTGGTAAGATTACCTCTTTGACCCTCTATTTTATCCACAATAGAGCCAGATTGAACCTCTTCCCTTTGAGGCTGTCTATGAGGATGGGATCAAATCAAAAAGGTGAAAACATTACTCCCCACACCGCCACCCCACACAGCACAGGTCCTGGATCAAAGAAAGTGCTGTATACATGGTACAAAACTTCCCCCTGTCCATTTCCCCACCCCAAAACCTTTACTTCACCCCAATTCCAATTGTATGTGTAGATGCAGATAGATTCTGGAAGGTGAATGCCCATGTTCTTTTTTGTTATTTTATGTCTTTATTTATTTTTGGCTGCTCTGGGTCTCTGTTGCTGTGTGTGGGCTTTCTGTAGTTGCAGCACACAGGCTTCAGTAGTTCAGTACAGGCTTAGTTGCTCTGGGACACGTGGAATCTTCCTGGCCCAGGGATGGAACCCATGTCCCCTGCATCGGCAGGTGTATTCTTAACTGCTGGACCATTGAGGAAGGCTGCCAGTATTCTTTTGAGTGAGTTCAGATCTTGGACTCAAAGGTGGGAAACAGCACAACCTCCCAATCAACTTTCCTCCTAATTTCTGAAAGGACTGGTTTTGTTGGTCGGGGGATGGACAACAAAGTATGTCCGGCAATAGCTGGCAGAGGGGTTGGTCTTTTCTCTCTCCCTCACCCGCAGAGCATCAGCCTAAATATAGCTCATGAGACCACAGCCAAGCTGCGTTCTGCAGCCCTGGGCTCAACTGTCTTGTCGTTTCCTGGGCATGTGACATAAGACAACTGCCCTTACTTTGATCTTTATTTCGCTTTTTTCTTCCACTGGATAATTTAATTTGTTTGACTCAAGGGTATTGTGAAGGTAGAGATACTGCATTCATTTACCCGGCAAACAGTAAAGAAGAGCTGCTATGGTTTGTTTCGTAATGGATTCACGTCTTCCTCCAGGTAACCCCAGGCACCTGCATGCTCTGGTTGGACCCTCCGTGGCCTTCGTATTCCTTGTCAGCCTTATCTCCTTCCTCATCCATCACTGGGGCCCTGATGCAAAGGGTAAGTCTCAGGAAGAGAGGCCAGTGCATCTGGGCAAAGTGGGGAAGGGAGAAGACAGTGTACAGGTATGTGCTCAAGGCAGGAGCCACAGACACAGAGCTGTCTTTCTTTCCTCCCTTCCTTCCTTCCTTCCTTCCTTTCTTCCTTCCTTCTTTATTTGGCTGCATAGGGTCTTCATTGCAGCACCAGGGAACTTGGCTGCATCACACGGAATCTTTCATTCTGGCACTTGGGCTCTCTAGTTTGGTGCACAAGCTTAACTGTTCCAAGGCATGTAGGATCTTAGTTCCTGGACCAGGGATCAAACCTGCATCCCCTGCCTTGAGAGGCGGATTCTTAACCACTGGACCACCAGGGAAGTCGCAGCATAGAGCTTTCAAGAGAGAACATCAGTGCCCTTGCCCCTCCTCTCAGCTTACAGGTCGTTGCATACTTCTCCACTGGTCCAGTGCAGCCAGTAATATTTAGAGAAGGGATCGACATAAGGGAGAAATCAAGGGAGAGAACCAGTGGGATAGAGATAGGCAGTTGTTGGAACTTCCCTGGTGGTCCAGTGGTTACAAATTCACCTTGCAGTGCAGTGGTTTCAGGTTCGATCCCTGGTCGGGGACCTAAGGTCCCACCTGCCCCGTGGTGGCCAAAAAACCAAAACACAAAACAGAAGCAAAATTGTAACAAATTCAACAAAGACTTTAAAAATGGTTCACATCAAAAAATATTTTAAAAGATTGGGGGGTGAGCTATCAATGCGGTGGGCGTTTGAACTTCAAAGAGGTAAAATCTCGGACTCTGCTTTCGGGAGATGAGATGGTTGGATGGCATCACCAACTCAATGGACATGAGTTTGGGTAAACTCCAGGAGTTGGTGGTGGACAGGGAAGCCTGGCGTGCTGCAGTCCATGGGGTCAAAAAGAGTTGGACACGACTGAGCGACACTGTGGGGAGGATGAGTCATCTCAGACATCCACTGTCTCTCTCTGTCCACTGGTGTTGTATGGATAAAGTGAGAATCCAGAAGTGCCCCCCCCCCAAGTGTCTTAATGACTTCTATCACCCACAGATGCTGTTATAATGAACAGCCAGCCTGAGGTGGGCAGAAGGGTGAATCGGGAGGTAGGTTCTCTTTGGTACAACCTCTGAATGCAGTCTCATTTCCCCCATCATTCCCCTAAGTGTTTGCACACCCTCACTCGTCATTCCCTTTTATGCAGGACCCTGACGCAGAGGAACTGAAGGAGTTGACATACACTGACTTGGATTGTTCAGTTTTCACACAGAAAATCATTACTCCCACGTCCCAGAGGCCCAGAGAGCCCTCAACTAATGCCAGTGTGTACATGGATCTTGCAACATGCTAAGAGCAGTTCAAAGCTTGAATCCTATCCCTGGAACATGCCCAGGAGGTCTTCAATGGAAGCTGTAACACTTTCTCAAACTCAGCTTGAGAGCTCCATCCTAACAACAGCTGGAATCTGAAGACAAACATCTTTAGGGTCATCCCTCTTCATCAGAGGATTATCTCTAAAGCCTCAGAATCCCTTGGAAACCTCCCCCAGCCATTCTAGGGGGTTATCATGATGATTCAGCCATTTCCAATGTTATCAACAAAATCACCGAAGTGTTCTAGAAAGCAAACCATAAATAACACACTTTCTCTGACATTCAGCTGATAAACTCCTAGAAATCATGATATATTTAATCAATGAATTAATTCCTCCAACAGTTTTCTGTGCGGCATAGCCTATTCTAAGTCTCTAAGCAAATATTAGTGAAGAAAACTTCATCTTGTTGTGGATCTTGGTCCAGTGGGAGATGCAAACACGTAAAACCATTGAAAGCTATCTATAGGAGAGAAAGGGTCTTCCCAGATGGCACAGCGGTAAATAATCCACCTGCCAATGCAAGACATGCAGGTTTGATCCCTGGGTCGGAAAGATCCCCTGGGGGAAGAAATGGCAACACACTCCAGTATTCTTTCTTAGAGAGTGCCATGGACAGAGGAACCTGGCAGGCTGCAGTCCATGGGGTCACAAAGAGTCGGACATGACTGAGCAACTGAACACACACATATCTATCTATCATCTCCCTTCCCTGCTGTTATTGAATTTTCATCTGCATAAAATTATATAATCTGTGGTTTCATGACCAGACGTTTTCATTCAGCATTGTATGTTTGAGATATAATCATACCTTTACATGTGAGTCTATTTTTTCTTTTCCCTCCTATGTAAGAATCCATTGTATGAACATGTCACAACTGTACATCCAGTCCTGATGAGTCTCCCTAACTCTGATGTCTTAATTTCATGTACTCTTTTGTCCTGTTAGAATCTTCCGGAATTGTTGTCGTTCAGCCTCTCAGTCGTGTCTCTTTGCAACCCTATGGACGCCAGCATACCAGGTTCCTCTGTCCTCCACTATCTCCTGGAGTTTGCTCAAATTCATGTCTATCCTCCGTAAAGATCTTCCCATGTCTACTGGGATCTCAGAGGTTATGCACAGGCAGGCCTGGGCATCCTCAGATGAGAGACCCCTGACTGCCGGAAAGGGCCCTGCTGGCCCAGCCAACGTGGGGTGTGACTCTCACCACATTCACAGCCACCACCTCCGGGTGCACTGTAGGGGGCCCAGTGGACCCTGTGTCTCTATTCGTTACTGATAATTATCCCCAAGGCTCAAAACAAGGAGCTCCAGTATGAAGGGGTAGCTATATCTGGATGATGTTGGAAGAACAGAAGAATACAAGAAATTAAGGCATCAGAGTTTAGGAGATTTTTTTTTAAGTCCTTCAAACATATTAACCAATGGGTTATGAAAAAGAAAAAGACATGAGTTTTGGAGGGAAGTTAAATTTCCATGTGCGTTCCTGACAGCGTTATGAATAAGTATGACAAGGTAATTTCTTTCTCCAAACCGCAAGGTCCTCATTGTTGTCAGAGCAGCAAGGGGCTCCTGCAGGAGCTGGAAGGAAAGAGAAGTGTGTCTAGGCTGGGTTTGTTTCTGAGTATGTGTGTGTGTTGGTGGAGGGAGGGGGGGTACTTGGTTGTTCAGACTCTGGGTCACATCAGATTAAAGGAATTCTTTGGGGATTTGTGCCTGGAAATACACTCCAGGGAGCTTCCCCCGGGCTGATCTTTGTGTCCATGTCCTGTTGAACCTTATAACATGTCCCAAGAAAGGGACATGGGATGCTGCGGGGTACACAGAGGTTTGTGATGTCTCTGGTTCTTCAGCCTGTACATGTCAGCAGACACCACAGACAATGGTTCTCAGCTGGGGCAACGTCGCCCACTAGGGGCCATTCATCGGTGTCTGGAGACGGTTTTTGCTTGTCATGACCGTGAGGGAGGCTGCTGGGGCGCCTGTGGGTAAAGGCAGGGGTGCTGCTCAGCACCCTCAATGCAAGGACAGCCCACCACCCCCAAGAGAGAATCATTGTCTAGCCCCAGATGTCAGGAATACTGAGGTTGAGAAGCCCTTGTCTAGGATGTAATGTCTGTGCCTCTCTCAGTATTATAGAACCAGCTGTTCAGTGTGCCATGACCCCATGCAACATGGAGCATATTCTGGGATAGGCTCATTTTTTACAATGACAAAGCCATGATTTTTTTGTTTGTTTTTTAAAATATGTTTGTTTGTTTGTTTGTTTGACTGCACCAGGTCTTCATTGCTCATGAGGGATCTTAGTTTTGGCATGTGGGATCCAGTTCCCTGACCAGGGATTGAACCTTGGCAACCCCTGCATTGGGAGTGCAGGGTCTTAGTCACTGGGCCACCAGGAAGTCCTCAAAGTCATATTTTATTAGATGAATGGATAGACAGATGTGCATGCATATATATACATATACATATGTTGCTGTTGTTTAGTCACTGAGTTGGACTGTTCAGTTCAGTCGCTCAGTCATGTCTGACTTTTTGCGACCCCACAGACAGTAGCTTGCCAAGCCTCCCTGTCCATCACCAACTCCCAGAGTTTACTCAAAACTCATGTCCATCAAGTCAGTGATGCCATCCAACCATCTCATCCTCTGTCGTCCGCTTCTCCTCATACCTTCAATCTTTCCCAGCATCAGGGTCTTCTCAAATAAGTCAGTTCTTCGATAGACTGGTTGGATCTCCTTGCAGTCCAAGGCGCTCTCAAGAGTCTTCTCCAATACCACAGTTCAAAAGCATCAATTCTTTGATGCTCAGCTTTCTTTATAGTCAGACTCTCACATCCATACGTGACTACTGGAAAAAACATAGCTTTGACTAGAGTTGGACTGTATATATATATTCATATTTGTGAGAGGAATACATACATGGAAATATACACATACACACATATCATATATAAAATATATATCTTAAGATATATACATCTTAAGTCATACTTCCCTTTATTCTTTGGTATAAATATCAAAATATACCAAGAAAAGCATTTTTAAACACTTCTCAAAACTCTAAATTTCAACTTGATTTTCAGGCACCCATACCGGGCTCACTCCCAGGTGAAGAGTACTCTCTAGCACACAACCAGCTTCAGACACATACTCTAATCGGGGATAAATTACCTTTAAAAAATGCAACAGAGGGGACTTCCCTGGTGGTCCAGTGGTGAAGAGTGCCTTCCAATGCCACTGGGCCCTGCACACCGCAACTACTGAGCTGGAGCTTTAGAGCCTGTGAGCCACAAGAAAAGATTCCATGTGCGGCAACTAAGAAGTGAGGCAGCCAAAAAATAAAAATAATTTTTTTTTAAATGCAAGAGAGGAAAGACCCTAACTGGTCATTCTCTGTCTGTATCTCTGACGTCAGTGCATGGCTCAGTGATAAAGAATCCACCTGCCAAGCAGGAGATGCATATTCAATCTCCGAGTTGGGAAGATCCCCTGGAGAAGGAAATGGCAACCCACTCCAGCATTCTTGCCTGGAGAATCCCCGTGGACAGAGGAGCCTGGCCAGCTACAGTCCATGGGGTTGCAAAAGAGTCAGACACGACTGAGCAACTAAACAACAGCAATGTATAGCAAGGTGAGAATAATTAACGGTATTGTGTTCTATACTTAAAAGTTGCTGAGAGGAACTTCCCTGATGGTCCAACAAATAGATAAATCTTTTTAAAGTTGCTGAGAGAGTAAATCTTAATGTTCTCACCACACACACAAAAATAATATTTTAAAAAACAGAAAAAAGGAAATGGTAATTATGCAAGCTGGCGTATCTATTAGCTAATGCCACAATGAACATCACTGTGCAGCAAGGAAGTGTATCAAGTCAACCTGTTGTGCACCTTAAACTCACATGATGTTATGTCAATGACACCTCAATAAAGTTGAAAACAAAGGGTGATGTCTTGCAATGAAAATGAGATAGCCAGTAGAAAGTTTGATGTGAAATATTTGACTTCTTATACTTGAAGAACTAGTGATAGCCAGGTAGGTGTCTATAGCCAAATTTATCTATCCATCCATCTGTTTATCTGTCTGTCTACCACCTACCTGACTATCTATCTATCTAATCTATACTCTCTATCAATCCATCATCTATTCATAGATTACAGGTTTAGATATAATTATAGGAGGATCATTCTTTAGACATGAATGAAAAAAACATTCCTCTACATGCCACCATTGAGATAATTCCCAACATAAGAGTACACTGCCTGCCTGATCAAGACCAAACGGATATATTTGGTCCATGAATTCCGTGGAGGTTATGTGGATCCATAGCCATCAAAGCCACATGGCTTTGGACTGATGGATTAATGAAGGAAAAGCTCTGTCTGTATGGCACACATCTAATAATTTTCTGTCCCCAGCCCTTCCCCTGGGATGTGGGATCTTGTCTGAAGGAGGATTTGAGCCCCATTCAACACTGGTGGAAGAAAATGCTCACTTCTCATCTGAAACATAAACAGGAAGGTTGATCTCCTCTTAGACTCTATCTCAGGGCCCCCCCAGAATGAAGTTCTGGGAAGGAACCATTCCTCTGGGGCAATAAATGTAGAAATTCTCTGACGAGGACCTCTGAGTTCATACTTCCTGTGGGTCTCACCGTCCCATGAGACTCTGTCATCTGTTGATGTTCACTGTCAAGAGGCTACGTGGGCTGAGGCTGGCCGTGCAGAACCATGGCCCCCAGAGACATCACCCTCTTCTGTCTCGGTGAGTCCCCAAATGCAGGTGGGTTAGAGGGGAAGATGGGGGAATCCAAAATAGTCAAGGTCTCTCTTAACTGGTGACTCAGACAGTAAACAATCTGCCTGCAGTGCAGGAGACCTGGGTTCAATCCTTGGGTTGGGGAGTTCCCCTGGAGAAGGGAATGGCAACCCACTCCAGTATTCTTTCCTGGAGAATTGCATAGACAGAGGAGCCTGGTGGGCTACAGTCCGTATGGTGGCAAAGAGTCGGATATTACTGAGCGACTAACATTTTCACTTTCTCTTAACATAAGAACTCCGTGATTTCAGTGACTGCCAAGAAGACTCTGCTCTCCTGAGTGGAGAGATGGTCTTTGCCCAGATATGTGTCTGCCCAAGCCCATGCTGGCTTGTAAGCCCATGCTGGCTCAGTTGTCAAGTTGGCCTTGCCGGGTTTGTTCAGCCCATGCCATGCTGTCTGGCAGTCCACAATGGTTCCAGAGTTCCTGCAGATGAGAGCCTTAGGGGCTGGAATCTGGAAGATAAAACTAAGAGATGAGCCTTTTTTGCTGTTGAAGAGAACAAATGGTACCTGTATGTCTTTATGTTGTTGTTGTTGTTCAGTCGCTCAGTCGTGTCTGACTCTTTGAAACCCATGGACTGCAGCATGCCAGGCTTCCCTGTCCTTCGTTATCTCCCAGAGCTTGCTCAAACTCATGTCCATTGAGTCAGTGATGTCATCCAACCATCTCATACTCTGTTTCCCCCTTCTCCTCTTGCCCTCAATCTTTCCCAACATCAGGGTGTTTTCCAGTGAGAGTATTTCTGTTGAGTAATTTATAATAAAGGTTGGAAATTGATGGGTGGAGTTTTCATGAATGTCTTTCTTCCAGTGCTCTGTCTTGGCCAGAAGATTCAGGCACAGGATGGTAAGTGTTTCTAAGTCTCCTCCAATCCCCTTGCATCCTCACGGCAACTCTGGGATAGAAAAGTCTGAAGCTCAAAGGGATTCCAATGTATTTCCTGTTCTGTTGATCACTGTCTCTGCTGCGTTCCTTTTGCACAACTTCTACCTCACTTTGGAATCTTTGGATCCCTCAAATTCATGCTCAGACCAGGATTTAGCCTTTGCCTCCAGTAGGCTGACTGTCCATCCAAGATGCGTGTTTTACTGAATGTTCACAATGGCAGGGATGAGGAAGTCAGGAACCACCTTCCATTGCCCAACATTCTTCCTACATCAAATGTTCTCACAATCTTAATTCTCCGCAGTCCATCCACATTTCTTCACTTAAAGGGACACTGCCTTAGAGAACTTTATGTAAGTGGCTTCAATTCTCAGAACCAATTTCTTTGTCTATAAAGGTGACTTAGATGGTAAAGAATCTTCCCGCAATACAGGAGACTTGGGTTGGACCCTTGGGTCGGGAAGATCCCCTGGAGAAGGAAATGGCTATCCTTCCAGAATACTGGCTTTCCACTCCAGTATTCTTGACTGGAAAATCCCATGGGTAGAGAAGACTGGTGGGCTACAGTCCATGGGGTTGCAAAGAGTCCAATGTGACTGAGAGGCTAACACTTTCACTTTCAAAAGAGAAATAAAAATAACAATGAAAGCAGATTGGATCATGGGAGGATGGGATCATGTGATACAATTTGGGGGATTAATGGAGATAAGGCATGTGAATTATGTACACGGTAAGTGTTTTACCTGTGATGGGCTTCTCAGGTGGTTCAACACTAGAGATACCTCTGATGATGATGGTGGTGAACACGAGGAAAAAGTCTCTGAAGTCTGTGTACGACCCAGTCTCCACTTTCCTTGATTCATTCAGTTCAGTTCAGTTCAGTTCAATTCAGTCGCTCAGTCGTGTCTGACTCTTTTCGACCCCGTGAATGGCAGCATGCCAGGCCTCCCTGTCCATCACCAACTACTGGAGTCCACCCAAACCCACATCCACTGAGTCAGTGATGCCATCCAGCCATCTCATCCTCTGTCGTCCCCTTCTCCTCCTGCCCTCAATCTTTCCCAGCATCAGGGTCTTTTCAAATGAGTCAGCTCTTTGCATCAGGTGGCCAAAGTATTAGAGTTTCAGCTTCAACATCAGTCCCCCTAATGAACACCCAGGACTAATCTCCTTTAGAATGGACTGGTTGGATCTCCTTGCAGTCCAAGGGACTCTCAAGAGTCTTCTCCAGCACCACAGTTCAAAAGCATCAATTCTTCAGTGCTCAGCTTTCTTCACAGTCCAACTCTCACATCCATACATGACCACTGGAAAAACCATAACCTTGACTAGATGGACGTTGGTTGGCAAAGTAATATCTCTGCTTTTTAATATGCTGCCTAGGTTGGTCATAACTTTCCTTCCAAGGAGTAAGCGTCTTTTAATTTCAGGTTTCAGTCACCATCAGAAGTGATTTTGGCTCTCAAAAATATATAGTCAGCCACTGTTTCCACTGTTTCACCATCTATTTGCCATGAAGTGATGGGACCAGATGCCATGATCTTCGTTTTCTGAATGTTGAGCTTTAAGCCAACTTTTTCACTCTCCTCTTTCACTTTCATCAAGAGGCTCTTTAGTTCTTCTTCACTTTCTACCATAAGGGTGGTGTCATCTGCATATCTGAGGTTATTGATATTTCTCCCAGCAATCTTGATTCCAGCTTGTGCTTCCTCCAGCCCAGCTTTTCTCATGATGTACTCTGCATATAAGTTAAATAAGCAGGGTGACAATATACAGCCTTGACGAACTCCTTTTCCTATTTGGAACCAGTCTGTTGTTCCATGTCCAGTTCTAACTATTGCTTCCCGACCTGCATACAGGTTTCTCAAGAGGCAGGTCAGGTGGTCTGGTATGCCCATCTCTTTCAGAATTTTCCACAGTTTATTGTGATCCACACAGTTAAAGGCTTTGGCATAGTCAATAAAGCAGAAATAGATGTTTTTCTGGAACTCTCTTGCTTTTTTGATGATCCAGCGTATGTTGGCGATTTGATCCCTTGATTTATTACCTTCTTTTAAAAAGTTATTTATTTGTTTGGCTTCTCTAACTGCTTTAGAAGACAGCTCTCCCTATATGGTGAGGAAAGAGCAGAGAATCTGGGGTAAGATAGTCTTAGTTTCCAAACCAGTTTGGAGCACTCTTCAGTTTGTGGTCTTGAGCAACTGGCATGGTTACTCCAAGCTTCAGCACCCTCACATTAGGGTGAAAAGCAGAACTGCATGTGGATAAGGGTTACCATGGCAACAAAACACCAAGCAAACCGCCTGGCAGACTAGCGGGCACTCTCCAGCACTCTTAGTTGCTCAGTCGTGTCTGACTCTTTGTGACCCCATGGACTGTAGCCCACCAGGCTCCTCTGCCCACGGGATTTCTCAGGCAAGAATACTGGAGTGGGTTGCCATTTCCTTCTCCAGGGGATCTTCCAGACCCAGGGACTGAACCCAGGTTTCCCGTACTACAGGCAGATTCTTTACTGTCTGAGCCATCAGGGAAGAGGGTAGAATTAATGTGTATGGGGTCTGCTTTGAGGGCAATGAAAATGGAATAGACAGAGATGATGATTGCACAAGATTGTGAATGTACTAAATTCCACTGAATTGTATACTTTCAACATGGTTAAGTTTATGTTATATAAATTTAACCTTGATAAATAAATATATATATATGCACATATATATATATATATATATATATATATATAAAGGAAGGAATTTCGTTCCTCAAAAAATCTTTCAGTTCCTCAATAACCTATATGCCCAATCCAGCAATTCCACTTCTATACATGTAACAAGAGAAACCAAAACAAGAGATTCTAACAAGATATTTGTACCTCCATGTTCATAGCAACTTTATTCACAATAGCCAGAAGGTGGAAAAAACTCAAATGTCCATTGACATGAATGTATAAGCAAAATGTAGTCTGTATGTACAGGGGAATATTATTCAGCCATAAAAAGGAAACGTATTCTGATACATGCTACAACATGGATGAATCTTGATGACATTGCACTAAGTAAAAAAACTCTAGACACAGAAAGGCAAATACTGTGTTATTCCACTGATACAAGGTATCTAGAATAGGAAAATTCATGGAGACAGAAAGTCAATTAGAAATGACAAGGGCCTAAAAAGAGAGAGTGAAGAGTTATTGCTTAGTGGTTATAGGGGTTTTGTTTGGAATCCCGAGAAAGTCCTGGAAATAGATGCACAATATGGTGAGTATAGGGCCTTCCCCCATGGCCCGGTGGTTAAGACTTCACTTTCCAATGCAAGGGATACAAGTTGGATCCCTGGTCTGGGAGTTAAGATCCCACATGCCTTGTGACCAAAAAACCAAAACATAAAACAGAAGCCATATTGTAAAAAATTCAATAAAGACTTAAAAAAAATACTCCACATCTACCTATCCATATCTATACCTATACTGGAGAAGGCAATGGCACCCCACTCCAGTACTCTTGCCTGGAAAATGCCATGGATGGAGGAGCCTGGTGGGCTATAGTCCATGGGGTCGCTGAGAGTTGGACACGACTGAGCGACTTCACTTTCACTTTTCACTCTTATGCATTGGAGAAGGAAATGGCAACCCACTCCAGTGTTCTTGCCTTGAGAATCCCAGGGACAGGGGAGCCTGGTGGGCTGCGGTCTATGGGGTCGCACAGAGTCGGACACGACTGAAGCGACTTAGCAGCAGCAGCAGCATACCTATACCTGTATCTGTCCATCTAGATAGATACATAGATATACACACACATATAGTGAGTGTAATTAAGGCCACTTAGCTGTGTACTTAGAAATGGTTTAAATGATAAATTTAATCTTTATATAACACATTTCATTTTTGCCACAATTAGAAATTACCCCAAAAAAATTTTAAGGAAGGAGCTATAAGTCTGTCACACCCTTCGTTTAGTTCTTCCCCCCACAGAAAAAGAAAAAAGTATGGTTTCTGCATGGCAGGCCAACTGAGTATGGGCCCTGTTTCCTTTTAGAGAACTTTCCCATTCCTATCATATCTGCTACGCCCAGTTCTGTGATTCCCTGGAATGGGTCAGTGAAGATCTTGTGCCAGGGAACCCTTGAGTCTTACCTGTACCAACTGGAGATCCTGGAAAACCTCACCTACAAACAGGTGGAGAAGAAGTTGGGATTTCAGGAGGTGGCGGAGTTCATCATTAACCACATGGATACAAACACCGCAGGGCGCTATCAGTGCCGATACAGGAGAGGACATCGCTGGTCAGCACCTAGTGAAGCCCTGGAGCTTGTGCTGACAGGTGAGGCTGTGTGCAGGGCTCCGGCCCTCCAGTCTTTTCCCTTTCTTAGTTTTTCAGAAGTGTTATTTTTAGAACAGTCTCAAATTTCCAGGGAAATTAAGGTGATGCAACAGACAGTGCCCATATACCTCGCACCCCGTTTCCCCTATTCTTAACACTGTTGATCAAAGGCTTATTAATAGGTCTTTTGTTACCCAAACGTTATTGACTGCAGACGTGTCAACACATTTTTAGAGAATGATACAATTAACATCACTGGTGCAAAGTTGTTAGAGGTTAGAATTTATCAAGGATTCACTCCACAACTTATGATTGACATTATCATTTACATTTTGCTCCACTAGGTTTTTGTTCTAACCTTGTGCATATTATAAATGCAAGTTTATTACTGTAGAATTTTCAAAAATGATGCATCGAGAAATTTTGAGTGAAGAATTTTTCAGTGCATTTTTTGCAGTTACTTTCTGTTTGTCCGAGCAGCACATATACTAGCATCTCAGAAGATGATAGTTCTTCAGCATAATCGCTGGGTTCCTTTGTCCATGGGTTTTCCCAACCAAGAGTACTGGAGTGGGTTGCCATTTCCTCCTCCAGGGGATCTTCCCAACCCAGGGATCGAACCCTGGTCTCCTTCATTGGCAGATGGATTTCTTACTATCAGAGCCACCAGAGAAAGCTCCTGGGATTCCCTAAGCAGTGAACAATTAAAATATCTTCATTTTCATAAGAAATCCCTTTCAACCACACCTGATTTTATGTAAATAGGGTGACTTTCGGAAAGCACCTAAGGATATGAGCTGGTTTTCAGGTGAACCAACCAAGTAATAGGTGGGTTAGAATACTCAGCCCTGCCCTACCCCTACCTGACCTCCGGGGTAGGCAGAGAGGCAGGAGGTTGAATCCATCACCAATGGCCAATGATGAAATAATCAATCAGTCTCACCTAGGAAATAAAGTCCTGTACTCTTCCAGTTCTCCCCTCTGGCTGTTCCTGACACATGCTTTCATAAGCCAGTAATCTAGTAAGCAAGCTGGCTCCCTGAGTTCTGTCTGCCAGTCTAACAAATGAATTGAACACAGGAACTGCGACCCAACAACTTCCGACTTATTGCCACTCAGTCAGAAGCACAGGTGACAGCCTGGACTTCTGATGGGCTCTGAAGTGGGAGGGACTTCTAGGACTGAGCTGTTAACCCAGAGCCCCAAACCGCAGGATCTGACGTTACTGCCAGGTAGAAAGTGTCAGAATTGAGGTGACGTGTGGGACACCCAGCTGGTGTCTCAGAATTGCTCAGCGGTCTAGGGAGGAAACCCACAGGTTGGAACTGGGAACAGAACCATGTGGCCCATCTGGCTTTAGAGACTATATCACTGTTGCTGGAAGATAGCTGCTCATCTGCTTGTTCACTCAGCTCCATCTACAAGAATTTGGGACAGAGGACAGGTCCTGCAGGGGGCTCCCCAGATGGCTCAGTGGTAAATAATCTGCCTGCAATGCAGGAGACCCAGGAGATGAGGGTTCGATCCCTGGGTCGGGGAAAACCCCTGGAGGAAGGCATGGCAATCCACTCTGGTGTTGTTGCCTGGATAGTCCCATGGACAAAGGAGCCTGGGGGGCTACAGTCCTTAGGGTCACAAAGAGTTGGACATGACTGAGCACACGCACATGTAGTGGTGAAATGGAATGTTACCACCTCCCGTTCCTTTGCATCAGGAAAACATGAGCTTCTGCTCTTCTCTTACCATGGACCCAAAATGAGTGGCGGGGAAACAGGGAAAGACAGAAATCCTGCCAACAATTCACTCTCTTCTCTTCCAGGCTTGTATGACAAACCCTTTCTCTCCACCGATGGGGGCCACGTGGTGATGCCAGGGGAGAATATTTCCTTCCAGTGCAGTTCAGCATACATATCGTTTGACAGATTTTCACTGAGCAGGCCGGGAGGGGCCACCCTGTCACGGCACCGAGATGCGAGACTCCAGGGGGACTTCACTCTGGGTCCTGTGAACCTCAGCTTCTCAGGAGTCTACACGTGCTATGGCTGGCACAGTGGCCACCCCTATGTATGGTCAGCCCCCAGCAATGCCCTGGAGCTGGTGGTCACAGGTAAGGGCAGCCCACCCCACCCCACCCCCCACTGCCAGAGACTTCTGTCCTCCTCCTCGAGGCTCTAGCCAGCTGTCCAGGGCCTTGGCATCAGGTAGAACAGAGGCACTGAGAAAGAAGAACGGGGCAGGAGAGACTTGTGGCTCAGAGGACAACAGAGAAGACCTTCTCACCCATGTGACATGTGACTTTCACAGCGTGTCCCCGAGCTCTCCAGTGTCCTTAAAGATACATGGCCTGTTAAGAAAGGAGAGGCCCGCATTCAGAATCATCTTTAGGGGTGTCGTTGAGTCAGCAGATACCAGACACAACCTATGATGAACTCACTTTCTTTCATCACATGCTTAGTCGTAATGGGGAATCCTGACATTAACCTCTAATATAGAAGCCACTCAGAGAGGTTGACTGGTAACTTAATCACTCATCAGGAAGACTCTAAAAAACTCTATCAAGAGCTTCATTTAGGGAAACTCACTGGCACTCCAGGGATTAAGACTCAGGGCTTTGGGACCTCCTTGGTAGTCTGGTGGCTAAGACTCCGAGCTCCCAATGCAGGGGCCCTGGGTTCAATTCCTGACCAGGGAACTAGATTCCATGTGCTGCAACTGAAGATCTCACATGCTACAACTATAGACCCAGTACAGCCAAATAAATAAGCAAATATTTAAGAAAAAAAGGGGAGGGACACTTCCCTGCTGGCTCAGTGGTAAAATATCTGCCTAGCAATACAGGAGATATGGGTTTCATCCCTGATCTGGGAAGATCCCACATGCCTCGAAGCAACAAAGAGCCTGTGCCAGAATTACTGAGCCTGTGCTCCACAATGAGAGAAGCCACCATAATGAGAAGCCCGAGAACCATAGCTAGAGAGTAGACCCCACTCACCCCAACAAGAAAAAGCCCAAGCAGCAAGAAAGACCCAACATAGCCAAAAATAAATAAATAAATAAAATTGTGTGTGTATATATATATAAAGACTCAAGGCTTTCATTACTGTGGACCTTGGTTTCATCCCAGGTTGGGGAACTAAGATCCCATAAGCCACATTGAGGTGTAACAAAAAAATTCAAAAACAGCTTCATTTTTATATTGTTTGCATGCATCACTCTGCCCAGAGGGAGCAAACATGAGTTATAGCAGAGGAAATCAACTGCTAGTGACTGAGTGGGATGACCACATTTGTCTCTCACATTTGTCTTGTCCAGTCATTCTACAAGCTAAGTGAATGTAGAAGTCATAGCCTTATAAGCTCCTGTGGCCAAATGGTCTTTTCAACTAATGATACAGGGTCAACTGGGCACCTGTGGAGGAGGGCTGAATTTATTAGCGTTTTCCTTTAATGTAGACAGTCACTGTATCTGGTTTTAGAAATCACCTCCTATCCCAATGTCAGGATGACCCTTTCTTATATTATGTCTCCAGACTTGAAATATTTTGCACTTTGCAATTAGGAATTCATGGTGAATTCCAGGGATTCCCTGGTAGCTCAGTTGATAAAGAATCTACCTGCACATGTTGATGTATGGCAAAACCAGTACAATATTGTAAAGTAATTAGCCTCCAATTAAAATAAATAAATTTATATTAAAAAAAAAAAGAATCCACCTGCAATGCAGGAGACCCCAGTTTGATTCCTGGGTCAGGAAGATCCCCTGGAGAAGTGATAGGCTACCCACTCCAGTATTCTTGGGCTTCCCTGGTGGCTCAGATGGTAAAGAATCCATTTGCCCAAATCCACTTGGAACTGATTTCTATGTTTTAACAGAAGAGAGTTACTAGGATTTCTGAGCATTGTAATTTCACAATATTTTATTATATCCTTGAGCCCATGAGGTCCATAAAACAAGTGGATAAATTTTTTAAGGGTACAATGAATAGAAATAACTAGTGAAAGGCCACACACCAGTGAACCAAGGTCACAGTTAGCTTCCCTAAGTTTTTTGTGTTTTTATCACACCACATGGCATTCAGAGATCCTAGTTCCCTGACCAGGATTGAACCCATGTCTGCTGCAGTAGAAGTGCTCAGTCATAATCTCTGGACTGCCAGGAAAGCCCCAAATTTTCCCTAGGTTTGTCTAAACTTTTTTTTTCCTACTTGCTTCCCAGATACCAATCATTGTATGAGAAAGGAACACATATGGTTCCGTGGGGTGAGACTATGTAGAGGAGAGAGTCAGGGGCTCTGGATCTATGAAGATGTTTCGAGGATATGATTAAATATTCAGTGAAACTGCCACGTGGGGAGGGGATGACGAGCAAACAGAACATCCTCATAACCACCTCCTCCCCCATTTACAAGATACCTCTGGGGACTCAGCTGGTACAAGATACCAGCTTTGGACTCAGGTTTAAAGTGATGTATAGAGACTCACAAACAGTGGTAACCAGCTTAGCAGTGCCATGTGGTGCCTGCGTGCTTAGTCGTGTCCAACTCTTTGCAACCCCATGAACTATAGCCCACCAGGCTCCTCTGTTCACGGGGTTTTCCAGGCAAGAATACTAGAGTGGGTTGCCATTTCCTTCTCCAGGGATCTTCCTGACCCAGGGATCAACCCCGCATCTCCTGTGTCTCCTGCATTGCAGGTGGATTCTTTACCCACTGAGCCATCAGGGAAGCCTGAGATGAAGTATGGCGCTCACGAATGCATGCGTTGCCTGAGGAGGGGGTCCCAGCGAACCCACAAACTAGGGAAATGAGCTCCCTTCCCGGGGCTCTTGGTCGGGAGGGAATGAAATGTGACCAGCAATCATTCATTTCCTTCTAATGACATCTCTAGATACCACTAGCCAAGATCACACGACAGAGAACTGGGTTCGGATGGGCGTGGCAGGGCTGGTCCTACTGGCCCTCTTGGCCATCCTGGCTGAAAATCGACTGGGCCCTCAGCTTCCACACCAGGAAGACCAGCAAGATCTGCCTGACCTGAGCTGGAGTTGGCAGAGAAGTCAGACAGAACGGACCTTTGGACTAACTCCTAAGGACCACCAGGGAGACTCCTGGAGCTGATGCTTCTTAAAAGAGCCAGCATCTGCGGAGTCCTATGCAGCTGCTTGGAGAGCACAAGGGAGACGGAGGTATGAAGAAGCTTGGATCCCCTTTCAAACCAATCAAATGGTATTTTCTTATATGCATCTGATATATTTGCATTCCACCTTTCTAGACATAGTTGAGAACATTCTCAGTATCATCTTGGCTGAACTCATTTCCTGTGATAAAAAATAATGAAAAGTATTCTCAGTTCTCCTTGCTGTTTTTCACCCTCCCTCTATAGACTTTTGGGCTTCCCACGTGGCTCGGTGGGTAAGCAATCCACCTGCCAATGCGGGAGACGAAGGTTCCACCCCTGGGTCAGGAAGATCTCCTGGAGGAAGGCATGGAAACCCATCCCAGGATTCTTGCCCAGGAAATCCCAAGGACAGAGGAGCCTGGAGGGCTGCAGTCTGTGGGGTCGCAAAAACTCAGACACGACTTGGCACACACACACACACACACTGTAACCCTATGAATTTGAATTTAATCAATTCTAATTCAGTCAATCCTATGATAACCAATTATATCACATGAGCAAGCAGAGGTTCAGAAATCATATAATTTGAATAATGATAAAATGTGTGGATACAGAGTTTCTGTTTGGGAAGATGAAAAAGTCCTGGAGATAGATGGTCATGTTGGTTGCATAATGATATGAATGTCCAGAACGCCACTGAAATGTATACTTTAAAATGGCTAAAATGAAACTCTATGCTCATTAAATAGCAACTCTCCTTTGGAGGTATAGAGTTTCAGTTTTACAAGATGAGAAAGTTCTATAAATTTGCTTCACAACAATGGAAATGTACTTCACACAACTGAACTGTACACTTAAAAATGGTTAAGACATTATATTTCATGTATGTGGGGGGTGGTTATCATAATAATGAAAAAACTTTTAAAAAATGGTTAAAATGGTACATTTTGGGTCATGTACATCTTACCACAATTTTTTAAAAGTTCTTTGTGGTCTATAGAAACTGAAAGTAGGTTAGTGGTTTCCCAATACTGGGAGAGAGGCGGGGTATTGTACAGTGAGTGATAGTGGGTAATAGGGTTTTTTGGGGGGTTGGGGGTTTTTTAAGTTCTGAAATTAGATTGTGGTGATGGTTGAGTGACTGTGGAGATATAATTAAAAACATAGAATTATACACTTTAGATGGTAAATGTATGAGTATGTCAATTATATCTCAATACAGTTGGGATTTTTCAAGCATTGAGAAGGATTAGAGGGGTCCTAAGTTCGTGGAGGAATAAGATGGAGAGACCACTTTCTCCCCCACAAATTCATGGAAAGAAATTCTACAAAACAACTTCTGAACACTGGCAGAGGACATCAGCCACCCAGAAAGGCAGCCCATTGTTTTTGAAAGGAGATAGGCCAAAAAAAAAAAAAGACAAAGAGAGAGACAAAACAGTTAGGGACAGAGACCCATCCCGGGAAGGGAGTCTTAGGAGAAGTTTCCAAACACCAGGAAACCCTCTCACTGCCAGGTCTGTGGGGAGTTTTGGAATCTCAGAGGGCAACATAACCAGCAGGAAAAAATAAATAAATAAAACCCACAGATGATGTGCCTAATGGCAACTCCCAGCAGAAAAGTAGCCCAGACACCCTCGTCTGCCACCAGCAAGCAGGGGCTGGACAGGGAGGCGTGGGCTGCATTTTTTAGGGTAAGGACTGGGCCTGAATGCCCAGAGGGAAATCTGAGGGAGCTAATGTGAGATAGCAACACAAACTGTGTGATAGCCAGAGAGAGAGAGAACTATCCCGTGAAAAGCCCTAACCTAGGAGAAGGCAATGGCAACCCACTCCAGTACTCTTGCCTGGAAAATCCCATGGACAGAGGAGCCTGGTAGGCTGCAGTCCATGGGGTCATTAAGAGTCGGACACGACTGAGCAACTTCACTTTCACTTTTCACTTTCATGCATTGGAGAAGGAAATGGCAACCCACTCCAGTGTTCTTGCCTGGAGAATCCCAGAGACGGAGGAGCCTGGTGGGCTGCCGTCTATGGGGTCGCACAGAGCTGGACACGACTGAAGCGACTTAGCAGCAGCAGCAGCAGCAGGGCACTGCTGGCCTGCTCTCAGAACAAAGGACTGAGCGAATACCAGAGGAGAGCTAGCCTGCTGCGGACCGGCCCATCCCCCGCCAGAGGCAGGGAGGGAGGCGGGGGGGCACCCAGAGCCGGAAAGGGGCAATCTTGGCCCCAGAGATGGCATCCTCTACCAAACTGTGAGAAAGCTCCCAGTTGCTAACCAAAACCTGGGATTCTGGACGGTTGACATGTGCCGGCAGGGTCGCAGCCAGAGATAAGCTCCCCAGAAGAGACACACAGCACACCTGAGAAGGCGCGCCCACTGCGCACCCAGAAAACCAAGCAGCTGGGATGGGGTAGGCGATAAAATGCATCCCCCACCTGAAGAGACTGCGCTTGCCAAGCACATGGTTGCCTGAGCTGCTCGGACCTGGGAACGGCACAAAACACAGGCCCAGCAGAGTCTGCGCCTTTGTGAAGTACCCAAGAACCTGAACCTGAGCGGCTTAGACCTGGGAAGTGCACGCAACCCAAGGTCCACCTCAGAAAGTTCCCTTGCAGAGCAACCTGGAGACTGAGCAGTGTAGACTGGGAAAGCATACACGCCATGAGCGGGGCAAACCCAGTGTGGCCCAGACACTGCGAGCACTCCCCATACACGCCAGTGATATTTGTTTGCAGTGTTCCTCCCTCCCCACAGCACACCTGAACAAATGAGCCTAAATAAGTGACCACCTTTGCCCCTTTGTGTCAGGGCAGAAATTAGACATTGAAGAGACCTGAAAACAGAAGAAGCCAAAATAAACAGAGAGAACTGCTTTGGAAGTGACAGGTGCAACAGATTAAAACCCTGTAGTTACAACCAAATACATTGAAAGGGGCCTATAAATCTTGAGAAGTTAAAGATGGAACAATGAACTATCTGAAACTGAACTGACCCCATACTGCCCACAACAGCTCCAGA
The DNA here is from genome assembly GCF_002263795.3 of Bos taurus. NCBI lineage: Eukaryota > Metazoa > Chordata > Mammalia > Artiodactyla > Bovidae > Bos > Bos taurus. The sequence goes on along the minus strand of NC_037345.1, from coordinate 62,524,458 downwards.
GAAATTCTTAGATATACTTTTACTATTAACATTTTTTTATTTAAATTTTTTTCTTATTTTTAAGTCCTCAATTAATCCTTTAATTTTCATTTTTACAACCTACAAACTCCAGTACTTTGGCCACCTCATGTGAAGAGTTAACTCATTGGAAAAGACTCTGATCCTGGGAGGGATTGGGGGCAGGAGGAGAAGGGGACAACAGAGGATGAGATGGCTGGATGGCATCACTGACTCGATGGACGTGAGTCTGGGTGAACTCCAGGAGTTGGTGATGGACAGGGAGGCCTGGCATGCTGTGATTCACGGGGTCTCAAAGAGTCGGACACAACTGAGTGACTGAACTGAACTGAACTGAACTACTACCTTGCAAAAAAAAAAAAAAACTATTTTTAAAGCAAATTTCATATATATTTTTTATAATTTTGTGATTTTATTTTGTTTTTTTAATAGTGTATTTTTGAGAGTCTAACCTCTACTCTAGATTTTTAACCTTTGCTTTTTGGTATTTGTTATCAATTTTGTACCTTTAAGAATCCAATCTTCAGTACCCATTTTTACTTAGGAGTGTGATTACTGGCTTGATTACTCTCTCCCCCTTCTGATTTTCCTTTTTCTCCCCCAGGTCACCTCTATCTCCTCCCTCCCCCTTCTCTTCTCTACCGAACTCTGTGAATCTCTTTGTGTGTTCCAGGCTGTGGAGAACACTTAGGGAACTGATTACTGGCTAGATCTCTCTCTCTCTCCTTTTGATTCCCCCTTTTCTCCTCCTGGTCACCTCTATCTCCTTCCCTCTTTTCCTCTCTATGTAACTCCATGAACCTCTCTGAGGGTTCCAGACTGTGGAGAGCACATAGGGAATTGATTACTGGCTAGATTGCTCTCCCACGTTTTTGATTCCCCCTCTTCTCCTCCTGGTCACCTCTATCTCCCTACTCCCTCTTCTCTTCTCCATGTAACTCTATGAGCCTCTCTGGGTGTCCCTAACTGTGGAGAATCTTTTCACCATTAACCTAGATGTTTTATCATCAGTGCTGTATGGATGAAGAAGTCTTGAGGCTACTGTAAGAATAAGACTGAAAACCAGAAGCAGGAGGCTTAAGTCCAAAGCCTGAGAACACCAGAGAACTCCTGACTCCATGGAACATTAATTGATAAGAACTCATCCAAAAGCCTCCATACCTACTGAAACCAAGCACCAACAAGAGCCAACAAGTTCCAGAGCAAGACATATCATGCAAATTCTCCACCAATGCAGAAACATAGCCCTGAGCTTCAATATACAGGCTGCCCAAAGTCACACCAAACCCATAGACATCTCATAGTGGCTGTACTAGTTTGCATTCCCACCAACAGTGTAAGAGGGTTCCCTTTTCTCCCTGGGGCAATGCTCTCTCTCCAGCATTTATTGCTTGTAGACTTTTGGATCGCAGCCATTCTGACTGGCGTGAAATAGTACCTCATAGAGGTTTTGATTTGCATTTCTCTGATAATGAGTGATGTTGAGCATCTTTTCATGTGTTTGTTAGCCATCTGTATGTCTTCTTTGGAGAAATGTCTATTTAGTTCTTTGGCCCATTTTTTGATTGGGTCATTTATTTTTCTGGAGTTGAGCTGTAGGAGTTGCTTGTATATTTTTGAGATTAGTTGTTTGTCAGTTGCTTCATTTGATATTATTTTCTCCCATTCTGAAGGCTGCCTTTTCACCTTGCTAATAGTTTCCTTTGTTGTGCAGAAGCTTTCAAGTTTAATTAGGTCCCATTTGTTTATTTTTGCTTTTATTTCCCATACTCTAGGAGGTGGGTCATAGAGGATCCTGCTGTGATGTATGTCGGAGATTGTTTTGCCTATGTTCTCCTCTAGGAGTTTTATAGTTTCTGGTCTTACGTTTAGATCTTTAATCCATTTTGAGTTTATTTTTGTGTATGGTGTTAAAAAGTGTTCTAGTTTCATTCTTTCACAAGTGGTTGACCAGTTTCCCAACACCACTTGTTAAAGAGATTGTCTTTAATCCATTGTATATTCTTGCCTCCTTTGTCAAAGATAAGGTGTCCATATGTGTGTGGATTTATCTCTGGGCTTTCTATTTTGTTCCACTGATCTATATTTCTGTCTTTGTGCCAGTACCATACTGTCTTGATGACTGTGGCTTTGTAGTAGAGCCTGAAGTCAGGTAGGTTGATTCCTCCAGTTCCATTCTTCTTTCTTAAGATAGCTTTGGCTATTCGAAGTTTTTTGTATTTCCATACAAATTGTGAAATTATTTGTTCTAGCTCTGTGAAGAATACCGTTGGTAGCTTGATAGGGATTGCATTGAATCTATAAATTGCTTCGGGTAGTATACTCATTTTCACTATATTGATTCTTCCAATCCATGAACATGGTATAGTTCTCCATCTATTAGTGTCCTCTTTGATTTCTTTCACCAGTGTTTTATAGTTTTCTATATATAGGTCTTTAGTTTCTTTAGGTAGATATATTCCTAAGTATTTTATTCTTTCCATTGCAATCGTGAATGGAATTGTTTCCCCCACTGCTGGGCATACACACTGAGGAAACCAGAAGGGAAAGAGACACGTGTACCCCAATGTTCATCGCAGCACTGTTTATAATAGCCAGGACATGGAAGCAACCTACATGTCCATCAGCAGATGAATAGGTAAGAAAGCTGTGGTACATATACACAATGGAGTATTACTCAGCCATTAAAAAGAATACATTTGAAGCAGTTCTAATGAGGTGGATGAAACTGGAGCCTATTATACAGAGTGAAGTAAGCCAGAAAGAAAAACACCAATACAGTATACTAACGCATATATATGGAATTTAGAAAGATGGTAACAATAACCCTGTGTACAAGACAGCAAAAGAGACACTGATGTATAGATCAGTCTTATGGACTCTGTGGGAGAGGGAGAGGGCGGGAAGATTTGGGAGAATGGCATAGAAACATGTATAATATCATGTATGAAATGAGTCGCCAGTCCAGGTTCAATACACGATACTGGATGCTTGGGGCTGGTGCACTGGGATGACCCAGAGGGAGGGTATGGGGAGGGAGGAGGGAGGAGGGTTCAGGATGGGGAACACAGGTATACCTGTGGCGGATTCATTTCAATATTTGGCAAAACTAATACAATATTGTAAAGTTTAAAAATAAAATAAAATTTTTTTAAAAAAAATTAAAAAAAAAATAAATGAAGCAGACAGGAAAAAAGAAAAAAGAATTAAAAGAAATGAGGACAACCTCAGAGACCTCTGGGACAACATTTGAATCATAGGAGTCCCAGAAGAAGAAGACAAAAAGAAAGGCCATGAGAAAATACTTGAGGAGATAATAGTTGAAAACTTCCTTAAAATGGGGAAGGAAATAGTCACCCAAGTCCAAGAAACCCAGAGAGTCCCAAACAGGATAAACCCAAGGCAAAACACCTCAAGACACATATTAATCAAATTAACAAAGATCAAACACAAAGAACAAATATTAAAAGCATCAAGGGAAAAACAACAAATAACATACAAGGGGATTCCCATAAGGATAACAGCTCATCTTTCAATAGAAACTCTTCAGGCCAGAGGGAATGGCAGGACATATTTAAAGTGATGAAAGAGAAAAACCTACAACCCAGACGACTGTACCCAGCAAGAATCTCTTTCAAATATGAGGTTCGATGCAGGATACAGGATGCTTGGGACTGGTGCACTGGGATGACCCAGAGGAATGGTACAGGGAGGGATGTGGGAGGGGGGTTCAGGATGGGGAACACGTGTACACCCATGGTGGATTCATGTTGATGTATGGCAAAACCAATACAATATTATAAAGTAAAAAATAATAATACTAATAAATAAATGATAAATGGTTAAAAAAAATATGATGGAGAAATCAAAAGCTTTACAGACAAGCAAACGCTGAGAGAATTCAGCACCACCAAACCAGCTTGTCAACAAATGCTAAAGGATGTTCTCTAGACAGAAAACACAGAAAGGGTGTATAAATTCGAACCCAAAACAACAAAGTAAATGGCAACGGGATCATACTTACCAATAATTACCTTAAATGTAATGGGTTGTATGCCCCAACCAAAAGACAAAAGACTGGCTGAATGGATACAAAAATAAGACCCTTATATATGCTGTCTACAGAGACCAACCTCAAACCAAGGGACACATACAGACTGAATGTGAAGGGCTGGAGAAAGATATTTCACACAAATGGAGACCAAAATAAAGCAAGAGTAGCAATACTCATATCAGATAAAATAGACTTTAAAGTAAAGGCTATGAAAAGAGACAAAGAAGGACACTACATAATGATCCAAGGATCAATCCAAGAAGAAGATATAACAATTATAAATATATATGCACCCAACATAAGAGCACCACAATATGTAAGGCAAATGCTAACAAGTACACAAGGGGAAATTCACAATAACACAATAACAGTGAGAGACTTTAATACCTCACTCACACCTATGGATAGAGCAACTAAATGGAAAATTAACAAGGAAACACAAACTTTAGATGATACAATGGACCAGTTAGACCTAACTGATACCTATAGGGCATTTCACCCCAAAACAATGAATTTCACCTTTTTCTCAAGTGCACATGGAACCTTCTCCAGGATAGATCACATCCTGGGCCGTAAGTCTAATCTTGGTAAATTCAAAAAGTTGAAATCATTCCAAACATCTTTTCTGACCACAATGCAGTAAGATTAGATGTCAATTACAGGGGAAAAAAACTATTAAAAATTCCAACATATGGAGGCTATATAACACACTTCTGAGTAAACAAAAAATCACAGGAGAAATCAAAATATGTATAGAAATGAGTGAAAACACAACAACCCAAAACCTATGGGACACTGGAAAAGCAGTGCTAAGGGGAAGGTTCATAGCAATACAGGCTTACCTCAAGAAACAAGAAAAAAGTCATATAAATAACCAAACTCTACACCTAAAGCAACTAGAAAAGGAAGAAATAACGAACCCCAGGGTTAGTAGAAGCAAAGAAATCTTAATAATTAGGGCAGAAATAAATGCAAAAGAAACAAAATGATACATGCATCCCAATGTTCATAGCCGCACTACTTACAACAACCAGGACATAGAAGCAACCCAAGTGCGCATCAAAAGATGATTGGATTAAGAAGATGGGGTATATACACGTACAATGGAATACTTCAGTTCAGTTCAGTCGCTCAGTCATGTCCGACTCTTTGCAACCCCATGAATTGCAGCACGCCAGGCCTCCCTGTCCATCACCAACTACCGGAGTTCACTCAAACTCATGTCCATCGAGTCAGTGATGCCATCCAGCCATCTCATCCTCTGTCATCCCCTTCTCTTCCTTCCTCCAATCCCTCCCAGCATCAGAGTCTTTTCCAATGAGTCAACTCTTTGCATGAGGTGGCCAAAGTACTGGAGTTTCAGCTTTACAATCATTCCTTCCAAAGAACACCCAGGACTGATCTCCTTTAGAATGGACTGGTTGGATCTCCTTGCAGTACAAGGGACTCTCAAGAGTCTTCTCCAGCACCATAGTTCAAAAGCATCAATTCTTCCGTGCTCAGCTTTCTTCACAGTCCAACTCTCACATCCATACATGACTACTGGAAAAACCATAGCCTTGACTAGACAGACCTTTGTTGGCATAGTAATGTCTCTGCTTTTCAATATGCTATCTAGCTTGGTCATAACTTTCCTTCCAAGGAGTAAGCGTCTTTTAATTTCATGGCTACAATCACCATCTGCAGTGATTTTGGAGCCCAAAAAAATAAAGTCTGACACTGTTTCCACTGTTTCCCCATCTATTTCCCATGAAGTGATGGGACCAGATGCCATGATCTTCGTTTTCTGAATGTTGAGCTTTAACACAACTTTTTCACTCTCCTCTTTCTCTTTCATCAAGAGGCTTTTGAGTTCCTTTTCAGTTTCTGCCATAAGGGTGGTGTCATCTGCATATCTGAGGTTATTGATATTTCTCCCAGCAATCTTGATTCCAGCTTGTGCTTCTTCCAGCCCAGCATTTCTCATGATGTACTCTGCATATAAGTTAAATAAGCAGGGTGACAATATACAGCCTTGACGTACTCCTTTTCCTATTTGGAACCAGTCTGTTGTTCCATGTCCAGTTCTAACTGTTGCTTCCTGACCTGCATATAGGTTTCTCAAGAGGTAGGTCAGGTAGTCTGGTATTTCCATCTCTTTTAGAATTTTCCACAGTTTATCGTGATCCACACAGTCAAAGGCTTTGGCATAGTCAATAAAGCAGAAATAGATGTTTTTCTGGAACTCTCTTGCATTTTTGATGATCCAGCGGATGTTGGCAATTTGATCTCTGGTTCCTCTGCCTTTTCTAAAACCAGCTTGAACATCTCTACTCAGCCATAAAAAGGAATGAAATTCTGCCTTGTGCAGCGGTATAGATGGACCTCAAGGGCATTATGCTTCGTAAGATCAGTCAGACAGAGAAAGATAAACACTGTATGACATCACTTATATGTAGACTAAAAAATAATATAAATGAATGTATAAGCAAAACAGAAGCAGACTCACAGATAATAGAAAATAAACTTGTGGTTTCCAAATGGGAGAGGAAAGTGGGTAGTCACAAATTAGGGATATGGGAGTAAGGGATACAAACTAATCCCTAATTTGTGACTACCCACTTTCCTCTCCCATTTGGAAACCACAAGTTTATTTTCTATTATCTGTGAGTCTGCTTCTGTTTTGCTTATACATTCATTTATATTATTTTTTAGTCTACATATCAGTGATGTCATACAGTGTTTATCTTTCTCATTTGGCAAAACTAATACAATATTGTTAAGTTTAAAAATAAAATAAAATTTAAAAAATAAATAAATAAAACAAATACAAATTAGAAACTATTGTATATAGGGTGGATAAACAACAAGGTCCTATTGTATAGTACAGGGAAAATATATTCAATATCCTGTAATAAACCATAATGGAAAATAATATAAAAAAAAGAATAGACTATATAGCACAGGGAATTATGGTCATTATCTTGTAATAAATTATTATGGACTATAATCACTGCTATATGCCTGAAACTAATAGAATATTGCAAATCCACTATGCTGCTGCTGCTAAGTCGCTTCAATCGTGTCTGACTCTGTGACCCCATAGACAGCAGCCCACTAGACTCCTCTGTCCCTGGGATTCTCCAGGCAAGAATACTGGAGTGGGTTGCCATTTCCTTCACTATACTTCAATTAAATAACTTATTTATTTAAAAATTATTTAGACCCTTAAAAAAAGAACAATGGACACATTTTGCATTTAAAATATATTAATGTACTTAATATTTTAATATTCTGCTTTATAGAAGGCTAAAGGAATGTCATTATGTAAAAAATATATTTTTGCTTAAAATAGTATTTTATTAAAACATTGTAATAAACCTGAAGAAGACAGTTTTATCATTTTATTCTTTTTTTTTTTTAGTTTTTTTTTAATTTGTTACAATATTGCTTCTGTTCCATATTTTGGTTTTTTGACCATGTGGCATGTGGCATGGATCATAGCTCCCTGACCAGGGATGGAATCCACATCCTCCATGTCAGAATGTGATGTCCCAACCACTGAGCCACCAGAGAAGTCCCTCTATCACTCTGATGAAACCAATTAACATCCCAGCACATGAATGCTGGACACAGAGGAGCCAAAGTCAAACACATATTTTTAAAATGACTTTAAGGGTTTTGCTCTGTACACTGCCCTATGCCTTCCCTGGGCATAAAGTCCCCATTTCAAAATTTACCAGTTGACCTAGAAATGAGTTTCTGCCAGGAACCAGACCATGGTCAGAGGCTCTAGTTAGAAACCACAGATACACTCAGATGCATCATGGGAACTACGTCTTTTCCTTACTGCCAATGGCCAGAGGTAGAAGAAGACCTTTGAATCATCAGTAAACAAGTTGGTGTGAAAGCCTCTGGGCGACTGCTCCCGAGCTTCACTCACCACATCCTGAGCATCCCCCTGGCCCGCGGGGCTCCATCTCCACCCAGCTGTCCACATTTACCAGGCAGAATCTGAGCGATGCCTTCCACACTTGCTGTCTTTCTTGTCCTTGGTGAGTTCTCGCGTGGAAGAGAGCTGGAATTGAGGGGTCTAGCACGGATAGGGCAACATATCTCATCATTCCTGTCTTCCAGGGCTGGGTCTGAGCCAGAGGAGCAGCACCCAGAAGCGTAAGTCCTTCCTTCAAAGCCTCCAAGTTAGGTTCAGCCACTGTATCTGCTTGAGAACAGCTAGAGGAAGGGCCAGGGACTCTGACTGGCTAGGAAGGCTCACGGCCAGCAGTTGGGTGGATGGTAGGCTGGAAAGGGGGCTTTCTTGGGAACTCCCGCCTCTGATTCCCTTCCAGAGATGCTCTCGAAACCTGCCATCTGGGTCAGACCGAGTTTCATGATCCCAAAGGGAAGATCGGCTACCATCGGGTGTCGGGGAGCTGGCGAGGCCATGGAATACCAACTGCATTTTGAGGGGGGCCTTTCTGCCTTGAAGAGACCGAAGTCATCCCCAGTGATGAACTGGGTGAAGTTCCCCATCCCAGCCATGACCTCTCACACCGCAGGGCAATACAGGTGCTCCTACCGAAGTGGGGAGCTCTGGTCAGAGCTCAGCGACCCTCTGGAGCTGGTGGTAACAGGTAACTGTCCCGTGGTGCAGCTATAGGTCATCTCATCAACCTGAGTCCTCCAGAAAGTCCTCACTTGCTCGTCTCCCTCCATCTCTCCCAAGCCTTGCTCAGATATTAGTTTGTCTCGGGGGCAATGCAGGGGGTTGGTTAATGCCTATGGGGTTATCTTTAGAGAATTGTCTCTATGTCCTAGAAGCAGATTGGTCTTTAGTTCTTCAGAAAAGAGACTCTAAGATGGATGTTTGTGCCCAGAGGGAATCACCATGGAGTGTCCTTAAAAACAGCACCTGTGATAAGTGAGGGGCACAGGCCCTCACTGCTCACAGAAAGGGCAATTGAACAGCAGTGCAACTCCAAGGGAGACCTCAGGGACTTCCCTGGTGGTCAGTCCAGTGGTTAAGATTCCATGTTTCCAATGCATGCGATGAGAGTTCAATCCCTGGACAGGGGACTAAGATCCTGCATGCCATGTGGTATGGCCAAAATTTTTTAAAAAAATAAAAAATTTAAGTACAGAGACTTCAACTGAACAAATGTGGAACTCTGGACCTGGCTGGCCTTTCAGCGTAGTCTTGAGGCTAGAAGCTCTGTGTTCCTATCAGGCAGGGATTGAATGAGAACCACTCCTAGGGGGATTCCAGACAAATAGTCTTGCTTTTGTGGTTCTTGGGTTCTAGCAGAAGACAGACTATGAGTCAAAGTCAGGAAATTCAAATCAGCTACACAGCATGTGAGGGTGAAATGGCAGTATGGAAAAAGCAAGGTAATTAAGATTGAGGTGGCCAGGTAATCTTGGGTCAGGTGGTTCCCTTCCATTGAGGGATGTGGGTCTCAAGTTTAAATCAATATCAGAGTCACCTCTGGACTTGCAGAAGCGCAGATGACTTTAGTAGACCCACATTCATGTAAGCAATATTCACAACAGACAAAGGTAGAAACAAGTTTGCCTGCCAGTGAATGAATGGATGAAGAAAATGTGGTCTATTCATACAACTGAACATTATTCAGCCTTAAAAAGGAAGGAAATCCTGACACTTGGTAACTTGAGGATGTTATGTTGAGTGAAATAAGCCCACCATCAAAGGATCAGTAAGTGTACATTCCACTTAAATGGGGTACTTAAAATAGTCAAATTCAAAGGCATAAAGTAGAATGGTGGTTGCCAGGGTCTGGGGAAAGGGGAAATGAAAAGTTAATGTTTAACGTATAGAGTTTCAGTTTTGCAAGATAAAAAGCATTCTGGGGATTAACAAGGATGACAATTGTACAACAATGTGGATGTACTTAATATCATGGGATTATACAATTAAAAATAGTTAAGGTGGTAAATTTATGTATATTTTACTACAACTAAAAGTAGCAATGAGGTTTTAAAGATTTTTTTTTAATGTGGACCAGTTTTAAAGTCTTCTCTGAATGTGTTAAAATACTGCTTTGGGTTTTATGTTTTGGATTTTTGGCCACCACGAGGCATATGGGATTTAGCTCCCCAGCCAGGAATAGAACCTGCACCCTCCTGCACTGGAAGGCGGAGTCTCAACCACTGGACCACCAGGGAAGTCCCACCAAAAAGATTTTAAAACACAGGTGGCTGCCCCTCCCCCAAGTTTCTGATGCAATAGTTCGGGGATAGAGCCTGGAAATTTGCATTTCTAACAAGCTTCCCCAAGATGCTGACATTGCTGGTCCCAAGGACCAAATGCTGAGGACCATTGATGTAGGAAAATTCCCAGAAAGAGATTCCTCTTAACTCTCTTGGCAGCTGGTGGAGGGACTGTCTCAGTCTTTAAGGGAGAATTCAGGGAGGGTGTGTCCATGACCAAGACAAATCTAGGAAATAGAAGAAGAGACCAAGATTCCAAGCAGTGATATCCTGGCCCTAAGGACTAGAGGGACGCTAGGAGATGCAGCAAGCAGGATACAAATGCTCTGTACTGGGATTTCCCTGGTGATCCATTGGTGAAGACTCCACCCTTCAAGTGGAAAGGTTTTGGGTTCGATCCCTGGTGGGAGAACTCTGATCCCATGTGGCACGTGGCCAAAAAAAAAACCAAAAAAGATACTCTTAACCTACTCGCCACCTTCTCTCACAGGACTGTATGATACACCCACGCTCTCAGTCGAACCCAGGTCTGAGGTGACCTCAGGAGAGAATGTGACCTTCCATTGCCAGCTGGCAACAGCTACAAGCACGTTCTTCCTGCTCAAGAAGGGACGATCCAGCCGCCCCCAGCTCAGATACGGGAACCTGCGGGCAGAGTTCCACCTGGGCCCTGTGACCCCAGCACATGGAGGGACATACAGATGCTTTGGCTCCTACAACAACCATGCATGGTCTTTCCCCAGCAAGCCTGTGAAGCTCCTGGTCAAAGGTGAGGACCTCCCCCCCAATTTTGCCCCATGTCCTTTCTGGATCTCTAAGTGACCACCAAACAGCGATGAGGATGGCAGCAGAGAGGCAGGTGGGGCGATGCAGAGAAGGTGCTTTGCACCAATGCTCTCATCCACATCGATTCCCAGAGGTCCAGGAGCTAGCGAGAGCATGAGGACCATTGCCACAGAGATGGAGGATGGAGGATCGGGGATGGGGGAGGGAATAGGTGGGAAGACCAGACCCCTTGATCTTCTCCTTGTCTCCAGTGCCAGGAGATGCCGGGGACACCACCTTCGCACCCACTGAGCACACCTCTTCTGGTGAGTAACAGATACTTCTAAACTCAGGGGAAGGACTCAAAGCCTCCCAACCACACTAAAAAGCTGGCATTCATTCACAATATCCCTTGAGTGCACAGAGCAAGCCATGAACTGCATTTCTGTCAGCCAACCAGACGAAGACCCTTGCTTGGATGGCACTCATAACCTATAGTCAAAGTCGTTGCTGTTCAGTCACTTAGTCAGGTCCAACCTGACTGCAACCCCATGGACTGCAGCGCACCAGGCTTCCCTGTCCTTCACCATCTCCCAGATTTGCTCAGATTTGTGTCCATGGAGTCGGTGAAGCCATCCAGCCATCTCATCCTCTGGCGTCCCCTTCTCTTTCTGCCCTCAACCTTTCCAAGCATCAGGGAACTCTTAGTTGGGACAAACGGGATCTGGTTCCCCTACCAGGGATCAAACTCAGGCCCCCTGCACTGGGAGCATGGAATCTTAGTAACTGGACCACGAGGGAAGTCCGTCACACCATCTCTTTTCCTCACTTTCTTTACTCTCTGCAGACTACTGGGACTCCTACGAGTTAACCACAGGGACCCAATCGCAGAAAGGTAAGCTGGCAGCAGGGGCTGTGGGCCCTTAGTAAAGGGGAGACAGATGGGGTGAGGTGGTCTTGGTAGCTCCCCATGAGCAATTGCTCTGTTCTTCTGACCCAGACCATCTCCTCTGGAATCACATGATCCAGAATCTCATCCGGCTTGGCCTGGCTGTCCTGGTCCTAGTGGCCCTCATGGGGTTCCTGCTTGAAGACTGGCTTCACAGGAGAAAGTCTCAAGAGAGAGCCCATAGGGCTTCACGTCGGGGGTGCAGGAGAAGGCTCCGAGCACAGAGAGCCCTGGAAACATGATCAAGAGACCCAGCAGCCGCAGGTGGAGCTGAAAGTGGCCCCAATCTTGGGCTGTGGGAGCTCCGTGTGGAACCCATGGAGGAAGGGAGTTGCTGCAGAGAACTAAGGGAGGACTGCGTGCAGTTGGGCAGGAGGAAGATGAAGACGGCACGTTTCTCCTGCAGACCAAGCCTGTTGTCTCTTCCAGGTTCAAAGGACTCTTGTGCTTCCTTCCTGCAAGCCAAATTTTCAACCACCCCCATCTTTCCTGAAAACAGCTTTAACATCACGGCCACGGGAATATTTCCTTCTTCCTTTTGTCTTTATCCTTACTTCTTTTTATAAATTTATCTAATTTTAACTGAAAGATAATTGCTTTACAATGTTGTGATAGTTTCTGTCATACATCAACATGAATCAGCCATAGGTATACATAAGTCCCCTCCTTTTTGAACCTCCCTCCCACCTCCCACTCCTCTAGGTAGTCACAGAGCACCATATTGAGCTCCTTGCATCATACAGCAAATTACGACTGGGGATCTCTTATACACATGGTAGTCACATTTCGGTGCTGCTCTCTCAGTTCGTCCCACCCTCTCCTTCCCCTGCTGTGTTCACATGTCCATTGTGTCTGCATCTCTATTCCTGCCCTGCAAATAGGCTCACCAGTACCATTTTTTCTAGATTCCGTATATATGCTTTACTATATGAAATTTGTCTTTTTCTGACTTATTTCTCTGTATAACAGGCTCTAGGCTCATCCATCTCATTAGAACTGACTCAAATTCATTCCTTTTTATGGCTGAGTAGTATTCCTTTGTATATATGTACCAAAACTTCTTTATCCATTCATCTGTCGACAGACATCTAGGTTGCTTCCACATCCTGGCTATTTATCCCTCTTTATTCTTTGCTGTCTCTGCAGATGAGAGACATTCAAAATATTTAACCACCAGTACAGAAAATGCATATTTATCAATAGGATTAAGAGCTAAAGAGGTAACAACCCAGTAGCGAAGTCCCACCCATTGCTATTGTAGATGAACCATGACAGGTGTGATATGAAAAGGATACATTTGGGGCAACATCCACAGACTTCAGAGAACCTTTGTCATCCCAAACTAAAAGTGTTTTTAAATTTTTAATTGAAATATTTTTGACATAGAACTCTCTGTAGGTTTAAGGCATTTAATCTGTTGATCTGATACATTAATCTATTGTGAAACAATTGCCATTATAGTGTTAGCCAACACCTCTCTCACATCACATTATCAACATTTCTTTTTTGTGCTTGGAATAATTAAGATCTGGTCTGTTAGCAAGTTTTATGATTATCATGTGAGACTGTGGTGTATCATTACCATACTGATCATTAGGGCTCCAGAACTTACTCGTCTACTAGTTTGTTCCCTTAAATGTCATCTCTCCATTTCCTCCACCCACCAGTCTTTAGTAACCACCATTCTGCTCTGTTTCTACAAGCTTGGCTTTGTTTTTAGATTCCAACTTTAAGTGATATCACACAGTATTTGTCTTTCTCTGATCTATTTCATTTAGCATAATGCTGTCAAGGTCCATCCTTATTGTAAAAAAAAATGGGAAGATTCCTTTCTTTCTCATTTTTACTAAATATATCTTTATGTTGGACCATAAAGAAGGCTGAGCACTGAAGAACTGATGCTTTCTAATTGTGGTTTTGGAGAAGATGCTTGAGAATCCCTTGGACAGCAAGGACTTTAGGATCAAACCAATCAATCCTAAAGGAAATCAATCCCAAATATTCATTGGAAGGACTGAGGCTGAAGCTGAAGCTCCAATACTTTGGCAACCTGATGCAAAAGCTGACTCATTGCAAAAGACCCTGATGCTGGGAAAGATTGAAGGCAAAAGGATAAGCAGAGAATGAGATGGTTGGATGGCATCACTGACTCAGTGGACATGAATTTGAGCAAACTCCAGGAGATAGTGGAGGACAGAGTAGCCTGGCATGCTACAGTCCATGGGGCCACAGATTTACAGATGACGTAGCGACTGAACAATCCCAACAAAATCTATATTTTTAAGGGGGCGCATTCATCACTCCAGCCCAGGACCAGTGTAACCCATCTTCACTTCTCAAGGCGCCCATGTGCTTGGAGATCCGTTTCTGCCGGTTGATGCTGGTCTCATGGAGATCAGGAAAGGTGAGCTTTGAAGACTGAGAGGGCATCTCATTCTCCTCCCTCAGCTCAGCCTCTCTTCCTTCTTTGTTTACCCCCAGTTTCTTCCATTTTCCCAATTACAACAATAAGACAGGATCTCCGGTCTGCCTTTCCTGTCTACTTTCTTCATCCCATCTCATACAACAGGTGCGCTGCAGAATCAGGAGGCAGGGAGAAAGGACGGAATTTGAGCCCCATGAACATCTGTGTTCCTGAGGCAAACTATGTCCTTTCTGTTTTCACCTTCCATTGGCCAAAAGGAGGGGTTGATAACTCCTTCTCAGTAATGCATAAGCTCATGATATCATTCTACAGATTTTTTTTTAATTTTAATGTGGACCACTTTTAAGTCTTTATTGAATTTGTTACCATATTGCTTCTGTCTTATGTTTTTTATTTTTTGGCCTCAAGGCATGTGGGATGTTAGCTCCCTGACCCGGGACCGAACCTACACCCCCAGCTTTAGAAGGTGATGCCTTAACCAGGGAAGTCCTCATTCTAGGAATTTATCAGCGCTCCACAGTATTACATCACCATCAGTACCAGAGTTCTCTCACCCTGAGTCAGGAACAGGAACAAAATCTTCAGAGCATGGATATGATCTTTCGGAGAAGGTCCACCCCCTTCCACTCTTCCTGGTCTGTAGATGGGGTGACTGATCGCCCTGACACATCACCCACCTGGGCAAGGCTATACTCTACCCCTTCAGGCTCAGTCCTCAACCACTAGAAACTGGTTCTCACCCCTCACTTCCTCTGAAGCTGTTTTTGTAACCTAATAAATTTCCTGGAACTCTCAGTGGACACCTCTCAGCCCTTATCTTTGCTCTTCTGTTAATTATATATGACCACTTCCTCCTTGAAAAAATCACCTCACTGGCTTTCTCTGACCCCTCCTCCTACTCACTCGGACTCTCCCTACACCACTGGGTTTGGGGGGCTCTCCATGGCCAGAGTTTTGAGGTTCTATGGCGGACTTAGTGTTTCTCTGGACACAAGTCTGGGTTGACTTCATTTAACACCACGGTTTTGATTTCTCTACAATCAGATGCCAAAATCTGTTTCTCTTCTGATTACAGTCACATTGGTGTGGGTAGGGGTGGGGATGGGGAAGTGGGGGGCGGGTAGTTAGGGCCTCAATATGTATATTTGAGGGGGACATAATTTAGCCCATAGCAGGGACTGTCCTGAGCTTGGTGTTGAGCAGCACCCCTGGCCTCTATCCACTATCTACCCAGACCACCACCCACCTAACCTATTACAACCAGAAAACCTCCATGAGCTGAGTCGAGTGTGCATGTGTGCTCAGTCGTGGCCAACTCTTTGTGACCCCATCGACTGGAGCACACCAGGCTCCTCCTTCCATGGGATTTTCTGGCAAAAATACTGGAGTTAGTTGCCATTTCCTTCTCCCCAGGGGATCTTCTTAACCCAGGGATCGAACCTGTATCTCCTGCATCTCCTGCATTGGCAGGTAGGTTCTTTATCACCATGCCACATGGGAGAAGTCTCCATGAACATTGCCAAATGTCCCCCTGAGGACAAACTGAGGAACTACCCGGTTAAGAACCCCTGGCTTGGAAGGATATAAATAGGGGTGATGGAAGAACGTGGCTGTGATGGGGGAGGGACCTCCATGAGATCCAGTGGTCAGCTAGGTGAGAATGTGTTGACTGTGCTGAGAAGGATGGCCACGTGAAACACTGAAGCGCCTCCCGGACCCTCACCCCCCAGGCAGAAACCACCAGAGGTGCAGGGCTCGAGGCAGAGGAGTGACAGAACACCCTGCATGACTGGGACAGAGCGAGCCAGGGGAAACCCGACTGAAAGGTGAGCCCAGGGGTCTTTATTTTTCATTCTGGTTGCACTGGGTCTTCACTGTGGCACAGGGGCTCTTTGTTATGGCTCGCAGGCATCTCCAGGTGTGGAGCACGGGCTCTAGGGTACGCAGGCTTAGTTGCCCTGTGGCATGGGGATCTCAGTCCCCCAACCAAGGGTCAAACCCACATCCCCTGCATTGGAGGGCAGTTTCTTAACATGCTTAACACCACCAGAGAAGGACCCAGAAGCGACTTTTGAACCCCAGATTTGCCGTTTGCCATCACCTTGTGCAAAACGAGAGTTAAATAATTATAACTTCAGAGGAGGGACTCGCCTTCCCAAACCTGGATCTCCTGGCTCACACACAGAGCCCTGGAAGAGAGCCCTGGTGAGGTGAACCCCAAAGTCAAGAGTTTGCCTCCACTTCGAGGCATCAAGGGGCTCCCACCTTCTCTCTGGGACTCACTAAGGCTCAGCAGGAGGGTGAGAGGAGGAGACATGATTCTGGAACCATCCCGGTCCTCTGGCCCCAGCAGAGCTGAGCTACAATGGGACTGAGGCTGAGGGGGAGGGGTCCAGGAGAGGAACCAGATGGAGAGGGAGAAGCCCATGTAATACCATGAGGCTGAGGTTTTTAACGCCTGTGGAAGGAAGAGTCACGCCCCCACCTAGATCTCTACCCAACCAGGGACCCGTGGGAGGTGCGACATCCTGAAGACAACGCTCAGTCTCCATCTGCTGTGGGGTTTTCAACCTCTGGGTGATGACTGTTGTGGGGCTGTGGTGTGTGCTGTAGAAGGTTTCACAGCACCCTTGGTCTGTGCCCAAGAGAAGCTCAAAGCAGAGCCAGTTGTGACCTCCCACCAAAATCCAGAGTAGTCAAATTCGTAGAGACAAAGTAGATGAATCAGTATAGGGTTTCCTTTTGGGGAGATGTAGACGTCAAGGCTATGGTTTTTCCAGTAGTCATGTATGGATGTGAGAGTTGGACTATAAAGAAAGCTGAGCGCCAAAAAATTGATGCTTTTGAACTGTGGTGTTGAAGTCTCTTGAGAGTCCCTTGGACAGCAAGGAGATCCAACCAGTCCATTCTAAAGGAAATCATTCCTGAGTGTTCATTGGAAGGACTGATGCTGAAGCTGAAACTCCAATCCTTTAGCCACCTGATGCAAAGAACTGACTCATTTGAAAAGACCCTGAGGTTGGGAAAGATTGAAGGCAGAAGGAGAAGGAGATGACAGAGGATGAGATGGTTGGAAGGCATCACCAACTCAACGGACATGAGTTTGAGTAAACTCCAGGAGTTGGTGATGGACAGGAAGGCCTGGTGTGCTGCAGTCCATGGGTTTGCAAAGAGTCAGACACGACTGTGCAACTGAACTGAACTGAGACATTCTGGAACTAGATGGTGGTGATGGTCACAATGGTGTGAACACCCTGAATGCTGCTCAGAGCGAGCTCCGCCCCTGGCAAAGGTCTTGAGGAAGGAGGCCTGGCATACGCAAAGGCAGGATCAAGCCTCAGGAGTCTCCCTGGAAATTCTTGAGCATCTACCCCCAAAACCAGAGTCTGCCTACTTTCTGCTTTGTGCTTTCACCTACACCTCTGACTTAACGGGGGGCTGTCCCCCACTACCTCTCTCTGAAAAAAGAGTTAGCTTACAGCTCCAGTTAAAAATTCCTGGGTGTGACAGTGTTTCAACCTACAAACTCCTTTGGAAGTCCTCTAGCCTGCCTGAATAGGTTTTTCCGGCCACATGTGATTGCTCAGAGCCTCCAAACTGTGAGAGGCAGGAGATGTTCTAAACTGTCTAAATACAGATTTCTTTGAGCAGTTAAAAGATTGATTAGAAATTGTATTGGTGAAGGGATTTTCACTTGTTGGGCCAATGTTTGCTGCTAAGTTTCCATATCCCTTACCTGCTGTGTCCCTGGCAGTGTATTGATTAATATAATTGGTGTAAATAGTAGCTTTAATGTTTGTAACCTGGGACCCTTGAGTTAATTCTTTTTCTTGTTATAGCCCACCACACCTTTGCTCTGTAGAAATGCAACTTTATCTAATGCTTTTGGAGGGTGGCTCCTGACCAGTCACCTTTAGAGAAAAATAAGTTTTCTGAAGAAAGGGTCTTAAAATGTTAACAGGCCTCCAGGCCAGAAGATGATGCAAATCACCTAAGCTTTTGCATATGATAAGTTTGCAGGAAGAAAGCCTGGCTTGCTGCATGACTCTACCCCTTCCCCCATTATCTTCTCTGCATAACTTAAGGTATAAAAACTACTTTGGAAAATAAAGTGCGGGCCTTGTTCACTGAAACTTGGTCTCCCCATGTCGTTCTTTATCTCACCTTCTGGCTGAATTATTCAGCCTCTTTTCTCCACTGCATTTCCTCACTGAGCTATCCTTATTTCAGCCTCTTTTCTTCACTGAATTTTCCTGCTGAGCTATCCTCATCCTATTACTCTTTATATCTTTGATAAATATTTAAATATATAGGTCGCCTATGCCATCTCTCCTTCGAATACCCTGGATCAGCCGGGGCTGGACCCCGGCAGAATGCCACTCAACTGTGTACTTTAAGATGATGAAAATGGTAATGTTGATGTGATGTGCATTGCCCCACAATGTTTTAAGTCTCCAGACCTTGCCAGATTGGGGTGGGGGCATGGCAAAATCAGGCTTAGTTGAGGACCACTGTCTTATTCTATAGCAATGAATGGCTAGACTGTAGGCTCTCTCAATCTCAGCACTATTGAAATTCTCGGGGGAGAGGGTAGTTTTTTGTTGTGGTGGGGCTGTTCCATGCATGGTGAGATATCTACCCACTAAATGTCAGGAGCGCCCCCTCGTTGTAACAACAACCAAAAATACCTACAAACATTGCCCAGTATCCCTGGGTCCCCTAGTGAGAACCACTAATCTTCAATGTCCTAAACTCCATAAGACTTTTTAAAATTTTCTGCACAAAGTGAGCTATAAGACAAGCCACAGGCTTTCCAATTTGTAAGAACTTTGTTTTCAAAACTCAGCCTGCTTCTCAGAAGCCATGCCATATAGGGTCATTGAGTCCTCTTACTGTTTCCTTATTTATAAATAGATAAAAATAACAAGATAGCTGGGAGGGGGATGAAGTGCCACAAAGTGTCCATCATAATGTATTTAAAATGCCCAGCAGAGGGTGTGACCCAGACACTGTCCAACACAACTTCCCTTGATTATGTTTGTATCATTTTTTTTTTAATGTAAATCCTTCTAAATTCCACATATATGCGTTAGTATACTGTATTGGTGTTTTTCTTTCTGGCTTACTCCAATTAAAATAAATAAAAAATAATTAAAAAATAAAAATGTAAATCCTACCTGTGAGCTTTGTACTCAAGAAGAAGGCTGAATTTGGACTCAATCAGCCTTGCCTCAAATAACCTGAGCACTCCTATCCATACTCAATTCTTCCATCATCTATTCCCTTGAAATCCTTACCTAGACATGTCCCACTAAATACTGGTATCCAAAAGTCTTAAAGTTACTATGGGGGCTTCCCTGGTGGCTCAGTGGTAAAGAATCCACCTGCCAATGCAGGAGATGCAGGTTTGATCCCTGGGTGGGGAAGATTTCCTGGAGGAGGAAATGGCAACCCACTCCAGAATTCTTGCCTGGGATATCCCATGGACAAAGGAGCCTGGTGGGCTAAGGTCCATGGGGTCATAAAGAGCGGACACGACTGAGCACACAGGCATAGGGAAGAAAAACAGAAGGAACGCACATAATCATCTCTGAACTTTGTAATATTTTTTCCTAGACTAAGTATGCCAGAAATGAAGTTTACTCTAAGTAAGCTGTTGGGTGTGTGAATAAATACAGCACCAGACAAAGTGCTTTGCTTTTTATTATCCTTGTGAGAGAGAACATTTTAACATCAAGTGGGTATGTGACTTGTGTGGATATTCCCAGAAACCAGAGAGTGAAAACCCAGTGTTTAGTTCTACATTCTGATCCAGTGATTGACATGTGGCATTCTGGCCTTCATGAACAAGATGTCTTAGAGATATCGGGTCACCCCCTTTGGGGACACGTAAGAGAAATATCTCAGCGCGTTCAGGAAAAGAAGTCACAACATGAGGATCTGGTTGTTCTGGCATCATTGCATTCGATGGTCAGTCTGGGATTGTTCTCCTTCACATCCTTCAACAGCCTCTGGATTTCCACGGTAGATTTGTCCATCTTCAACCTAAGCGTCTTTAAGGAGCCATGGTTCTGTTTTAAAGCCTTAAGAAGCACCACGATGCCACTCTGTCCCCAGGCGTTCTGGCCCAAGTCCAGTGTTTCCAGGCTCCGGCTGCTGACTAGAGCGGAGGCGAGATGCTGACAACTGAAAGGGGTGATGGAGCAGCCCCAGAGCCTGTAGAGGAAGTAGAGAAAGCCACTCATGTAAGCGTGTTCTTAATGGAGAACCTACTGGGTAGCCAGGCACACCCTTACTCCCTGGGGACCTAGTAGGGAAGACATGAACGTTATTCTCTTCGTGGAGCTTATTTTAGCCACATCAGGTCATGTTGTCTTGAAGACGGGATAATGGTATTAGAATAAAATAAATAGGATTATTAAAACAGAGGAGGGTTAGGTAGATTGGTGGTAGTCCATGAATTCCACATTGGAAAGACGATATGAGAAAAAAGAAGTAGAATACAGAGTGAACCATGATGATAACTGAGCAGGTGGAAGTCAGGATAGCTGAGATGCCAAGTTCACAGGGCAGCAGAAAGAATGGCCCACTATTACACAGAGTGAAGTAAGTCAGAAAGAGAAAGACAAATATCGTATATTAACACATCGATATATACGGAATCTGGAAATGTGGTACTCATGAACCTGTTTGCAGGGCAGCAATGGAGATGCAGACAAAGAACAGACTTGTGGACACAGTGGAGGAAGGAGAGAATGGGACGAATGGAGAGTAGCAGCATTGAAACGTATATTACGGGATGTAAAATTACACAGCCGGTGAGAATATACAGTTATGACACAGGGAGCTCAAATCCGGTGCCCTGTGATAACCTAGAGGGGTGGGATGGGCTAGCAGGTGGGAGGGAGGTTCAAGAGAGAGGCAACATACATATACCTATGGCCAATTCATGTTCATATATAGCAGAAACAAACATGATATTGTAAAGCAATTATCCTCAAATTAAAAATAAAAGTTTTAAAGTATTCAATAAACAATTTAAAAAAAGAAAGAGTGGCTCATACCTAATTATAGGATCCCATAGACTCTTGTTGGAGAAGGCAATGGCAACCCACTCCAGCATTCTTGACTAGGAAGTCCCATGGACAGAGTCTGAGCCTGGTGGGCTACAGTCCATGGGGTCACTAAGATTCAGACACAACTTAGGAACTGAGCACATAGACTTTTGTAGGCTATTATGTTGGGTAGGCCAAAAGAGTTTATTTGGATTTTTCTGAAAGCTGTTATGAAAAAACCCAAGTGAAAAAAAGCCAACACAAAAAACCTTCAGATTTTTATCCACAGTGACCCAAGGAACTTTTGTGTCTTGAAACACACGTGCTGTGGCCTGGCTTGCAAGCTAAAAACATCTCAGGGTGATGGGTTGAGACCCGACATCAGGAAATCAAGAATCAAAACCCACAGACTAGTTCAGAGACAATGGCATAACCTCTATGACACACTGACTGAGGCAAGTCAGAGAAAGACATATCATATGATAATGCTTATGTGGAATCCAAAGAAATAGTACCAAAGGGCCTATGCAAAACAGAGGTTGAGCCACAGATATTGAAAATAAATTATGGTTACCAGAGGGGAAGAAGGCTGCAGGGGTTTAAATTGGGAGCTTGGTATTGATACAGACACACTACCATATATAAAATAGATAATAAGGGCCTACTGGATATAGCACAGGGAACTCTACTCAATACTCTGTAATAACCTATATGGGAAAAGATAACTAAAAAAGAGGGGATATATGTGTAACTGATTCACTTTGCTGTAGAGTAGACATTAGCACAACACTGTAAATCAACTATACTCCAATAATTTAAAAAAAGAAAGAAAATGAGCCACAATGCCATGAAAAGACAAAATTTCAGTTGTTCACTGCTGGCAAAAAAGAAAAACCAAAAATATTTTCAAACATCTTTAAAATGAAGAAAACAACTTACCCTAGACATTTCAGGTTACAATTTGGTTTCTTCAAAGCTTCATAGAGAAAACACAGTCCGGTGGCTATGGGGTTGAAACCCAGGTCCAGGCTGGTGAGGCTGGAGTCTCCCTGGAGAAGCTTTGAGATGTACTTGCAGCCATGTCTGTTTATGTTGCAATGACGCAGTCTGCCAAGACAGTTGTATGAAGAAATTCGATTATCCCTCTGTGACATACACCCTGTGATGTGGCAGTTACGTCCAGCTATTAATACTTATTTTCTATGTCTAGTCACATGCTCTCGGGTAAGCTTGTACATAAAGACATGCAAATGGAAGGACTTCCCTGATGGCCCAAGAAGAATCTGTCTTGCAATGCAGGGGACACAGGCTCGATCCCTGGTCGGGGGAACTAAGATTCCACATGCTGTGGAGCAACTAGCCCTCCCACCCGACACTGCAACTACGGAGCCTGCGCTCCATGATGCAGCCAAATTAATGCATTAAAAAAAAAAAAAAAAAAACACGCATGGAATGATGAGTGTTTCCACCCTGCCTAGGTGGTAGAGTGTTCAGCTGGCCTTCATCTGCCCCCTTTCATTTTGGAGAAAAAGACACACACCCGAGATACAGGTTTTCCTTCCATGACAGCATGTCATGCAGGTGAAGGGATCTGGGTTCAGACAGATCTGAGACAGAATGTGAAGCCTCCTTTCTTTCCTTCACAATCAGGTCTTTGGGATTCCATGCTCCTTGTCTCGTGTTTTATTTCAAGCCCTGTATTTGTCCCAGCATAACTCAGTACACCAAAATCTTCACATTCCTGACTTTGAGAGGCTGTGTTTCTCATTAAAACATTGTAGACTCACCAAGAAGCTTAGATGCCTACAAATCCTCCTGACCACAGAGAAAGGTGTTCCCATGATACAACTAGACAGATCTCCCCTGAATACCTTGTGCCCCAAGCATGGCGTAATAGCAACAGAGTCTGAAGTGACAAGACAATGAGCAGGTGGATGGTAACTGGACCAAAAGATGCCATGCTCTGTACTGTGTGAGACCCTAAAAAACTCATACTTGAACCTGGGGAGCTTGGGGAGAGGAGCCAAAGCAAAATCTAAAATTCCCAGTTTTGACAGCCTACAAAATGAAGGTTTGGTCAAACAATGCCTTTATGTTTTTAAGATAATGATCGTTGACAACTCGATGTACAAAGATGTGACCATGGGCAAACTCAGTGACTAAACTTTGGTTTTCTAATTAGCTAATATCAGCACAACTGAAATAAAGGTAACTATATCTATATGCAGGTCAGGAAGCAACAGTTAGAACTGGACATGGAACAACAGAATGGTTCCAAATAGGAAAAGGAGTACATCAAGGCTGTATATTGTCACCCTGCTTATTTAACTTATATGCAGAGTACATCATGAGAAACGCTGGACTGGAAGAAGCACAAGCTGGAATCAAGATTGCTGGGAGAAATATCAATAACCTCAGATACACAGATGACACCACCCTTATGGCAGAAAGTGAAGAGGAACTAAAAAGCCTCTTGAGGAAAGTGAAAGTGGAGAGTGAAAAAGTTGGCTTAAAGCTGAACATTCAGAAAACGAAGATCATGGCATCCGGTCCCATCACTTCATGGGAAATAGATGGGGAAACAGTGGAAACAGTGTCAGGCTTAATTTTGGGGGGCTCCAAAATCACTGCAGATGGTGACTGCAGCCATGAAATTAAAAGACGCTTACTCCTTGGAAGCAAAGTTATGACCAACCTAGATAGCATATTCAAAAGCAGAGACATTAGTTTGCCAACAAAGGTTCATCTAGTCAAGGCTATGGTTTTTCCTGTGGTCACGTATGGATGTGAAAGTTGGACTGTGAAGAAGGCTGAGCGCCGAAGAACTGATGCTTTTGAACTGTGGTGTTGGAAAAGACTCTTGAGAGTCCCTTGGACTACAAGGAGATCCAACCAGTCAATTCTGAAGGAGATCAGCCCTGGGATTTCTTTGGAAGGAATGATGCTAAAGCTGAAACTCCAGTCCTTTGGCAACCTCATGCGAAGAGTTGACTCATTGGAAAAGACTCTGATGCTGGGAGGGATTGGGGGCAGGAGGAGAAGGGGACGACAGAGGATGAGATGGCTGGATGGCATCACTGACTCGATGGATGTGAGTCTGGGTGAACTCCGGGAGTTGGTGATGGACAGGGAGGCCTGGCGTGCTGCGATTCATGGGGTCACAAAGAGTCGGACACGACTGAGCGACTGAACTGAACTGAACTGATGGCATGTGCTTGTAAGGATTTTTTTTAATTCTTGTAAAATTTAGTAGAATACCTGATGCACAGTAAGTACTAAGTATCAGACATTTTTTGTTGATTAGACACCTAAATCAACTCTGCCTTTAGAATAGGAAAGTCTAATGTAAGTGCTGCAATATTTAAGACAGACAACCAGCAAGGACCTACTGTACAGCACAGGGAACTCTGCTCAGTGTCGTGCAGCAGCCTAGATGGGAGAGCAGTTTGGGAGAATGGATATATGTGTATGTATGGCTGAGTCCCTTCACTGTTCACCTGAAACTATCACAGCATTGTTAATTGGCTATAACCCCCAATATGAAATAAAAAGTTTTGAAAAAAACTATCACAACATTGTTAGTTGGCTATATTCCAATATAGAATAAAGTTTAAAAGTAAAAATCTAGGAGGCTAGATCTCATGTTAAGCAGTCTTACAATAAAATTAGTAATCACAATGAAAATGATAATACATTTTTAAAAATGAAAATGATGAAGTCTTAAAAATTAAAAAAAAACAGCAATCTGTGTGACATCATACAGGAAGTTTTATATTCTTCTAATGAACACTATTGAGGGAGAAATGACATTTTCCTTTTCTCTCTCTGTCACTATAAACTGAATTTCTGATTCTGCTTTCCAGTCTTAAACCCTACTGTGTAGCTCAATCCACTCCTAATTACTGGCAGATTTCATGCGAATTTTCAGAATATACACAGAACATCAGGCCTGAGAATTAACTGCTTATGTTGAATTCTCAGGAGAAAGAGGCTGGCAGGTCAACCTTACTCTTTAAAAACATGCAGGCATTAGCATCTGTTTCTACCTGTTCTTTTCCTAATTTCCACCAGGATCTTGCTGCTTTCATTCAAGAGGAATTATCAAGTGCTCCAGGGTCTGTCCTACGTGAATCCAGGTGTGTATGTATACATACAACACACAGACACACACACACACAAAAGCCAGCAGGGACTTACACCAAAGTCTGCAGCTGACATTCAGGGTAACGCAAGCCCTCGCACAGAATCTTCACCCCGCCATCCCCAAGGTCATTCTTGGCCAAGCACAGGTGGGTCAACCTCTGGTTGACAATCAAAGCAGAAGACAGCTCCTTACAACAGGCTTGTGTAAGCTGACAGTTCTCCAACCTGTGAAAAAGCACCACATACGTGGTAAGACATTTCCAAAGTTCAAACTTCTCAGCTGACAGCCCTTCTTGAGAGTCCCCACCTGCTCTATCCTATGCTAGTGATCAAAGCCCAAAGGACCAGGAATGAGAGAAAAGCAGGCAAACTTCCCTGGTGGTCCAGTGGTTAAGACTCTGCACTCCCAATGCTAGGGGCCCGGGTTCGATCCCTGGTCAGGAAACTAAGATTCCACACGCTGTAAGCAACTAAGACCTAGCACAGCCTAATTAATTAATAATATTTTTTAAATGTGGGCTTCCCTGGTGGCTCAGTGGTAAAGAATCCACTTGCCAATGCAGGAGATGTGGATTTTATCCCTTGGAAGATCCCCTGGAGGAGGGCATGGCAACCCACCCCAGTATTTTTGCCAGGAAACACCCATGGACAGAGGAGTCTGGTCGGCTATAGTCCATTGGTTGCAAAGAATCAGACATAACTGTGCGCACACACACACACACACTTTTTTTAAGCATGCATCACCCACCTGGGACCAAAAAAGGGAATCAGGGCTCTCCCCCAGTAAGAAGTCCCATAAGATTTGCCCTGTAAGTCTGGTCTTACCACTGCTCTTCTCTATGTGACTCCAGACCTAAGATGAAGATGCTCCCCGGGAAAAGAGGGACTTACGACAATTTCTGCAGGACGCACTTCGGGTGTCTCAGAGTCAAACACAGCAATTTGACACCCTCATCCAGGAACTCACTGGCCGTGAGATCCAGGCATTTCAGGGACTGGTTGACTTTGAGCGCCGAGGAGAAGTCAGCCCACTGCTGAGTGGTGTCAGAACAAGACCCCAACCTGTGGGATAAATGGGGGCAAGTCATTCTTCTGGGAGGGCAGAGACCCTGTCAGCTTATTATCCTTCCCTGAAGACTCTACCTCTGACTCTCATCTCATTCTACTCCAACACGTGTCAAACCCTGGCCTGAAACAGAGCTCCTTTGTTTCCTCAAGTATCTCCATGCCCATTGGGTCAGCACACAGCCTCATCGCTAAGAAGAGAGAAACTCCATGATACAATTCTGTGTGAAGTTTTGCCAACGTGGTCTGCTATTTTCTCAAACCCCACCTTTTACATCATCATTTTTCTTGAACTAAGTCTGTCCTAATTCCACTTAATATTTTTTAATCAATCTTTTTTAGAATATAGTGGCCTCTATGATGTTATATTAGTCTATTGTATGACAAAATGAATCAATGACACATATCCATATATTCTCACCTTCCACTTAAATTTAAACATGATTCTAATAGAAAAAAGTTGATGCCTGATACTCAAACTTCAACTTCAGAAGTTATTAGGGAATATGCTAACTAAAACAAGGAGGAACAATTGAATACTTAGGCAGCTGGGTCCAAAGTTTGAAGTTTGTGTTGCCAGAATAATTGGAAACTTCTGTGGATCAAAATGAATATGATACAGCTATTTTAGAGAACATCGGGGCAATCCATTAATCCATCACATGGGGTCTGAAGCTCAGCTGCTCTTGTAGATACAGATCAGAATACAGGACTTTAGGACAAGCTTGTTTAAATCATGGCTCTGCCCCTTACTACATTCGCAATATTTACAAGTTTTTGTTGTTATTGCTCAGTCGGTAAGTCATGCCTGACTCTTTCAGACTTCAGGAACTGCAGCACACCAGGTTTCCCTGTCCTTCACTATCTCCCAGAGTTTGCTCAAGTTCACAAGTTAGTTGAACTTTTTAATATTCTTTTTTTCTTTCATCTGTACTTTGGGGAGAGAGGATACCTTTTAGGTCAATCAAATAAAGAATATAATCAATCCATACTCTGCCTACTAGAATATATGTCATAAGTAAACCTGGAGCTCTTAAAAACCAGTGCCTTTCCTCCCTCAAAGTTTAACCTATAAAAAGGACACTGTAAGTTAACTTAAATAATTTGAATACAAGGCAAAATGTAAAGTGTCTCAAGTCAATGAGCAAAACTAGGAGACTGTGTACCAGCCATTTGTCATTTTGAAGATTTGGTAATCCACTTAGAAACATCATTTATTGAGGGCAGGAGGAGAAGGGGACAACAGAGGATTAGATGGTTGGATGGTATCACCAACTCAATGGACATGAGTTTGAATAAGCTCCTGGAGTTGGTGATGGACAGGGAAGCCTGGCATGCTGCAGTCCATGGAATCACAAAGAGCTGGACACAACTGAGCAACTGAACTGAACAGAGTAATAGATTTTTTTTCTAATTTAATGAAATTCTGAGTGTTTCTTTGCATTCAGGGCTTACTAGTCAGTCCAGAAGACTAGCTGGCTGGGGGAAGATTATTGGCTGACATACCATCAATATTCTATTAATATCTGGGAATATGCTCCCCTGTTTAGCATGGTGCCCGATCAGCATAGCAATCTGCTGTTTTGTTCAGAACTCACAGCATCCTTATGCTGAGGACAGCAATGACATGAGATCTACCTCAGATACTGAAGATTGCATCTAGGATGTTTCAGGATCTCACACAACAGCAGCAGCAGGATCTTATCACCACGGACACTGCCTTCCAGAACCAGGTGTGTCAGAGTCTTCTTACCAATGAAAGCCAGACAGAAGTCCCGGTAAGCACTGGCAGGAGAGACATTTTTAATCCTGAAAGTGAAAGTGTTAGTCACTCAGTTGTGTCCGACTCCTGCAATCCCATGGACTCTACCTTGCCAGACTCCTTTGTCTATGGGGTTCTACAGGCAAGAATACTGGAGTAGGTAGCCATTCCCTTCTCTAAGGGAATCTTCCTGACCTGGGGATAGGGAATATAAAAAGAAGGGGTTCTGTTTTGTGTGTTGTAGATGGATGGTGCTGGGAACACAGAGTACAAGGATAAGTCACAAGTCAAGATTGGGATAGGGAGACATTTCATGCAAAGATGGGGTCAATAAAGGATAGAAATGGTATGGACCTAACAGAAGCAGAAGATATTAAGAAGAGGTGGCAAGAATACACAGAAGAACTATACAAAAAAAGATCTTTATGACCCAGATAACCATGATGATGTGATCATTCACCTAGAGCCAGACATCCTAGAATGAGAAGTCAAGTAGGCCTTAGGGAGCATCACTATGAACAAAGCTAGTGGAGGTGATGGAATTCCAGTTGAGCTTTTTCAAATCCTAAAAGATGATGCTGTGAAAGTGCTGCACTCAATATGCCAGCAAATCTGGAAAACTCAGCAGTGGCCACAGGACTGGAAAAGGTCAGTTTTCATTCCAAACCCAATGAAAGGCAATGCCAAAGAATGCTCAAACTACTGCACAATTACACTCATCTCACACACTAGCAAAATAATGCTCAAAATTCTCCAAGCCAGGCTTCAACAGTACGTGAACCATGAACTTCCAGATGTTCAAGCTGGATTTAGAAAAGGCAGAGGAATCAGAGATCAAATTACCAACATCCATTGGATCATCAAAAAAGCAAAGAGAATACCAGAAAAAAACATCTACTTCTGCCTTACTGATTAAGCCAAAGACTTTGACTGTGTAGATCACAACAAACTGTGGAAAATTCTGAACGAGATGGGAATACCAGACCACCTGACCTGCCTCCTGAGAAATCTGTATGCAGGTCAAGAAGCAACAGTTAAAACTGGACATGAAACAACAAACTGGTTCCAAATTGGGAAAGGAGTACATCAAGGCTGTATATTGTCACCCTGCTTATTTAACTTATATGCAGAGTACATCACACAAAATGCCAGGCTGGATGAAGAACAAGCTGCAATCAAGATTGCCGGTAGAAATATCAATAACCTCAGATATGCAGATGACACCACCCTTATGGCAGAAAGCAAAGAAGAACTAAAGAGCCTCTTGATGAAAGTGAAAGAGGAGAGTGAAAAAGTTGGCTTAAAACTCAACATTCAGAAAATGAAAACCATGGCATCTGGTCCCATCACTTCATGGCAAATAGATGGGGAAACAATGGAAGCAGTAACAGACTTTATTTTCTTGGGCTCCAAAATCACTGCAGATGGTGATGGCAGCCATGAAGTTAAAAGACGCTTGCTTCTTGGAAGAAAACCTATGACCAACCTAGACAGCATATTAAAAAGCAGAGACATTACTTTGCCAACAAAGGTCCATCTAGTCAAAGTTATGATTTTTTTCCAGTAGTCAGGTATGGATGTGAGAGTTGGACTATAAAGAAAGCTGAATGTTGAAGAACTGATACTTTTGAACTGTGGTGTTGGAGACAACTCTTGAGTCCCTTGGACTGCAAGGAGATCAAACCAGTCAATCCTAAAGGAAATCAACCCTGAATATTTATTGGAAGGGCTGATGTTAAAGCTGAAACTCCTGTACTTTGGCCACCTGATGTGAGGCACTGACTCCTTGGAAAAGACCCTGATGCTGGGAAAGATTGAAGGCAGAAAGAGAAGGGGATGGCAGAGGATAAGACGGTTGGATGGCATCACTGAATCAATGGACATGAGTTTGAGCAAGCTCCAGGAGTTGGTGATGGACAGGGAAGCCTGGAGTGCTGCAGTCCATGGGGTCACAGAGAGTCAGACATGACTGAGTGGCTGAACTGAACTTACTTGTAGAATTAGTCAATGGAGTGATATGTGGAAAGAAGAGAAGGACAGACCACTAGGGGAAGCAGTATATGATGATGAGAAGGAAGATGGAATTCGATGGTAAAGGGTTTGATGCTCTTTTCTTTGCTTATGCTGATCTTCTGAGAAACTCTCTCTATCCTTTTTTTTTATTGTAGGGGAACAAAATTTGTCACCCCAAAATGTCTCTTTGATGTGAAGATTATTTCAAGTTGAGAATAAACAAGAACTGAAAACACTTGGGAAGACATTTTGATCTTTCCCCTAACTTCCTGAAGAATTTAGATAGTTCTGTTCCTTTAACCAAGCTTCCCTTGGTGGCCCAGTGGTAAAGAATCCACCTGCCAATGCAGGAGATACAGATCTGATCCTTCATCTACCAAACATTTGATTTCCATCCCCAAGTGATTTGCCTTCCTCCCCTTTGAAGTCCCAAACCACAACCCTTATCATCCTTTATTCTCTTTAACAGAAGGTTGTAGTTAACATGAAGATTTCAGTCACTGGGGTAGTTGCTCAGTTTTTCTGGGTCTCTCCCATGTATAGATGCTATTAAATGTTTGATTTTCTTTTCCTAATCTGTCTCATATCAATTTCATTTTCCAACCAGCCAGAAGTATAGAGAGAGTTTTCTTCCTCTCAGACAGTATTATGTCCTTTATTTCTTTCAGCATTAAGTCCACACACAGCTTTTCCTCCTCCTCAATGCCTGACTTTTTCTGGAAAAAAATAAATCACTTCCTATCATATCCCCATGTAGTCATTTGCATTTCCATACACAGTTTTCATTCAAGCTACAGTAAGTTATGGACTATAAGTCAGCAAATAAGTTACAGACTCCTTGAACATATGGACCATTAAAGGCTGCATGGAGGACTTCTCCAGTGGTCCAGTGGTCAAGAATCCACCTGCCAGTGCAGGGGACACAGGTTTGGTCCCTGGTCCAGGAACACTCCACATGCCATGGGACAACTAAGCCCACGCACCACAACTACTGAGCCTGCACTCTAGAGCCCATGCTCTGCAACAAGAGAAGCTACTGCAATGAGAAGCCCCCGATCTGCACAACTAGAGAAAGCCTGTGAAGCAACAAAGACCCATGATAGCCATAAATAAGTAAATTTTTTTTTTTTAGGCAACTATTCCAATTCTTTATATTCTGACCACCTGACTGGATGGAGCCTGATTTGACATTCCAATACTGCTTTCAGATTTTAAATGCCCATTGCAATCCATCCTAAAGGAAATCAGTCCTGAATATTCATTGGCAGGACTGATGATGAAGCTGAAACTCCCATACTTTGGCCACCTGATGCAAAGAGCTGACTCATTGGAAGAGATCCCGGTGCTGGGAAAGATTGAAGGCAGGAGGAGAAGGGGACAACAGAGGCTGAGATGGTTGGATGGCATCACTGACTCAATGGACATGAGTTTGAGTAAACTCTGGGCGTTGGTGATGGACAGGGAGGCCTGGTGTGCTGCAGTCCATGGGGTTGCAAAGAGTCAGACGTGACTGAACTGAACTGAACTGCAGGATCAGCTGCCACTTACACAACTTTCTGGAGATGACAGGTGACGTGGGTTATCTGCTCGCAAAGAATCCTCACCGAGGAGTGACTCAGGAAGCTTTCCTTCACATCCAGAAAGTTCAGGTTCTCATTTGAACTGAACACAGAGCAGAGATCTGCCCAGAGTTGGAGAGAATGATGGTCGTGCTGTGACCTAGGAGAAAAGCACAGACAGGAAAGTCTATGAAAGAGAACCATCAACAAAAGGGCAGGGGTGGTGGAAAAACTGGTGAGCTCTTCAAAAGGTACAAACATCTGGTTGTAAGATAACAAAGCCCTGGGATGTAATGGATGGCATGGTGACTATTTATGAAAACAAAATTTTTGAAAAGAACTGGCAGGGGAGGAAATTATATGAGATGTCTAGAACATGCGAGCCCACATGTCAACAATGACACTAAAAGTAAGGTTCCAAAGCCCCCATTCCTCATCTGAATATCGTGTTTCTCAGCTTTAATGGTGACACGGCAGGAAGAAATTTCAGTGAGAACTCAGACCCTAACCCAGAAGGAGTCACAGGAGACTCTGTCCTCTTCCTAAAACAGTGTGAAGCTGAAGATGGGAGAACTAGGAAAGTAAAACAACAACAACAACAACAACAACAACTGAGTTCTTACGTTTCATTCTGAGGGTCTGATTTCAATGCGGGATCATTCTCCAG
This sequence comes from Bos taurus, assembly GCF_002263795.3. Lineage (NCBI taxonomy): Eukaryota > Metazoa > Chordata > Mammalia > Artiodactyla > Bovidae > Bos > Bos taurus. The sequence continues at coordinate 62,491,776 of NC_037345.1, read as the reverse complement.
GAATATCTTCTTTCCTACCTGGAGTGAGATCTTCTGTAAGTTGGCACAATGTTTAAGGCAGAAGGAAGACTGCATCATTTCGGATGTATTCATCAAGTGAATGGACATCTCCTTGACATGGGCCATGGCATCTTTCACGAGCTGCTCCTCCTGAGACTCGTACAGACAGCTCAGAACCTCCTTCGTGTCCGTCACCGAGAAGGATTTCTTCCCATGGGGCATCAGTGTGTATTTCAGTAGCTCCCGCTTGATCTCCGTTGATACCAGACAGCCGAAAGTCGTCTCCAGCTCCATGGCCCTTCTTTCGTTGCAGAGGCCAAACAGGAAGTACCCGACGTGGGTCAGGCTGGGGTTCTTCAGCCTTTCCTCCTTGGACAGCAGTTTCCCCACATCCCCAATGTGCCACCGGCGGCCGCCCAGCCCTTCCTCCTCTTGCTCTTCTGGCTCCAACACATAGAACATGGCGGCCAGAAACTGCTGGACGCTGAGATGGATGAAAGAGTAGCAGGCCTCACCGTCTTCGCTCTTCTGAAGAATATTCCCGTCCAGGAAAGGACAGAGGGCAGACGGGTCCACGCCAAGTCGCCTGAGGTCTTCCCCATCGAACACAGAGCTCTGCGTCCACACGCCCTCAGCAGCCAAGAGGCACAGGGGCTTGAGCGGAGCCTGGAGGCCCCGCCTGGGGCCGCCGCCATGCGGCGGGGTGAAGCGGCCGCAGAGGAAGCGCAGGAACAGGGCCGTGGTGGTCCTGCAGGTGGCGGCGGGGTCCTCCCCCCTCTCCATCTGCTGTCTCAGGCAGGTGCAGACCATCCAGCACACGGAGGGCGCCGAGCCCAGCTGGAACAGAGCCGCGTTGTTCTTCATCAAGTCGAAAGCTCGCAGGGCCTGACTCTCCTCTTCAAAGTGTTTCAGGAAATACGCCTTCCGGTCCTCCTCCAAGAAGCCCTCCATCTCTATGAAGAGCGGCTGTTCTGTTAAGAGCCGCAGCTCCCGCAGGGCTCCCGGTCGGGTGGTGATGAGTAAGGTGGCCTTGGGTAGCATCTTTCTCTTCAGTAAACTCCCCAGGAGGACGGGCACCGGCTTCTGCTTCTTCCAGTCGCCACATATGTCGTGGATGAGTGCCCCCGAGGGGACCTTCAGCTCATCAAAACCATCGAGGATGAGCAGGACTTTCTGTGCCTGGGCCAGGATCGCCGGTATGTCCTCCTGCACATGTGGCCAGTTGGCAGATATCAGCTCTGCAAAGGTGCACGTCCGCCTGTGGTTGAGCCCCTTGCAGCTGAGGTAGAAGGCAGAGTTGGAGGTCTCTGCCAGGTCATCCTGCATCCAGTCCAGCATCAGCTCCTTGGCCCGTGTGGTTTTCCCGACGCCAGCAGGACCATAGAGCACCATCGTGAGTGGGGTGGACTCTGTGGGTGCCTGCGGGTTCAGGTATGTTATCAGCTTGGGGCTTCTCTGGGTAATGTTGTAGTGGAAACCACCGTCATCTCCTGACCACAGTATATCCTTCCAGACGGAGAATTTCTCCATCGTGTTTGTGTATCTCCTCTTCGCCTGTACTGATGTGCAAGGGGAGAGCATTGAGGTGAAAGTGATTATACTCAACTGGAACATTCATACTGTAAAGGACCAGCATTACGGAGGAAGAAATGGGCTTCCCCTCTCCTGGGTTCTTCTGACTGGTCTAAGAATTAAATTGACGTCAGATGAATTAACAAGAGAATAAAAAAAGCATTTTAATAACAAGAACGAGAACCCAGGAAAACTGAATTAACTCAACAAAATGGCTGAAACCCTCCACTTAAAAATTATCTTCAGCTTAAACAAAAAGAGGCTGCTGAAGGTAATAGCTTTGAACTCAAAGGGGAGGAGGGAAATACAGGTGAAGATGGAAAAGCAAATGTTTGGTAAAGCATCGTTTGGGGGGCCAGCAGAGACGATGGGACTCAGGGCAGACTCTGAGCACCAAGTCCTGCTGGTTTCTCCCACTGTCCTCCACCCATGTTCTTTGCAGACATCTCTGATGATAGAGACCCTGTTCCCAGAATGATGGTTGTTGTTTTAGTCGCTCAGTCGTGTCTAACTCTTTGCGACCCCATGGACTATAGCCTACCAGGCTGCTGTGTCCATGTAATTCTCCAGGCAAGAACACTGGAGTGGGTTGCCATGCCCTTCTCCTCTTAGGCCCTATCCCAGGCCTATAAAATCAGTAACCCTGGAGATGGGCTCAGGAAACTGTTTTTAACAAACCTTCCAGGTGATTATGATAAATATTAGTTACAGGATCATGGGCATAGGGAAACAAAGACGCAGGTTCTCCCAGTTGCTTGAGTTGAAGCCAAGATTATATCCAGGAGTTTAACTCAAAAATCTGTGCTCTCAATCACTGACATTTCCTCATTGAAGTGAACGTCGCTCAGTCATGTCCGACTCTTTGCAACCCCATGCACTATATAGTCCATGGAATTCTCCAGGCCGCAATACTGGAGTGGGTAGCCTTTCCCTTCTCCAGGGGATCATCCCAACTCAAGGATCGAATCCAGGTCTCCCACATTGCAGGATTCTGTACCAGCTGAGCCACCAGGGAAGCCCAAGGATACTGGAGTGGATAGCCTTTCCCTTCTCCAGCAGAACTTTCCAACTCGGGAATCAAACCAGGGTCTCCTGCATTGCAGGTGAATTCTTTACCAACTGAGCTATCAGGGAAGCCTCAGTGAAACAAGAAGGAAATAAACAAAAATCCTTACATCCTCCTGCATTAAATGGGCAACACTCAGGGATGATTCACAAGATGAAAAACACAGTTTAGTAAGTACTTGGTGGGGTGGGGTGGGGTGGAGGTACACCCAATCAGAAGATTTATTATGCAAAATATTTCAAAACACAATGTATGATAAGGGCTCATGATCATTATTTAACATAAAAGATATTTAACATAAAAACACTCATGCAGGGACTTCCCCGGTGGTCCAGTGACTGGGACCTTGCCTTCTGATGCAGGGGTTGCAGGTTCAATCCCTGGTCAGAGAGCTAAAATCCCACACGCCTCATGGCCAAAAAAACCAAAACATAAAAAAGAAGCAGAAGCAATATTGTAACAAACTCAATAAAGACTTAAAAATAGTCCACATCAAAAAAAAAACTTAAAAAAAATTAAAATGTTCATGCTAAAATGCTAAATCAGAGGAGCACAATAATCGAAAAACATCACCACACCTGAAATGTGCCAATTAAAGCAAGACAACCAGAAGGGGGAAAATTCCATAGGAAGTCATTGGCAGCTACCCCCATCCAAGTCTTTTCTCCACCTAATAAAGAGAGAGTTCAGCCTGAGGACTTCAAAAAATCCTTCTAAGGGACTTCCCTGGCACTGCAGTGGTTAGGACTCAGTGCTTCCACTACAGGGGTCATGGGTTCCAAGATCCCACAGGCTGCTGCTTGGCCAAAAAATAATAAAAGCCTCATGCCAGCCATTAAAGCTTGCAATGTTCAGTGCTACAGACTCCACCAATAATCGCCACTGACTTAAAAGACAAGACAGAGAAACAGACTGGAGAGTCGGTACTCACCTCCCTCCAGCTAGGACTCAGTTGCAGCCTGTGGGTATTTCACACAAATGAAATCTCCAATAAGAAAAGCCCCCCCGCCAGCCCATGCTCTGGGATTGGCCCACAGGCCCCAGGGTGAGGGCTGGACTTCCTGCCCAGGGTGAAATGGCCCTCCTACCAACAGTGGCTTGTTCTCAATCTTGAAAATGCGACTCACATTGCAATCACCCAGGTCCTACCCTTGGTGATCCTAATTGAATTGGTCTGGGGTGGGGCTTTAGGAAGCCAGGAGGCTTCCTCAGGTGATTCTTACATCCACCAGAGTCCTTGACCTTCCGCAGTTAACAGAAACTGATCAGAAGCCAGACAGGTAATTCAGGCATGGCTTAACCAGGGTCCCTGCTGCAGCAGGGGGAAGTGAGAACAAGAAACAGTTTCCCTGGACAGCTTGCTTATTCCTGAGGAGGGGAGGGTGAGCTGGTTCCTTATATGGGGAGAGGGTAGGGGTGTCCAGGGGTCAGGCTGGAGGGGCAGCTTGCATGGTTTGGCCCCTTCTAAGGAGGTGTTGAGTGTAGGGGGCATGACACAGGACTCTGCTTTTGCTCCAGGCTCTTCAAAATTGGCAGTTGGGCTTTTGGGTCTCTTTGTTTCTTTTGTCCAGAATTTGCCCAAACTGCACATGTACACGGTTATTTTTAGTCCCATATAGTTTCTTTGTGGCTTCCACAGGTGGCTCAGTGGTAAATAATCCCCCTGCCAAAGGAGGAGCCACAGGAGACCCAGGTTCAATCCCTGGGCCGGGAAGATCCCCTGGAGAAGGAAATGGCACCCACTCCAGTATTCTTGTGGGAAATCCCATGGACAGAGGAGCCTGATGCAGTCTGTGGGCCTGCAGAGAGTCAGACTTGACTTAGCAACTAAGCACGCACACAAGTTTCTTTCTGGTCTTTGTGTTGTTGTTGATGATTTTTTTTCATGAGTCAGGTTTGTTGGGTTTTTTTTACCAGCTTTTGAAAACATAATTAACAAATAGACATTTTATATATTTAAGGTGTACTATGTGATATATGTTTACACTGTGAAATAATCACCGCCATCAAGCTAGCACATCCATCACTTCACACACACTGTGTGTGTGTGTGTGTGTGTGTGTGTGTGTGTAAGAAGTATTTTCTATTTTGCCCTGATTTGCTGAAATTGGAAGATCTTTGGCCAGAGACTTTCTGGATATTTTCACTCAAAACATAGGAGAAAAGCCTTGATTACTGTTGTCAACGTTTCTTTCTGTTTCCCCACAAAATAAACTACATAGTATTTTGTTTAGTCTTATCAATCAATAAGCCTAAGCAAATGGGAATTGAAATCCCATCTTGCCATGTATCAACCTACTATTTATAAGCAGTATCTGGCAATTCGATGTTTCTATGCACACACGTACAATACAAACGCTGAGAATGTATTTCTCTTTCACTCTGTAAAAAGTTGCATCTCTCATCTTCTTTTCAACACTCACACTTATGGTTCAGAAATGTTGAAATACAAATCCAGTCAATGTATTGACAATTAACTTCACCAATAAACAGTGGGTACAAATTAAACCAAAAATGGTGTTTATTGGAAGCCTATCTCATAAAGAATGGGGACACGTTCATGTACTCCTAGGAGAGATGACAGCTGTGCAAATTAAACAAATGCCCGAGAAAACTAATAGCTACCAAAACAGGTTATGTTAGCCATGGCCTGCAGTGCCATTCAGCATTTTAAAGGATGGTTTAACAGCCTGTATAATTAAAGGGAAGTATCAATGATTGGTTTTTAAATGAAAATTAATAATAGTATTAATTTTTATTAATAAAACTATTATTTTGTTAATAACAATAAAATTGTGGAACAAACTATTGCTTAGAACCATTGTAACAACATTGCACATATTACACCCTTTAAATCTCATAAAATTTATGAAGTAGTTACTATGATTATTTCAGTCTTTTGAATGCTAAACAGTAATGTTCAGGGGAATTCCCTGGTGGTTCAGTGGTTAAAACTCTGGACTTCCAATGATGCAGGGGGCACTGGTTTTATCCCTGGTCAGGGAACAAAGATCCTACATGCCAACCATTGCAGCCAAAAAAAAACATTTTTTTAAGTAACGCTCAATTAGCTATAGGATTATAATTGGCTGATCCAGGGTTCAAATCAAGACAATAAGGCTTGTCAGTCAGTGCCTTGAACTATTAGCTCAGGCCAATAGCTAACTAACCAACTAAATCACCAAGTATATAGTTGTTTACTCACACATTTGTTGCTGTCTTTGTTCAGTTGCTCAGTCATGTCCGACTCTTTGCAACCCCATGGGCTGCAGCACGCCAGGCTTCCCTGTCCTTCACCATCTCCTGGAGCTTGCTCAAATTCATGTCCATTGAGTCAGTGATGCCATCCAACCATCTGGTCCTTTGTCATCCCCTTCTCCTCCCGCCTTCAATCTTTCCCTGCATCAGGGTCTTTTCCGGTTTCTCACACATGCACACACATATTTCAGAATTCAGAAAACCCACTGGAAAAAATACAATCCCATATATATCCTTGGAATCATATGTGTTGTGAGCCAGTCTTTACATGATTTTATTTAATCATCCCATAACCCTACATGGGCTCTGAACATTCTCATTTACGAGTGAAGAAATTAAGACTGAAATGTCAGCTAACATCCCGAAGTTCATATAACTTGTGGGTGGCAGGGGAGAGGGGTGCAATTAAACAGGCTTCTGAATAATTGAGTTTGGGGAGGGTAGACCAAGCCCACAAAGGTGGTCGGATATTCAAAAGAGGAACTCTTTTGGCCAGAACATAGCACTGGTTAAGTTGATAAGAAGCCACAATTCCAAAATACTTCAACAGCATGTCCAGTGCTGTTACAACTGACTTAAGCCAGGCCGTGGGTCTCTGTAAACAGGCAGGTGAAGGTCACAGACAAGGCAGGACTGTTACCCTGAGAAGGAGAAATAAAACCCACCATCTAAATCACCTGCTTCTAACTCTCAGGCTTGGAGAATGAACTTATGGTGGCCACGGGGAGGGACTGGGGGAAAGATAGTTAGGGAGTTTGGGATCAACATATACATATTGCCGTATTTAAAATGGAGAACCAACAAGGACCTGCTGTGGAGCACAGGGAACTCTGCTCCCTGTTCGGTGGCAGCCTGGATGGGAGAGGGGCTTGGGGGAGAACGGATACGTGTAAAGGTAAGGCTGAGTCCCTTCACTATCCACTTGACATGATCACAACAGTGTTCATCGGCTGTAACCCTCGATACAAAATAAAAAGTTGAAAAAGAAATAAATTTCTTCTAATTTGGGTCTCCAAATGCTGCCATTGGTGACCACATAGATGAACCTGGAGGGCATTCTGCTAAGTGAAATTAAGCCTGACAGAGAAAGTCACATGGTGAAAGGTATCACCTATATGTGGAATCTTAGGATACAGGATGCTTGGGGCTGGTGCACTGGGATGACCCAGAGGGATGGTATGGGGAGGGAGGTGGGAGGGGGGTTCAGGATTGGGAACCCATGTACACCCATGGCAGATTCATGTTGATGTATGGCAAAACCAATACAATATTGTAATTAGCCTCCAATTAAAATTTTTAAAAAAAAGAATAGGAAAAAAAAAGTTGAACTTGTGGAGACAAGAGAGTAGAACGGTGGTTCCCAGGGGCTGGGGAGGTGGGGAAAAGGGAGACACTGGTCAAAGCCACAAACATCAGTGATTCTGATACCTGACCGGTTACCAAACTAAGAGCATGACTTGACTAGGAAAGGACTGAACCTCACCCCACGATGGATAAAAGCCATCGTATCGTCTACTGGGGGATGACTGGCATGCTTCCAGCCATATGAAGAATACTGGCATTATCATGTCAAGTGAAACCCTGGTTTTTCCATGTCTGTATCCAAAAGGGAAGTGTGGTTGTGTGCTTTTGTGCTTAGTCGTTCAGTTGTGTCCAACTCCTTTGCACCCCCCATGGACTGTAGCCCGCCAGGCTCCTCTGTCCTTGGGATGTTTCCTGTGAGACTAATGGAGTGGGTTGCCATTTTCCTCCTCCAGGAGCTCTACCTGGCCCAGGGATCGAACCTGCATCTCCGTGTCTCCTGCACTGCAGGCGGATTCTTTACATACTGAGCCATCGGGGAAGCCCAGAGTATGGTTAAAGGATGTGTTTTGGAAGCCAGGTTGATGAGAAACCATGACTGTGGCTTTCCTGTCTGTCAGTTTAGCTAAATTCGTACTACATTTCCTAGAATTTTCTTCCCCCTCCAGCTCTGGGTTAGGAGCAACCACAACAGGAACTGACGCAAGGCACCCAAGGTGGAAGTGAAGCTGCGGGCCTGCTGACACCCAGATGCTGAATGTGACCACACCCAGGGGGCCTGTGTTCAGCCCACACACCTTATATGGACTTGCCGGCCCACCCACTGGTGCGAGCCCACAGCCAAGCCCAGTGCCTCCAACTCCCCCAGCTCCTTCAACGAGGCCAGCACCTGCACCGCCTTTTTGAAGACCTATGATAAAGAGCCCTAGGCTTCACTGAGACAGGAGCCAGAGATGGACAGGTTGACACTGGTTTTCTCGAGCGCTCCAGTTCTGCCCCGATCTACCCCGCCGCCCCCTGCCACACACACCCAGGTTCGCCTCTCAACTCCCAGTCTGCCTGACTTTTCATGACATCAGGAGGACCACAGATGCTGTCACAGTGGCCTTCCACAAATTTCTTTCTCTGTGATCACAGTCAAGTCCAATCCCTGTAATAAAACCTGTATGCCATGTCACGGTAGCCTTTAAGTCCTGAGGGAATTGCAACTGGAAAAGGTTTAGATCTACAGTGTGACTACGTGTGTCTGTTCATGTGTGCTAAGTCCAGTCTGACTCTGTGTGACCCCAGGGACTGTAGCCCACCAGGTTCCTCTGTCCATGGGATTCTGCAGGAAAGAATACTGGAGTGGATTGTCATTCCCACCTCCAGGGGATATTCCTGCTCCAGGGATTGAACCCAGGTCTCCTGCATTGCAGGCAGACTCCTTACTGTTTGAGCTACCTGGGAAGCCCAGGGTGTCTTAAGTTATCTTAGATTTTTGCAAAGATAGCATTATGACAATATAATAGGGAATACTTTAAATCAATGGTATGTGTGTATCCAGAATAGGTGCCATAACTATTCAGTTCGGTTCAGCCAGAATGAAAGTTTAAGAACAAAGTCGTGACTTAACCTTACGTGTGTGTGTGTGTGTTCAGTCGCTCAGTCCCGTCTGACTCTTTGTGACCCCATGGACTATACAGCCAGCCAGGCTCCTCTGTCCATAGGCTTCTCCAGCCAAGACTACTGGAGTGAGTTGCCATCTCCTCCTCCAGGAGCTCTTCCCGACCCAGGGGTCAATCCTGCATCTCCTGTGTCTCCTGCATTGGCAGGCAGAATCATTACCACTGAGCCACCTGGTGTGTGGGTATCTCATTTAGGTTCAAAATTGACACCAGTGGATAATCAATGCTGACATAAGGTTGGGAATATTGCAGAAGTGGGTGGGGATGGTGGAATAATTGTTACCAAGCTCAGATTCAGCTGCTCTCCACTCTAAAACCAGTACTGGAGGGCTTTCCCTGCTGGTCCAGTGGTTAAGACTTCATCTTCCAACACAGAGAGTGTGGGTTCCATCCCTGGTTAGGGAACTGAGATCCCACATGCCTCATGGCCAAAAACAACCACCAAAACATACAATCAATATTGTAACAAATTCACTAAAGACCATTTTAAATGGTCCACATCAAACAATATGTTTAAAAATAATGTATTGGAGAGGCAAGTGTTGGTAGAAAGGGAAAATTGCTTTGTAAGGCAAATGGGATCTTAGCTACCCCCTTCAGAGGTCAAACCCACAGCCCCTGTATTGGAAGGTGACTTCCCAACCACTACACCACCAGGGACTCCCATGCAATCTTTCTTCAGAATTTATCTTGCCCGTGTGATCAGCCTGAGGGATCCCTAAGGGAGTAGAGAGCTAGTCACTCTTTAAAAATTCTTCATTCTTCCTTTAATCTGGAAAAGAATATACAGGGTTGGCAAGACACGGTGGGCATTCAGTAGAGCGTAAATCAGCAGTTAGGATAAATTGGCTAGTGATTTCATTTCTGTCATTACTCATAGGTCCTTCTAGGATTGGAGAAAACCAGAATGGGCAAACAGGAAAGGGCAGAAGAGTTGCTCTCCTAGTGACTCTGCAATGATCTCTCTACCAAGGTCTGTTTTGGACAATTTCCATATACCATGTGATTGTAGCTTTGGGAACTCTTCAGCACTCCCCCAGATTTGCATACAAAGAACTGGAATGCAGCGTTAAGAGGCCAGGGCCCTTAATACACTTGAGATTTCAGAGCAATCCCCACAGCGGAATTTATTTCCCTCCTGTGTTTACACTGAGAGTCTCTTACCCCTTGCATTATGTAAAGATTAAAATGCTAACAGGGGATTGGCAAAGAAAGAGAGGAATCAGATTAGACCAGTGATAATCTGATGCAAAGGTGATTGGACGTGCCTGTGGGTGTGGCAGTTAAGAACCCGCCTTGCAATGTAGGGGTTGTGGGTTTGATCTCTGGTCCAGGAACTCAGATCCCACATGCCACGTGATACAAGAAAGATTCCTCAGGCTGAAGTACAGATGATGAACGTCTTCTTAAGGGCAGAACTTCAAGCTTCACCCAGAGGAAGTAGGGGGAAAGAGGACGATGACTGCCTTTGTTCTCACGAGTGGGCCACAACCTCACTTCCTGGAGGGCTGTGTCTCTTCTAACAAGTCCGTTCAGCATCAGCAAGGCCACCGCTCAGCCTGAGCACGAGATCATGTCCGTGGTTCCTCCCTCACTGCTCTGTCTTGGTCAGTCAGGGAGAGAGGGTTAGGGTGCAAATAGACAGCTAAGAAGGCAGGGCTGGTGGTTCTTTAAGGCGGGGCTGTTCTCACTGGGTGTTTCTTTCTAGGGTTGTGTTTGAGCCAGAGCACTTGTGCACAGAAGGGTGAGTGTTCTGTGTGATAGTCCTGTGGACCCAGCAGGGTTTAAGCCAGGTATCAGGTCTCTTGGCCGCTGGAAAGAGGGGACTCAGACTTTAGAGTGGGGGCTGTAAGAGGGGGAGAAACAGAAGGGTGGAGGGAGAAACGCTTGTGTGTCTATTACCTGTTCCCTGTGTTCTAGGAAATCTCCCCCCGCCTCGTATCACAGCTCTGCCTGGATCCACAGTTCCATGGAAGAGTCCTGTGACCCTCCTGTGTCAAGGACCTAAACAAGCTGAGGGGTACAGGATATCAAGAGTGGGAAGTCCTGAGCCCATGGACAAAGAGGAACAGATCACGCCCAGGAAGACCAACACTTTGAATATTGCAGAGGTTACAACAGACAAGACAGGGCTGTACCACTGCTCCTATCAGAGAGGAGGCCACTGGTCCCAGTTCAGTGACCCCCTGCAGCTGGTGATAACTGGTGAGGGGGCCACAGAGGCAGCAGAGCCGGGACTGACCCCTCTGCCGAGGGAAGGACCAGGCTTCGGGGACAGGAAGCAGGAGGACCAAGCCTTGTCCTTGGGGAGGTCTCAGGGATGATGCCGAGAGACTTCCTCAAGGGGGAGGGGGCGAGGACAGGAGAGAGACCAGAGCCACGTCTGCTCCCAGGGACAAAAAGGGACAGTGCCTACGTGACCCTTCCCTTCATCGCTGAACTTCCTTCTTTCTCAGGAGCTTATGACAAGCCCTCCCTCTCCAGCATGGCTGGCACAGTGGTGGCTCCAGGGGAGAATGTGAAGTTGCAGTGTTTCTCCAAAATCAACCATGATGTATTTATCCTCACCAAAGAAGATGGAGATCACGTCACCCAGAACCAAAGCTCCGTCCCCCACGACGGAGGACGCCAGACCATCTTCCTCTTGAATCCAGTCTCCTCCACACAGGCGGGGACCTACAGATGCTACGGTGCCTTCCACGAATATCCCTACGTGTGGTCTCAGCCCAGTGACCCACTGCAGCTTCAAGTCGAAGGTGAGGAAGAAGCCCAGTTCACCCACCTGCTCCCCGCCGTGGGGGCTGACTGTGTGCGGTTAAAGCACTAGCTGGGGAAGAGGATCGCAAGAGGGGGTGTGTGTGAGTGCCATCGGCTTAGACACACATGTCTGAGGGACGGGCCGGGGACGGGCCATGTGGGTCCCTGGGACTCTGGGAGGTGAGAGCCTGACTGAGCAGAAATAAGGAAGACCTCTCCCACTTCACCTCTGTTTTCAGGAACTACTGACTCTCCCAGCATCACACAGCCCAGACATTCAACTGGTGAGTAACTGAGTTTAGGTGGAAAACTGAGAAGAGATTCTGTGTTCCCTTCTCTCTGACCTGGAGTGTTAACTGCATGGATGCAGATGTATATGTTATATATTATATGGATATACGTGTGTGTTAGTTGCTCAGTTGTGTCCGACTCTGTGACCCCACAAACTGTAGCCCACCAGGCTCCTCTGTCCATGGGATTTCCCAGGCAAGAACACTGGAGTGGGTTGCCATTCTCTTCTCCAGAGGATCTTCCTGACCCAGGGATTGAACCCTGGTCTCCTGCAGAGCAGGCAGATTCTTTACTGTTTGAGCTACAAGGAACTCCTATGTATATATATGTATTTTTTATATGGGTAACTATTATTAAATATCATAGTATGCTTTGCAGAAAAATATTTACATACACTATATAATACATGTGTTATATGTATTATATCAATGTGGTTGTGGAAGAATAAAAGTGGTGGTCAACACTAATGAATGGTTGGGACAAAACAGAGTCACACCAGTGTAGGCAGAACAAGACTGGACAGAAGGGGCTAGTGATTTAGAAAGAAGGTCTCAACAAGCAAGTCCCTCTGGGTTAATTCTTTACAGAATGGCAGAATTCAGAGGGGTTGGATCCTTGCAGAGGCGAGGACAGGCAGAGACAGCCTGGGCCAAGACCCAGAGCGTAGGACCGCTCAGGAGCCAGGGAAAGGCAGCATGTTAGTGCTGGAGGACATGGTCAAATCACAGAGTACGAACGAGAAGCGGCCAAGGCTCATGGCAGGGACTGAGCAGCCTCCAACCGACCCCGTCTGTTTTACTTGACTCAGAAGTCAAGTTCGCACAGTGACCAAAAGACAGGAGGAAAGAAGGTGTTTAATGCTTACCCGAGGGAGTGGCGCTGAGGGGGCTTCCCAGGGAGGGCGAATGAGCTAGGCCTTTAGACATGACAGTTCCCTGGTAGTCGTGTAAAGAATTACGTGCAAGTGCCCTGGAGAAGGGCGTGGCTAAACTCACTGGCAAATACCCTTGCTGGGAAATCCTGGATGGAGGGGCCTGGTGGCCACAGTCCATGGGCACAAGACACAGCTGATGATCTAATTCAGACAACCACCAATGGGAATCAGGCCCTGTCTACTCCTCTCTCTCAGGCCCTATGGCTTGGCATTCCTTCCGTGGAGACTCAATCCGCCTGAGCCTTGGCGGCCCTGCTTCTCCTGGTCTGGTTCGTCCTTGCTGAAGCCTGGTGCAGCCTGGGGGGGCCCTCATGTGAAGTCAGATGAGCCCCCCACCCCAGTGGACTTGACGAAGCACCGATGACCCTCTGCGTGGCATCAAACACTATGCTCACTTTGTTGTAGGTTCCAGGGCCCTGTCTGGGTCACCCATCGATTGCCAGCAGTGTACTCGCTTCCTGTCGAACCTGAAACAACATACCAGAGGCACGTGGACGGGGACCATCCCATTGTGAATTCTCTTTCATTCTAGAGAGCAGAGTTCTAAACGCCTGTCCCCAAGCATGCACTACTTGCTGACTTTCCCGTTGGTGTTCTTGCCTTTTCGAGCTTCTAGACTCTGCCTGTGCTCCCTGTCGTGGAGCTCCGTCCTCCAGACCCAGGAGGGGAGCGCCTCTTCTCCTCTCTGACCTCTGCTTCCTTCCTCCCTTCTTGCCTCACACACCCTCACCCTCCTGCTTCCCTTTTAACGAACACTTATGGGGACGTCCCGGTGGTCCAGTGGTTAAGAATCTGCCCTGCGATGCAGGGGATGTGTGTTTGATACCCAGTCAGGGAACTAAGATCCCGCAGGCTGCAAAGCAGCTAAGCCTGTGAGCAGCAACCAAACGAATAAATAAATAAACAAAAATTATATTTAAAATAGACCCGTGACTACCTGGGGCACCCCCCCCCCATGACAACCTGCGATAAGCTCCCACCCAAGACCCTTAATTTCACCACATCTGCTGCTGCTGCTGCTAAGTCACTTCAGTCGGGTTCGACTCTGTGTGACCCCATAGATGGCAGCCCACCAGACTTTCCCGTCCCTGGGATTCTCCAGGCAAGAACACTGGAGTGGGTTGCCATTTCCTTCTCCAATGCATGAAAGTGAAAAGTGAAAGGGAAGTCGCTCAGTCGTGTCTGACTCTTCACGACCCCATGGACTGCAGCCCACCAGGCTCCTCCGTCCATGGGATTTTCCAGGCAAGAGTACTGGAGTGGGGCAGTGTCCCTTTTGACATGGAGGTTCTGGGTAGCTCTGCAAAACTATCAGTAGAAGGCTGTTACTCACCCTGCCTCCTGGAGATCACTGAGTCTGATCTTTGAGCCAGAAATCCTTGCTTTTATGCACTGTCTCACAGGAGAGACTTTGAAACAAGCAGGTTTTTTGTTTTGCTTTAATATTTAAGTCTTTATTGAATTTGTTACAATTTTGCTTCTGTTTTACGTTTTGGTTTTTTGGCCACGAAGTATGTTGGATCGTAGGTCCCCGACCAGGGATTGAACCCACAGCCTCCTCATTGGGAGACAAAGTCTTAACCACTGGACTGCCAGGGAAGTTTCTGGGAATAAATGTTTAACACTCTTTTCAATTTAGAACAGGATGTGATTCAAACAGAGATGATACTTAATAAACTTTGCTTATGTGTAATGTGTACATTCCTTAGAGTGGTTGTTCTTGCTGGGTGGCAAATGGGTCTAGGGCTAGAAATGCTGATTTTTTTTCCTTCAATATAGCCCTTGTGAAAGGAAAAGTCACTCAGGCGTGACTGATTCTTTGTAGAATTTAAAAATTCTAGAAAGCAAGTGGAGAAGATGATGGTACCCAACTCCAGTACTCTTGCCTGGAAAACCCCATGGATGGAGGAGCCTGGTAGGCTGCAGTCCATGGGGTCGCTGAGGGTTGGACACGACTGAGCGACTTCACTTTCACTTTTCCCTCTCATGCATTGGAGAAGGAAATGGCAACCCACTCCAGTGTTCTTGCCGGGAGAATCCCAGGGACGGGGGAGCCTGGTGGGCTGCCGTCTATGGGGTTGCACAGAGTGGGACATGACTGAAGCGACTTAGCAGCAGGAGCAGCAGGTAGATGATAATAAATGATCAATAGATAATAAATGTATGATTGATAGATGATAAATAAGTAGACAATAAAATGACAGATAATGATAGATAGACGTGGATATGTGTATTCCCCACAGTATCAGAATAAAGAAAGCCCTGTCTAACCACAATGGACACCAGTGGGAGCAAACTCTGGGAGACAGTGATGGACAGGGAAGCCTGGCATGCTGCAGCCCATGGGGTCTCTAAGAGTCAGACACGACTGAGTGTGAACAACAACAACAACCTCTTGCTCTGAGTTGGAACCTTCAGTCGTCTCCTCAGTCCTGAGGGAAGCCCTCCTGAGCCACAGGCCTCTGAAGTTTCAACCCCGACACGATGGGTCTCTCCGCCCAGCCATGACCCAGTATGCCCACAGAGGAGAAGTTCAGTTCAGTGTCTTCATGGTGTCAGCGACCTCTGTATGCCCCACTCCCAACCCAGGAGGAAGAGGATGTGAACTGCCTTCACTACAGGGCTGAGAACCGAAAGGAACTGCACAGCTTCCTGTAAGTGTGGGTCACTCGACAGAGCAGTGTGCCCTTCATCAGAGGAGCGGGGCTGAGGCTGGTGGGCAGCCTGAACTCGGGATCATGTCCATGGTTCCTCCCTCGCTGCTCTGTCTTGGTCAGTCTGGGAGAGAGGGTTGGGTACAAATAGACGGCTAAGGAGGGCAGGGCTGGTGGTTCTTTAAGGCGGAACTGTTCTCACCGAGTGTTTCTTTCTAGGGTTGTGTCTGAGCCAGAGCACTTGGGCACAGAAGGGTGAGTGTTCTGTGTGATACTCCTGAGGACCCAGCAGGGTTTAAGCCAGGTATCAGGTCTCTTGGCCGCTGGAAAGAGGGGACTCAGACTTTAGAGCGGGGGCTGTAAGAGGGGGAGAAACAGAAGGGTGGAGGGAGAAACGCTTGTGTGTCTATTACCTGTTCCCTATGTTCTAGGAAATCTCCCCCAGCCTCGTATCACAGCTCTGCCTGGATCCACAGTTCCATGGAAGAGTCCTGTGACCCTCCTGTGTCAAGGACCTAAACAAGCTGAGAGGTACAGGATATCAAGAGTGGGAAGTCCTGAGCCCATGTACGAAGAGGAACAGATCACGTCCAGAAAGACCAACGCTTTGAATTTCACAGAGGTTACTACAGACAAGACAGGGCTGTACCACTGCTCCTATCAGAGAGGAGGCCACTGGTCCCAGTTCAGTGACCCCCTGCAGCTGGTGATGACCGGTGAGGGGGACACAGAGGCAGCGGACCTGGGACTGACCCCTCTGCCGAGGGAAGGACCAGGCTTCGGGGACAGGAAGCAGGAGGACCAAGCCTTGTCCTTGGGGAGGTCTCAGGGATGATGCAGACAGACTTCCTCAAGGGTGAGCGGGGTGAGGACGGGAGAGAGACCAGAGCCACGTCTGCTCCCAGGGACAAAAAGGGACAGTGCCTATGTGACCCTTCCCTTAATCACTGAACTTCTTTCTTTCTTTCTCAGGAGCTTTTTCCAAGCCCTCCCTCTCCAGCATGGCTGGCACAGTGGTGGCTCCAGGGGAGACTGTGAAGTTGCAGTGTGTCTCCAAAATCAACCATGATGTATTTATCCTCACCAAAGAAGATGGAGATCACGTCACCCAGAACCAAAGCTCCGTCCCCCACGACGGAGGACGCCAGACCATCTTCCTCTTGAATCCAGTCTCCTCCACACAGGCGGGGACCTACAGATGCTACGGTGCCTTCCGCGAATATCCCTACGTGTGGTCTCAGCCCAGTGACCCACTGCAGCTTCAGGTCGAAGGTGAGGAAGAAGCCCAGTCCACCCACCTGCTCCCCGCCCTGGGGGCTGACTCTGTGTGGTTAAAGCACTGGCTGGGGAAAAGGATCGAAAGAGGGGGCGTGTGTGAGTGCCATCGGCTAGACACACATCTCTGAGGGACGGGCCGGGGACGGGCCATGTGGGTCCCTGGGACTCTGGGAGGTGAGAGCCTGACTGAGCAGAAATAAGGAAGACCTCTCCCACTTCACCTCTGTTTTCAGGAACTACTGACTCTCCCAGCAGCACACAGCCCAGACATTCAACTGGTGAGTAACTGAGTTTAGGTGGAAAACTGAGAAGAGATTCTGTGTTCCCTTCTCTCTGACCTGGAGTGTTAACTGCATGGATGCAGATGTATATGTTATATATTATATGGATATACGTGTGTGTTAGTTGCTCAGTTGTGTCCGACTCTGTGACCCCACAAACTGTAGCCCACCAGGCTCCTCTGTCCATGGGATTTCCCAGGCAAGAACACTGGAGTGGGTTGCCATTCTCTTCTCCAGAGGATCTTCCTGACCCAGGGATTGAACCCTGGTTTCCTGCAGAGCAGGCAGATTCTTTACTGTTTGAGCTACAAGGAACTCCATGTATATATATGTATTTTTTATATATGTAACTATTATTAAATATCATATATGCTTTGCAGAAAAATATTTACATACACCATATTAATACATGTGTTATATGTATTTTCATTTTTGTTAGAATAAAAATGTGTCACATAATGACTGGTTGGGAAAAACAGAGTCACACAGTGTAACAGAACAAGACTGACAGAAGGGGCTAGTGATTTAGAAGAGGGCTCAACAAGCAAGTCCCTCATGGGTGTATTTTTAACAGACACTGGGATGAAATCAGAGGGGTGATCCTAGTAGAGAGCGCAGGACAGGCAGAGGAACCAGCCCTGAGCCAAGACACAGAGGTAGAAATACGCTCAGGAGCCCATGGGTAACAGAGGCCAGCATGTCTGCTGCTGGGGAACGGTCAAATGACAAGAGATACCGAGTGAGGAGCAGGCCAGGCTCAGGGCAGGGACTGGCAGTCTCCAGCACCCCTGTCCTGTCTTTCTTGACCCCAGAAGCCCAGTATCAGCACAGTGCCCATAATGACAGGAGGAAAGAAAGGTGTTTAATGCTTACCCCGAGGGAGTGGACTGGGCGGGCTTCCCACCAGGTCCAGAGGTCTGCAGAAATGAGCTTGAGTTTTAGGATCCTTTAGAGGCATGGACAGCTTCCCTGGTGGCTAGTGGTAAAGAATTTACCTGCCAAGTAGGAGACCCAGGTTCAATCCCCAGGTCAGGAAGATGCCCTGGAGAAGGGCGTGGCAACTCACTCAATACCCTTACCTGGGAAATCACCTGGACGGAGGAACCTGGTGGGCCACAGTCCATGGGGTCACAAGGACACAGCTGAGTGAATAATCAACAACCACCAACGGGAATCGGCCCTTCTACCTCCTCTCTCTCAGCGCCTACCGCTTGGCATCCTTCCGTGGAGACTCAAGTCCGCCTGAGCCTGGCTGCCCTGCTTCTCCTGGTCATGGTCGTCCTGTTGGCTGAAGCCTGGTGCAGCCAGGGGGGTCCCTCAGTGAAGTCAGATGAGCCCCCACCCCAGTGGACTGACAAGCGCCGATGACCCTCTGCTGGCATCAAAGCACTGTGCTCACTTGTGGGGTCGGCGGTTCCAGGGCCCTGGCTGGGTCACCCATCCGATGCAGCAGTGTACTCGCTTCCTGTCGAACCTGAACAACTTACCAGAGGCACTGTGGACGAGAGCAGCCCACTGTGAATTCTCTTTCAGTTCTAGAGAGCAGAAGTCTAAACCCTGTCCCCAAGCCTGCACTACTTGCTACTTTCCCGTTGGTGTTCTTGCCTTTTCGAGCTTCTAGACTCTGCCTGTGCTCCCTGTCTTGGACTCCATCCTCCAGACCCAGGAGGGGAGCGCCTCTTCTCCTCTCTGACCTCTGCTTCCTTCCTCCCTTCTTGCCTCACACACCCCCACCCTCCGGCTTCCCTCTTGACGAACACTTATGGGGACGTCCCGGTGGTCCAGTAGTTAAGAATCTGCCCTGGGATGCAGGGGATGTGTGTTTGATGCCCAGTCAGGGAACTAAGATCCCACAGGCTGCAAAGCAGCTAAGCCTGTGAGCAGCAACCAAATGAATAAATAAATAAAAATAAAATTGTATTTAAAAAAAGACCCGTGACTACGTTGCCCCCGCCCCACCGCCCGTGACAACCTGCGATAAGCCCCCACCCAAGACCCTTAATTTCACCACATCTGCAGTGTCCCTTTTGACATGGAGGTTCTGGGTAACGTTGCAACACTGTAATTAGGGGGCTATTACTCACCCTGCCTCCTGGAGACCACTGAGTCTGATCTTTGAGCCAGACATCCTTGCTTTCATGCACTGTCTCACAGAAGAGACTCGGAAATAAGCACGGGTTTTTGTTTTGCTTTAATATTTAAGTGTTTGTTGAATTTGTTACAATTTTGCTTCTGTTTTACATTTTGGTTTTTTGGGCCATGAGGCATGTTGGATCGTAGGTCCCCGACCAGGGGTTGAACTCACAGCCCCTACATTGAGAGGCGAAGTCTTAACCACTGGACTGCCAGGGAAGTACTCGAGAATAAATTTTTTTTTTTTTTTGAGAATAAATGTGTTAACACTCTTTTCAATTTAGAAGAGGACATGATTCAAACAGAGATGATACTTAATAAATTTTGCTTATGTGTAATGTGTAAATTCCTTAGAGTAGTTGTTCTTGCAGGATGGGAAATGGATCTAGGGCTAGAAATGCTGAATTTTTTTCCTTCAATATAGCCCTTGTGAAAGTGAAAGTTGCTCAAGCATGTCCAACTCTGTGGAATTTAAAAATTCTAGAAAGCAAGTGGAGAAGGCGATGGCACCCCACTCCAGTATTCTTGCCTGGAAAATCCCATGGATGGCGGAGCCTGGTGGGCTGCCATCTATGGGGTCTCACAGGGTCAGAGATGACTGAAGGGATTTAGCTGCAGCAGAAAGCAAGTATAAAAGCATGAACATTCATATTGGTTTGTTTGTTTGGGGATTTAAGTTACACAGATGATTGTGATGTTAGCAACTTTTCCTCTTTGGGTTTGGGGGTTTGGGTTTTTGTTTCTGAGAAGAAACATCTTTCAAAGCATGAGAATAAACAACAGAATCACAGAAAGGCTAACTCACCCCCTGTTACGGTTGAGCTGATGAAATAGTCTGGGGACTTCTTAGATCCAAGCTGTTTAAGTAAATAATAAATACCCTTGGACTTAAACCTCCATGGATACCTCACAGAAAAACAGAGACACTAACTGATCACTTGCTCTTCAGTCTCACCTCTGCCCCAAGACTCGACTCAGCTGGCTGCCATTGGCTGCTGTTCCCTCACCAATGTCCCCTCCTTCTGCCTGTTCCTTACCTCTTTCTCTGTGTCAGCATAGACCTAACTTTCCTTGGGTGTTTTCTCTGAATGCCTTCTCAGAGTCGGCTAGGTGTCCCTGTCATGTTCTAAATGACAGCTGAGTTCTGAAAAGCAGTAAGTATATGGTGAGCCATTCGCTCTCTTTGCAGGCACTCAGTTGTGCTCTCATAGGGCTTCCCAGGGAGCACTAGAGCTGAAGAACCCACCTGCCCATGCAGGAGATGGAAAAGACCCACATTCAATCCCTAGGTCAAGAAGATCCCCTAGAGAAAGAACTGCCAACCTACTCCAGTATTCTTGCCTGGGAATTCCCATGGACAGAGAGGAGCCTGGTGGGCTACAGTCCACGGGTCACACAAAGGGTCAGACCTGACTGAGCGCACATACAGCACAAAAGCAGGAGTGTGATGTATGACCTTATGAGCAAGGCCATAATCCTCTGAAACTTAGTTTGAAAAAGCAAAATGTGAATTTTAACTCATTTCATGGGTTACAAAAGGCTAATTTTCTTTGGGTTTTTTCTTCCGTCATTTAAAAATCCTGAGGCCATGCAAAAACAGACAGTGGGTTTTAGAACTCAGTGATCCTCTCTTAGAATCTTTCCTCCAAACCGTTGAGTCCAAGTAACTTGAGAGCAAAGACAAGCTAAACAAAGCATCTGGAGATGGTTCTCCTAGAAAGCAGTGATGGGGGTGTTCTCGGGATTCCCTTTCAATGCCCTGGATGGAGGGAAAGAGGTGGGAGGAGGGAGAGAAATGATACAAAGATAGAGGACATTAGGTATTGACAGATAGATAGATAAGTAAGCGAAAAATGATATGTATAAACGATAGATAGGGAGTTCCCTGGTGGTCGAGTGGCTAAGACTCCATGCTTCCAATGCAGAGGGCATGAGTTCAACCCTGGCCAGGGGACTAAGAGCCCACATGGCACAGGGCATGGCCAAAGTTAAATAAATAAAATAGTCTATTCCAGGCTGTCTTAAAAATAAAAATAGGGAATTCCTTCGTGGTCCAGTAGCTGAGATGCCTTGCTCCCAATTCAGGGGACCTGGGCTTGGTCTCTGGTCAGGGAACTAGATCCCACCTGGGACAGCTAAGAGTTCGCCTACTGCAACTGAAGATCCCGTGGGTCACAGCTAAGACCTGGTGTGGTAAGATAAACACACAAATAACTGGATATTTAAAATAAAATAATAGATGATTGCTTGATAGAAAGTAGAGAATGAATAGATGGTAGATAGATACAAACAGATTATTAATAGATAAATGACATCTAGATGTAGATATAGATAAGTGATTATTGTTGCTGTTGTTTAGTCCCTAAGTAGTGTCGGACTCTTTTTGAGTCCACGGGCTGTAGCCCACCAGGCTCCTCTGTCCATGGGATTCTCCAGACAAGAACATTGGAGTGGGTTGCCATTTCCTGCTGCAGGGGATCTTCCCGACCCCTGGATAGAACCCATGTCCTCTGCATTGCAGGCAATGCTTCACCACAAGCCACCATGGAAGTCTGTAGATAGATGATAGAATTAGACAAATAAATGGTAGCTAGATGGAAATGGCAAACCACTCCAGTATTCTTGCCTGGAGAATCCCAGGGATGGGGGAGCCTGGTGGGTTGCCGTCTCTGGGGTCGCACAGAGTCGGACATGACTGAAGCGACTTAGCAGCAGGAGCAGCAGGTAGATGATAATAAATGATCAATAGATAATAAACGCATGATTGATAGATGACAGATGATAAATAAGTAGACAATAAAATGACAGATAATGATAGATAGACGTGGATATGTGTATTCCCCACAGTGTCAGAAGAAAGAAAGCCCTGTCTAACTGCGATGGACACGAGAGGGAGCAAACTCTGGGAGACAGTGATGGACAGGGAAGCCTGGCATGCTGCAGCCCATGGGGTCTCAAAGAGTCAGACACGACTGAGTGTGAACAACAACAACCTCTTGCTCTGAGTTGGAACCTTCAGTCATCTCCTCAGTCATGAGGGAAGCCCTCCTGAGCCACAGGCCTCTGAAGTTTCAACCCCGACACCATGGTTGTCTCCCCCCAGCCATGACCCACTTTGGCCACAGAGAAGTTCAGTTCAGTGTCTTCATGGTGTCAGCTACGTCTGTATGCCCCACTCCCAACCCAGGAGGAAGAGGATGTGAACTGCCTTCACTACAGGGCTGAGAACCGAAAACAACTGCACAGCTTCCTGTAAGTGTGGGTCACTCGACAGAGCAGGGTGCCCTTCATCAGAGGAGCAGGGCTGAGGCCGGTGGGCAGCCTGAACGCGGGATCATGTCCATGGTTCCTCCCTCGCTGCTCTGTCTTGGTCAGTTGGGGAGAGAGGGTTAGGTACAAATAGACGGCTAAGGAGGGCAGGGCTGGTGGTTCTTTAAGGCGGGGCTGTTCTCACCGGGTGTTTCTTTCTAGGGTTGTGTCTGAGCCAGAGCACTTGGGCACAGAAGGGTGAGTATTCTGTGTGATACTCCTGAGGACCCAGCAGGGTTTAAGCCAGGTATCAGGTCTCTTGGCCCCTGGAAAGAGGGGACTCAGACTTTAGAGCGGGGGCTGTAAGAGGGGGAGAAATAGAAGGGTGGAGGGAGAAACGCTTGTGTGTCTATTACCTGTGCCCTGTGTTCTAGGAAATCTCCCCCCGCCTCATATCATAGCTCTGCCTGGATCCACAGTTCCAGCTAAGAGTCCTGTGACCCTCCTGTGTCAAGGACCTAAACAAGCTGAGGGGTACAGGATATCAAGAGTGGGAAGTCCTGAGCCCATGGACAAAGAGGAAGAAATCGCGCCCAGGAAGACCAACGCTTTGAGTATTGCAGAGGTTACAACAGACAAGACAGGGCTGTACCACTGCTCCTATCAGAGAGGAGGCCGCTGGTCCCAGTTCAGTGACCCCCTGCAGCTGGTGATGACCGGTGAGGGGGCCACAGAGGCAGCGGACCTGGGACTGACCCCTCTGCCGAGGGAAGGACCAGGCTTCGGGGACAGGAAGCAGGAGGACCAAGCCTTGTCCTTGGGGAGGTCTCAGGGATGATGCCGAGAGACTTCCTCAAGGGGGAGGGGACGAGGACGGGAGAGAGACCAGAGCCACGTCTGCTCCCAGGGGACAAAAAGGGACAGTGCCTACGTGACCCTTCCTTTCATCGTTGAACTTCCTTCTTTCTCAGGAGCTTATGACAAGCCCTCCCTCTCCAGCATGGTTGGCACAGTGGTGGCTCCAGGGGAGACTGTGAAGTTGCAGTGTTTCTCCAAAATCAACCATGATGTATTCATCCTCACCAAAGAAGATGGAGATCCCGTCACCCAGAACCAAAGCTGCACCCCCCAGGACGGAGGACGCCAGACCATCTTCCTCTTGAATCCAGTCTCCTCCACACAGGCGGGGACCTACAGATGCTACAGCGCCTTCCTCGACAACCCCTACGTGTGGTCTCAGCCCAGTGACCCACTGCAGCTTCAGGTCGAAGGTGAGGAAGAAGCCCAGTCCACCCACCTGCTCCCCGCCCTGGGGGCTGACTCTGTGAGGTTAAAGCACTGGCTGGGGAAGAGGACTATAAGAGGGAGGGTGTGTGAGCACCATCGGCTTAGACACACATCTCTGAGGGATGGGCCGGGGACGGGCCATGTGGGTCCCTGGGACTCTGGGAGGTGAGAGCCTGACAGCAGAAATAAGGAAGACCTCTCCCACTTCACCTCTGTTTTCAGGAACTACTGACTCTCCCAGCACCACACAGCACAGACACTCAACTGGTGAGTAACTGAGTCTAGGTGGAAAACTGAGAAGAGATTCTGTGTTCTGTTGGGGGCCAGAGTGAGGTACTCCGCCCGTGACAAAGGTCATGAGGAAGGAGGCTCGACATACGCAAAGGCGGGATCGAGCCTCAGGAGTCCCCCTGGAACTCCTCGAGCATCTACCCCCATAACCAGAGCCTGCCTACTTTACTACTTTGTGCTCACCTACACCTCTGACTTTACGGGGGGCTGTCCCCCACCACCTCTTTTGGAGAAGGAGTTAACTTAGAGCTCCAGTTAATAATAATTCCTGGGCGTGATATGAGTGTTTTAACCTACAAACTCCTCTGAAGGTTCTCTAGCCTGCCTGACAGGCTTGTCCGGCCACATGTGATTGCTCACAGCCTCCCAACCGTGAGAGGCACGAGATGCTTTAAACCCTCTAAAAACAGGTTCTTTAGAGAAGTTAGAAAACTATTAGTATAAGTATAATGGGCTAATTAGAAATTGTGTTGGTGAAGGGTTTTTCATTTGTTGAGCCAATGTTTGTTGCTAAGTCTCCACATCCCCTGCCCTTATACACATTAATGAATATATAGAATTAACCTTTGATATTAATCACGTTAGACCTTAGGCTAAGTAAATTCTTTCCTTAGCTAAAACCCACTACACCCTCACCCTGTAGGAATGTAACTTTATTTGGGTGGCGTCTGTTTTGAGAATAATCAGCCCTGGAGAAATAAGTGTCCTGATTGACTGACCGCTGTCACAAGGAGAGGGTCGTAAATTGTCAGCAGGCCCCCCTGGCCAGAAGATGATGTAACACCCCTAAGACCTCTGTATACATTTGTATGAAGCACCTGACTTTGATAAAAGTCAGGACTGCTGACCCCACGTGACTTTTGTATAACATCTCAGTGTATAAAAGTAGACCATGGAAAATAAAGAATTGGGATCAGTTTCTCGAAATACTGGTCTCCCCATTTTTTGTTAGAATAAAAATGTGTCACATAATGACTGGTTGGGAAAAACAGAGTCACACAGTGTAACAGAACAAGACTGACAGAAGGGGCTAGTGATTTAGAAGAGGTCTCAACAAGCAAGTCCCTCGTGGCTGTATTTTTAACAGACACTGGGATGAAATCAGAAGGCTGATCCTGGTAGACAGTGCAGGACAGGCAGAGGAACCAGCCCTGGGCCAAGACACAGAGGTAGAGACACGCTCAGGAGCCCATGGGTAACAGAGGCCAGCGTGTCTGCTGCGGGAATGGTCAAATCACAGGAGATACTGAGCGAGGAGCAGGCCAGGCTCTGGCCAGGGACTGGCAGCCTCCAGCACCCCAGTCCTGTCTTTCTTGACCCCAGAAGTGCAGTATCAGCACAGCGCCCGTAATGACAGGAGGAAAGAAAGGTGTTTAATGCTTACCCCGAGGGAGTAGGCTGGGCAGACTTACCACCAGGTCCAGAGGTCTACAGAAATGAGCTTGAGTTTTAGGATCCTTTAGAGGCATGGACAGCTTCCCTGGTAGCTAGTGGTAAAGAATTTACCTGCCAAGTAGGAGACCCAGGTTCAATCCCCAGGTCAGGAAGATGCCCTGGAGAAAGGCATGGCAACTCACTCAATACCCTTGCCTGGGAAATCCCATGGACGGAGGAGCCTGGTGGGCCACAGTCCAAGGGGTCACAAGGACACAGCTGAGTGACTAATCAACAACCACCAACGGGAATCGGCCATTCTACCTCCACCCTCTCAGCGCCTAGCGCTTGGCATCCTTCCGTGGAGACTCAAGTCTGCCTGAGCCTGGCTGCCCTGCTTCTCCTGGTCATGGTCGTCCTGTTGGCTGAAGCCTGGTGCAGCCAGGGGGGTGTCTCAGTGAAGTCAGATGAGCCCCCACCCCAGTGGACTGACAAGCGCCGATGACCCTCCGCTGGCATCAAAGCACTATGCTCACCTGTAGGGGTGGCGGTTCCAGGGCCCTCTCTGGGTCACCCATCCGATGCAGCAGTGTACTCGCTTCCTGTCGAACCTGAACAACGTACCAGAGGCACTGTGGATGAGAGCAGCCCACTGTGAATTCTCTTTCAGTTCTAGAGAGCAGAATCTAAACCCTGTCCCCAAGCCTGCACTACTTGCTACTTTCCCGTTGGTGTTCTTGCCTTTTCGAGCTTCTAGACTCTGCCTGTGCTCCCTGTCGTGGAGCTCCGTCCTCCAGACCCAGGAGGGGAGCGCCTCTTCTCCTCTCTGACCTCTGCTTCCTTCCTCCCTTCTTGCCTCACACACCCCCACCCTCCTGCTTCCCTCTTGACGAACACTTATGGGGACCTGCCGGTGGTCCAGTGGTTAAGAATCTGCCCTGCGATGCAGGGGATGTGTGTTTGATGCCCAGTCGGGGAACTAAGATCCCACAGGCTGCAAAGCACCTAAGCCTGTGAGCAGCAACCAAATGAATAAATAAATAAAAATAAAATTATATTTAAAAAAGACCCATGACTACATGGGGCACCACCCCCTGCCCATGACAACCTGCGATAAGCTCCCACCCAAGACCCTTAATTTCACCACATCTGCTGCTGCTGCTGCTAAGTCACTTAAGTCGTGTTCAACTCTGTGTGACCCCATAGACGGCAGCCCACCAGACTTTCCCGTCCCTGGGATTCTCCAGGCAGGAACATTGGAGTGGGTTGCCATTTCCTTCTCCAATGCATGAAAGTGAAAAGTGAAAGGGAACTCACTCAGTCGTGTCTGACTCTTCACGACCCCATGGACTGAAGCCTACCAGGCTCCTCTATCCATGGGATTTTCCAGGCAAGGGTACTGGAGTGGGGCAGTGTCCCTTTTGACATGGAGGTTCTGGGTAGCTCTGCAAAACTATCACTAGAAGGCTGTTACTCACCCTGCCTCCTGGAGATCACTGAGTCTGATCTTTGAGCCAGAAATCCTTGCTTTTATGCACTGTCTCACAGGAGAGACTTTGAAACAAGCAGGTTTTTTGTTTTGCTTTAATATTTAAGTCTTTATTGAATTTGTTACAATTTTGCTTCTGTTTTACGTTTTGGTTTTTTGGCCACGAAGTATGTTGGATCGTAGGTCCCCGACCAGGGATTGAACCCACAGCCTCCTCATTGGGAGACAAAGTCTTAACCACTGGACTGCCAGGGAAGTATCTGGGAATAAATGTTTAACACTCTTTTCAATTTAGAACAGGATGTGATTCAAACAGAGATGATACTTAATAAACTTTGCTTATGTGTAATGTGTACATTCCTTAGAGTGGTTGTTCTTGCTGGGTGGCAAATGGGTCTAGGGCTAGAAATGCTGATTTTTTTTCCTTCAATATAGCCCTTGTGAAAGGAAAAGTCACTCAGGCGTGACTGATTCTTTGTAGAATTTAAAAATTCTAGAAAGCAAGTGGAGAAGATGATGGTACCCAACTCCAGTACTCTTGCCTGGAAAACCCCATGGATGGAGGAGCCTGGTAGGCTGCAGTCCATGGGGTCGCTGAGGGTTGGACACGACTGAGCGACTTCACTTTCACTTTTCCCTCTCATGCATTGGAGAAGGAAATGGCAACCCACTCCAGTGTTCTTGCCAGGAGAATCCCAGGGACGGGGGAGCCTGGTGGGCTGCCGTCTATGGGGTTGCACAGAGTGGGACATGACTGAAGCGACTTAGCAGCAGGAGCAGCAGGTAGATGATAATAAATGATCAATAGATAATAAATGTATGATTGATAGATGATAAATAAGTAGACAATATAATGACAGATAATGATAGATAGACGTGGATATGTGTATTCCCCACAGTATCAGAATAAAGAAAGCCCTGTCTAACCGCAATGGACACCAGTGGGAGCAAACTCTGGGAGACAGTGATGGACAGGGAGGCCTGGCATGCTGCAGCCCATGGGGTCTCTAAGAGTCAGACACGACTGAGTGTGAACAACAACAACAACCTCTTGCTCTGAGTTGGAACCTTCAGTCGTCTCCTCAGTCCTGAGGGAAGCCCTCCTGAGCCACAGGCCTCTGAAGTTTCAACCCCGACACCATGGTTCTCTCCCCCCAGCCATGACCCAGTATGCCCACAGAGGAGAAGTTCAGTTCAGTGTCTTCATGGTGTCAGCGATGTCTGTATGCCCCACTCCCAACACAGGAGGAAGAGGATGTGAACTGCCTTCACTACAGGGCTGAGAACTGAAAGCAACTGCACAGCTTCCTGTAAGTGTGGGTCACTCGACGGAGCAGTGTGCCCTTCATCAGAGGAGCGGGGCTGAGCCTGGTGGGCCGCCTGAACGCGGGATCATGTCCATGGTTCCTCCCTCGCTGCTCTGTCTTGGTCAGTCGGGGAGAGAGGGTTAGGTACAAATAGACGGCTAAGGAGGGCAGGGCTGGTGGTTCTTTAAGGCGGGGCTGTTCTCACCAGGTGTTTCTTTCTAGGGTTGTGTCTGAGCCAGAGCACTTGGGCACAGAAGGGTGAGTGTTCTGTGTGATACTCCTGAGGACCCAGCAGGGTTTAAGCCAGGTATCAGGTCTCTTGGCCGCTGGAAAGAGGGGACTCAGACTTTAGAGCGGGGGCTGTAAGAGGGGGAGAAACAGAAGGGTGGAGGGAGAAACGCTTGTGTGTCTATTACCTGTTCCCTCTGTTCTAGGAAATCTCCCCCCGCCTCATATCACAGCTCTGCCTGGATCCACAGTTCCAGCTAAGAGTCCTGTGACCCTCCTGTGTCAAGGACCTAAACAAGCTGAGGGGTACAGGATATCAAGAGTGGGAAGTCCTGAGCCCATGGACAAAGAGGAACAGATCATGTCCAGGAAGACCAACAATTTGAGTATTGCAGAGGTTACAACAGACAAGACAGGGCTGTACCACTGCTCCTATCAGAGAGGAGGCCGCAGGTCCCAGTTCAGTGACCCCCTGCAGCTGGTGATGACCGGTGAGGGGGCCACAGAGGCAGTGGAGCCGGGACTGACCCCTCTGCCGAGGGAAGGACCAGGCTTCGGGGACAGGAAGCAGGAGGACCAAGCCTTGTTCTTGGGGAGGTCTCAGGGATGATGCCGAGAGACTTCCTCAAGGGTGAGCGGGGCGAGGACGGGAGAGAGACCAGAGCCACGTCTGCTCCCAGGGACAAAAAGGGACAGTGCCTACGTGACCCTTCCCTTCATCACTGAACTTCCTTCTTTCTCAGGAGCTTATTCCAAGCCCTCCCTCTCCAGCGTGGTTGGCACAGTGGTGGCTCCAGGGGAGACTGTGAAGTTGCAATGTTTCTCCAAAATCAACCACGATGTATTTATCCTCACCAAAGAAGATGGAGATCCCATCACCCAGAACCAAAGCTACACCCCCCAGGACGGAGGACGCCAGACCATCTTCCTCTTGAATCCAGTCTCCTCCACACAGGCGGGGACCTACAGATGCTACGGTGCCTTCCACGACAACCCCTACGTGTGGTCTCAGCCCAGTGACCCACTGCACCTTCAGGTCGAAGGTGAGGAAGAAGCCCAGTCCACCCACCTGCTCCCCGCCTTGGGGCTGACTGTGTGCGGTTAAAGCACTGGCTGGGGAAAAGGATCGCAAGAGGAGGCGTGTGTGAGTGCCACCGGCTTAGACACACATCTCTGAGGGATGGGCCGGGGACAGGCCATGTGGGTCCCTGGGACTCTGGGAGGTGAGAGCCTGACTGAGCAGAAATAAGGAAGACCTCTCCCACTTCACCTCTCTTTTCAGGAACTACTGACTCTCCCAGCAGCACACAGCCCAGACATTCAACTGGTGAGTAACTGAGTTTAGGTGCAAAACTGAGAAGAGATTCTGTGTTCCCTTCTCTCTGACCTCGAGTGTTAACTGCATGGATGCAGATGTATATGTTATATATTATATGGATATACGTGTGTGTTAGTTGCTCAGTCGTGTCCGACTCTGTGACCCCACAAACTGTAGCCCACCAGGCTCCTCTGTCCATGGGATTTCCCAGGCAACAACACTGGAGTGGGTTGCCATTCTCTTCTCCAGAGGATCTTCCTGACCCAGGGATTGAACCCCGGTCTCCTGCAGAGCAGGCAGATTCTTTACTGTTTGAGCTACAGGCAACTCCATGCATATATATGTATTTTATATATATGTAACTTATTAAATATCATATATGCTTTGCAGAAAAATATTTACATAGACTATATTAATACATGTGTTATATGTATTTTCATTTTTGTTAGAATAAAAATGTGTCACATAATGACTGGTTGGGAAAAACAGAGTCACACAGTGTAACAGAACAAGACTGACAGAAGGGGCTAGTGATTTAGAAGAGGTCTCAACAAGCAAGTCCCTCATGGGAGTATTTTTAACAAACAATGGGATGAAATCAGAGGGGTGATCCTTGTAGAGAGCACAGGACATGCAGAGGAACCAGCCCTGGGCCAAGACCCAGACGTAGAGACCCGTTCAGGAGCCCACGGGTAACAGAGGCCAGCGTGTCTGCTGCTGCAGGAATGGTCAAATCACAGGAGATACTGAGCGAGGAGCAGGCCAGGCTCTGGGCAGGGACTGGCAGCCTCCAGCACCCCAGTCCTGTCTTTCTTGACCCCAGAAGTCCAGTATCAGCACAGCGCCCATAATGACAGGAGGAAAGAAAGGTGTTTAATGCTTACCCCGAGGGAGTGGGCTGGGTGGGCTTCCCACCAGGTCCAGAGGTCTGCAGAAATGAGCTTGAGTTTTAGGATCCTTTAGAGGCATGGACAGCTTCCCTGGTAGCTCAGTGGTAAAGAATTTACCTGCCAAGTAGGAGATCCAGGTTCAATCCCCAGGTCAGGAAGATGCCCTGGAGAAGGGCGTGGCAACTCACTCAATACCCTTGCCTGGGAAATCCCATGGATGGAGGAGCCTGGGGGGCCACAGTCCATGGGGTCACAAGGACACAGCTGAGTGACTAATCAACAACCACCAACGGGAATCAGCCCTTCTACCTCCTCTCTCTCAGCGCCTACGGCTTGGCATCCTTCCGTGGAGACTCAAGTCCGCCTGAGCCTGGCTGCCCTGCTTCTCCTGGTCATGGTCGTCCTGTTGGCTGAAGCCTGGTGCAGCCAGGGGGGTCCCTCAGTGAAGTCAGATGAGCCCCCGCCCCAGTGGACTGACAAGCACCGATGACCCTCTGCTGGCATCAAAGCACTGTGCTCACTTGTGGGGGCGGCAGTTCCAGGGCCCTGGCTGGGTCACCCATCCGATGCAGCAGTGTACTCGCTTCCTGTCGAACCTGAAACAACATACCAGAGGCACCGTGGACGAGAGCAGCCCAATGTGAACTCTTTCAGTTCTAGAGAGCAGAAATCTAAACCCTGTCCCCAAGCCTGCACTACTTGCTACTTTCCCGTTGGTGTCCTTGCCTTTTCGAGCTTCTAGACTCTGCCTGTGCTCCCTGTCGTGGAGCTCCGTCCTCCAGACCCAGGAGGGGAGCGCCTCTTCTCCTCTCTGACCTCTGCTTCCTTCCTCCCTTCTTGCCTCACACACCCCCACCCTCCTGCTTCCCTTTTAACGAACACTTATGGGGACCTGCCGGTGGTCCAGTGGTTAAGAATCTGCCCTGCGATGCAGGGGATGTGTGTTTGATGCCCAGTCAGGGAACTAAGATCCCACAGGCTGCAAAGCACCTAAGCCTGTGAGCAGCAACCAAATGAATAAATAAATAAAAATAAAATTATATATAAAAAAGACCCGTGACTACATGGGGCACCCCCCCCATGACAACCTGCGATAAGCTCCCACCCAAGACCCTTAATTTCACCACATCTGCTGCTGCTGCTGCTAAGTCACTTCAGTCGTGTTCGACTCTGTGTGACCCCATAGACGACAGCCCACCAGACCTTCCCGTCCCTGGGATTCTCCAGGCAAGAACACTGGAGTGGGTTGCCATTTCCTTCTCCAATGCATGAAAGTGAAAAGTAAAAGGGAAGTTGCTCAGTCGTGTCTGACTCTTCGAGACCCCATGGACTGCAGCCCACCAGGCTCCTCTGTCCATGGGATTTTCCAGGCAAGAGTACTGGAGTGGGGCAGTGTCCCTTTTGACATGGAGGTTCTGGGTAGCTCTGCAAAACTATCATTAGAAGGCTGTTACTCACCGTGCCTCCTGGAGATCACTGAGTCTGATCTTTGAGCCAGAAATCCTTGCTTTTATGCACTGTCTCACAGGAGAGACTTTGAAACAAGCAGGTTTTTTGTTTTGCTTTAATATTTAAGTCTTTATTGAATTTGTTACAATTTTGCTTCTGTTTTACGTTTTGGTTTTTTGGCCACGAAGTATGTTGGATCGTAGGTCCCCGACCAGGCATTGAACCCACAGCCCCCACATTGGGAGACAAAGTCTTAACCACTGGACTGCCAGGGAAGTACCTGGGAATAAATGTTTAACACTCTTTTCAATTTAGAACAGGATGTGATTCAAACAGAGATGATACTTAATAAACTTTGCTTATGTGTAATGTGTACATTCCTTAGAGTGGTTGTTCTTGCTGGGTGGCAAATGGGTCTAGGGCTAGAAATGCTGATTTTTTTTCTTCAATATAGCCCTTGTGAAAGTAAAAGTCACTCAGGCGTGTCTGACTCTTTGTAGAATTTAAAAATTCTAGAAAGCAAGTGGAGAAGATGATGGTACCCCACTCCAGTACTCTTGCCTGGAAAACCCCATGGATGGAGGACCCTGGTAGGCTGCGGTCCATGGGGTCGCTGAGGGTTGGACACAACTGAGCGACGTCACTTTCACTTTTCACTTTCATGCATTGGAGAAGGAAATGGCAGCCCACTCTAGTGTTCTTGCCAGGAGAATCCCAAGGATGGGGGAGCCTGGTGGGCTGCCGTCTATGGGGTTGCACAGAGTCGGACAGGACTGAAGTGACTTAGCAGCAGCAGAAGAAGAAAGCAAGTATAAAAGCATGAACATTCATATTTGTTGGTTGGTTTGGAGAATTAAATTACACAGATGATTGTGATGTTAGCAACTGTTCCTCTTTGGGTTTGGGGGTTTGGGTTTTTGTTTCTGAGAAGAAACAGCTTTCAAAGCATGAGACTAAAACAACAGAATCGCAGAAAGGCTAACTCACCCCCTCTTATACTTGAGCTGAGGAAATAGTTTGGCGACTTCTTACCTCCAAGCTGTTTAAGTAAATAACAAATACCCTTGCACTTAAACCTCCGTGGATACCTCACAGAAAAACAGAGACACTAACTGATCACGTGCTCTTCAGTCTCACCTCTGCCCCAAGACTCGACTCAGCTGGCTGCCATTGGCTGCTGTTCCCTCACCAATGTCCCCTCCTTCTGCCTGTTCCTTACCTCTTTCTCTGTGTCAGCATAGACCTAACTTTCCTTGGGTGTTTTCTCTGAATGCCTTCTCAGAGTCGGCTAGGTGTCCCTGTCATGTTCTAAATGACAGCTGAGTTCTGAAAAGCGGTAAGTATATGGTGAGCCATTCGCTCTCTTTGCAGGCACTCAGTTGTGCTCTCATAGGGCTTCCCAAGGAGCACTAGGGCTGAAGAAACCACCTGCCCATGCAGGAGATGGGAAAGACCCAGATTCAATACCTAGGTCAAGAAGACTCCCTGGAGAAAGAACTGCCAACCCACTCCAGTATTCTTGCCTGGGAATTCCCATGGACAGAGAGGAGCCTGCTGGGCTACAGTCCACGGGTCACACAAAGGGTCAGACCTGACTGAGCGCACATACAGCACAAAAGCAGGAGCGGTGATGTATGACCTTATGAGCAAGGCCATAATCCTCTGAAACTTAGTTTGAAAAAGCAAAGTGTGAATTTTAACTCATTTCATGGGTTACAAAATGCTAATTTTCTTTCTTTTTTTTTTTCAGTCATTTAAAAATCCTGAGGCCATGCAAAAACAGACAGTGGGTTTTAGAACTCAGTGATCCTCTCTCAGAATCTTTCCTCCAAACCGTTGAGTCCAAGTAACTTGAGAGCAAAGACAAGCTAAACAAAGCATCTGGAGATGGTTCTCCTAGAAAGCAGTGATGGGGGTGTTCTCGGGATTCCCTTTCGATGCCCTGGATGGAGGGAAAGAGGTGTGAGGAGGGAGAGAAATGATACAAAGATAGAGGACATTAGATATTGACAGATAGATAGATAAGTAAGCGAAAAATGATACGTATAAACAATGGATAGGGACTTCCCTGGTGGTCCAGTGGTTAAGATCTGTGCTTCCAATGCAGGGGGCATGGGTCAATCCTTGGCAGGGGCACTAAGATCTCACATGCCACAGGGCATGGCCAAAATTAAATAAGTACATAAAATAGTCTATTTTCAGAATCAACCTGCCTGACTTCAGGCTCTACTATAAAGCCACAGTCATCAAGACAGTATGGTACTGGCACAAAGATAGAAATATAGATCAATGGCACAAAACAGAAAGCCCAGAGATAAACCCACACACCTATGGACACCTTATCTTTGACAAAGGAGGCAAGAATATACAATGGATTAAAGACAATCTCTTTAACAAGTGGTGCTGGGAAAACTGGTCAACCACTTGTAAAAGAATGAAACTAGAACACTTTCTAACACCATACACAAAAATAAACTCAAAATGGATTACAGATCTAAACGTAAGACCAGAAACTATAAAATTCCTAGAGGAGGCAAACATAGGCAAAACACTCTCCAACGTAAATCACAGCAGGATCCTCTATGACCTACCTCCCAGAATATTGGAAATAAAAGCAAAAATAAACAAATGGGATCTAATTAAAATTAAAAGCTTCTGCACAACAAAAGAAACTATAAGCAAGGTGAAAAGACAGCCTTCAGAATGGGAGAAAATAATAGCAAATGAAGCAACTGACAAACAACTAATCTCAAAAATATACAAGCAACTCCTGCAGCTCAATTCCAGAAAAATAAACGACTCAATCAAAAAATGGGCCAAAGAACTAAATAGACATTTCTCCAAAAAAGACATACAGATGGATAACAAACACATCAAAAGATGCTCAACATCACTCATTATCAGAGAAATGCAAATCAAAACCACAATGAGGCACCGTTTCACACCAGTCAGAATGGCTGCGATCCAAAAGTCTACAAGCAATAAATGCTGGAGAGGGTGTGGAGAAAAGGGAACCCTCTTACACTGTTGGTGGGAATGCAAACTCGTTCAGCCACTATGGAGAACAGTGTAGAGATTCCTTAAAAAACTGGAAATAGAACTGCCATACAACTCAGCAATCCCACTGCTGGGCATACACACTGAGGAAAGCAGAAGGGAAAGAGACACGTGTACCCCAATGTTCATCGCAGCACTGTTTATAATAGCCAGGACATGAAAGCAACCTAGATGTCCATCAGCAGATGAATGGATAAGAAAGCTGTGGTACATATACACAATAGAGTATTACTCAGCCATTAAAAAGAATACATTTGAATCAGTTCTAATGAGGTGGATGAAACTGGAGCCTATTATACAGAGTGAAGTAAGCCAGAAAGAAAAACACCAGTACTATACTAACGCATATATATGGAATTTAGAAAGATGGTAACCATAACCCTGTATACAAGACAGCAAAAGAGACACTGATGTATAGAACAGTGTTTTGGACTCTGTGGGAGAGGGAGAGAGTGGGATGATTTGGGAGAATGGCATTGAAGCATGTGTAATATCATATAAGAAACAAATCGCCAGTCCACTTTTGATATCCTGTTTGACACAGGATACAGGATGCTTGGGGCTGGTGCACTGGGATGACCCAGAGGGATGGTACGGGGAGGGAGGTGGGAGGGGGGATCAGGATTGGGAACATGTGTACACCCGTGGCAGATTCATGTTGATATATGGCAAAACCAATACAATATTGTAAAGTAATTAGCCTCTAATTAAAATAAACAAATTTAAATTTTAAAAATATATAAATAAAAATAGGGAATTCCTTGGTGGTCCAGTAGATGAGACTCCTTGCTCCCAATTCAGGGGACCTGGGCTTGGTTTCTGGTCAGGGAACTAGATCCCACCTGCGGCAGCTAAGAGTTCACCTGCTGCAACTAAAGACCCTATGGGCCACAAGTAAGACCTGGTGCGGTCAGATATACACACAAATAACTGGATATTTAAAATAAAAATAAAATAATAGATGATTGCTTGATAGACAGTAGAGAATGGATAGATGGTAGATAGATAACACACAGATTATTAATGGATAACTCACGTCTAGATGTAGATATAGATAAGTGATTGTTGTTTCTGTTCTTTAGTCACTAAGTCATGTCAGACTCTTTGCGACCATGGACTGTAGCCCACCAGGCTCCTCTGTCCATGGGATTCTCCAGGCAAGAATATTGCAGAGTGTTGCTATTGCCTCCTCCAGGGGATCTTCCAGACCCACGGATAGAACCCATGTCCTCTGCATTGCAGGCAATGCTTCACCACGAGCCACCACAGAAGGCCATAGATAGATGGTAGAATTAGATAAATAAATGGTGGCTAGGTAGATGATAGTAAATGATGGATAGATAATAAATGCATGATTGATAGATGGTAGATGATAAATAAGTAGACAGTAAAATGACAGATGATGATAGGTAGACATGGATATGTCTATTTTCCACAGTGTCAGAGGAAAGAAAGCCCTGTCTCACCGCAATGGACATGAGTGGGAGCAAACTCTGGGAGACACTGATGGACAGGGAGGCCTGGCATGCTGCAGCCCATGGGGTCTCAAAGAGTCAGACACGACTGAGTGACTGAACAACAACAACCTCTTGCTCTGAGTTGGAACCTTCAGTCGTCTCCTCAGTCATAAGGGAAGCCCTCCTGAGCCACGGGCCTCTGAAGTTTCAACCTGACACCATGGTTCTCTCTGCCCAGCCATGACCCAGTAAGCCCACAGAGGAGAATTCAGATCAACATCTTCATGGTGTCAGCTACGTCTGTATGCCCCACTCCCAACCCAGGAGGAAGAGGATGTGAACTGCCTTCACTACAGGGCTGAGAACCGAAAGCAACTGCACAGCTTCCTGTAAGTGTGGGTCACTCGACGGAGCAGTGTGCCCTTCATCAGAGGAGCAGGGCTGAAGCTGGTGGGCAGCCTGAACGCGGGATCATGTCCATGGTTCCTCCCTCGCTGCTCTGTCTTGGTCAGTCTGGGAGAGAGGGTTAGGTACAAATAGACGGCTAAGGAGGGCAGGGCTGGTGGTTCTTTAAGGCGGGACTGTTCTCACCGAGTGTTTCTTTCTAGGGTTGTGTCTGAGCCAGAGCACTTGGGCACAGAAGGGTGAGTGTTCTGTGTGATACTCCTGAGGACCCAGCAGGGTTTAAGCCAGGTATCAGGTCTCTTGGCCGCTGGAAAGAGGGGACTCAGACTTTAGAGCGGGGGCTGTAAGAGGGGGAGAAACAGAAGGGTGGAGGGAGAAACGCTTGTGTGTCTATTACCTGTTCCCTGTGTTCTAGGAACTCTCCCCCAGCCTCGTATCACAGCTCTGCCTGGATCCACAGTTCCAGCTAAGAGTCCTGTGACCCTCCTGTGTCAAGGACATAAACAAGCTGAGGGGTACAGGATATCAAGAGTGGGAAGTCCTGAGCCCATGTACGAAGAGGAACAGATCACGTCCAGAAAGACCAACGCTTTGAATTTCACAGAGCTTACAACAGACAAGACAGGGCTGTACCACTGCTCCTATCAGAGAGGAGGCCGCTGGTCCCAGTTCAGTGACCCCCTGCAGCTGGTGATGACCGGTGAGGGGAGCACAGAAGCAGTGGAGCCGGGACTGACCCCTCTGCCGAGGGAAGGACCAGGATTAGGGGACAGGAAGCAGGAGGACCAAGCCTTGTCCTTGGGGAGGTCTCAGGGATGATGCCGAGAGACTTCCTCAAGGGGGAGGGGGCGAGGAGGGGAGAGAGACCAGAGCCACGTCTGCTCCCAGGGGACAAAAAGGGACAGTGCCTACGTGACCCTTCCCTTCATCGCTGAACTTCCTTCTTTCTCAGGAGCTTATGATAAGCCCTCCCTCTCCAGCATGGCTGGCACAGTGGTGGCTCTGGGGGAGACTGTGAAGTTGCAGTGTGTCTCCAAAATCAACTATGATGTATTTATCCTCACCAAAGAAGATGGAGATCACGTCACCCAGAACCAAAGCTCCGTCCCCCACGACGGAGGACGCCAGACCATCTTCCTCTTGAATCCAGTCTCCTCCACACAGGCGGGGACCTACAGATGCTACGGTGCCTTCCACGAATATCCCTACGTGTGGTCTCAGCCCAGTGACCCACTGCAGCTTCAGGCTGAAGGTGAGGAAGAAGCCCAGACCACCCACCTGCTCCCCACCTTGGGGCTGACTCTGTGCGGTTAAAGCACTGGCTGGGGAAGAGGACCACAAGACGGGGGTGTGTGAGCGCCATCAGCTTAGACTCACATCTCTGAGGGACGGGCTGGGGACGGGTCGTGTGGGTCCCTGGGACTCTGGGAGGTGAGAGCCTGACTGAGCGGAAATAAGAAAGACCTCTCCCACTTCACCTCTGTTTTCAGGAACTACTGACTCTCCCAGCAGCACACAGCCCAGACATTCAACTGGTGAGTGAGTTTAGGCGGAAAACTGAAAAGAGATTCTATATTCCCTTCTCTCTGACCTGGAGTGGAACAGGGCTTACTACAGACGGGGCCAGCTTTTTAAGAAGGCTTCTGATGTCTTGGGGCATGGAAAACAGAGATATAGCAGGTAGGGCTGCTCTCCCTAAGGGAAAGAAGATTAGACAGTCTACAGATTGCAGATAAAGCCAATAGGATCCATAAATACCATTTATCAGTGATGCATAATTGACAATATTCTGGACTTCCCTGGTGGCTCAGACAGTAAAGCGTCTGCCTACAATGCGGGAGACCTGGTTTCATTCCCTGGGTGGAGAAGATCCCCTGGAGAAGGAAATAGCAACCCACTCCAGTATTCTTGCCTCGAAAATCCCATGGGCGGAGAAGCCTGGTAGGCTACAGTCCATGGGGTCACTAAGAGTTGGACATGACTTCACTTTCACTTTCATTTTCCACGGAGCTCTCTCCCAGAAGGGTTAGTCTCTCAATATCAGCTCAGAATAATCCAGATGATCAGATAACCTTGTTCTCTGGTGACTTCATCCCTAGACTGCACTGAGTACACACAGATTATGAGAGCTGTTCCTACAACAAATTCCCTGTCAATGTCTTTCCCC
The DNA here is from genome assembly GCF_002263795.3 of Bos taurus. Taxonomy (NCBI): domain Eukaryota; kingdom Metazoa; phylum Chordata; class Mammalia; order Artiodactyla; family Bovidae; genus Bos; species Bos taurus. Next base: position 62,452,615 of record NC_037345.1, on the reverse strand, counting down.
TCCTCTGAGCCTCATTTCCTTCAGGGATGTAGACGCAAACTCTGTACAGGATTAAGGACTGTTGGATTAAGGCAGTGGTTGTGACCACTGTCACTTCTTTCTTATGTCTTGAGAAGAATTTAGTATGAACTTAGGTGAAGGCAATGGCACCCCACTCCAGTAGTCTTGCCTGGAAAATCCCATGGGCAGAGGAGCCTGGTAGGCTGCAGTCCATGGGGTATCGAAGAGTCGGACACGACTGAGCAACTTCACTTTCCCTTTTCACTTTCATGCATTGGAGAAGGAAATGGCAACCCACTCCAGTGTTCTTGCCTGGAGAATCCCAGGGATGGGGGAGCCTGGTGGGCTGCCATCTATGGGGTTGCACAGAGTCAGACATGACTAAAGCGACTTAGCAGCAGCAGTGGTATGAACTTGCTTCCTGTCCCAAGACATCTCTCGGAGTCTGTACTGTGTGTGTGTGTGTGCATGAGTGTGTGTGTATTGGGGGGGCCATTCATAGACAGATGCCTATAAGGAGCTTCCAAAACTGGAGGGGTCCTCAAGAGGAAGGGTTTGCTCTTGGACTCCTTGCTCTTGAGTTGACCATGCCCTCCTAGAGGTTAGACAAGGGCAAGAGGAAAACGAGGAGAAAGCAAGGTCCAAGAGAAAAGGTGCCCCGGTTCTCAGGACTTTCTCAGAGAGTAATAACAGTCTGCTTTGAAATGGGCGTCCCCTATTTCAAAGTCAGACGGGGCACAAGGCCGAGGGCCCGAGGGCCATGGGGGGAGAGAGAGAGAGGATCCGAGGGGATGGGGTTTCACTCACCCTTGTAACCGATGGATGAAAAGCAGGGCCGGTATGTGGATGTCAGTCCAGCAAGGCAAGTGGAGGGTCCCATCCCAGAGCTCGTCTCAGTTTCTTGGCAAAAGAGGGGACCACCGGAGGTGGGCTTGGGAGAAGAGCCCACCCAGCTGCAGCGGATCTTCCCTCCTGGGTTTCAGCACCAGAATTAAGGCGAGTGCAGAGAAAAAGAGAGTGAACCAGGCAGTCAGGCAAGAAAAGGAAATTTATTAGAGGGAAAAGAGGGGTGACTGGCTCTTAAGGAGAACCAGCCTCCTCCCTTTCTTACGGAGTCCTTTTATACCCCACCAATGAAAAATTCTCTGAAGGGATGGTCATGTAGCCAGAGGTCTGGAATCTGGTGATCTCGCAGCTTTGAGAAGATGGGCGCCAGTGAGATAACAGGGTGCCATATGGGCAATTTGGTCAGTCTCACAGATCGCTGTGAAACTTTATTCTTTGTTTGTGAGGTCGACATAATGAGCTGCCTTATCAATGAGACCCCATTTGGGCCCTATCACCTATGAGATGGATAGAAACTTGATTGGAAAACTGGGGGCGGGGTGGGGGGATGGGGGTGTGAAACGTGTGCTCTATCCACCTCACAGCCTATTTGTTTTTAAAAACATATATTTTTTTTCTGTATTGGAATCTAGCCAACACAGAAAGAATTCTTTTTGTTGTCCATGGTTGCTTTTGTGTAATGAAATGCATACTTTTCCTACACATTTCCATATGATGGCTCAAGTCAGTTCTTGGAATGAGCCCTCCCCTGAGCTTGGCTAACACCATATTCTTGATTCACCACCGCTGGCTCTTTTCTGAGCTGTGCTTCCTCTGCGCCAGCAGTCAGTAAATATTTCCTGTAATAGGCCAGTTACTCAGTGGCTGGATAGCTGGTCTCTTTCTCAACTGCTCAACTCTGACCCTGTGCACAAAAGCAGCCACTGACAATATGCAGAAGCAAGTGAGCCGAGGTCGAGCTCTGATGAAACGATAGATACAGGCACTGAAGCTTGAATTTCAGTTCATTTGCACTTGTCGCAAATTTCATTCTTTCTTTTTATTATTATTATTATTATTATTATTGGATTACAGTTTTTAAATGTAAGTCTATTCTGAGCTCGAGGGCCACAGGAAAACACAGGTGGCGGGGGGTTGATCTGTGTGTCATCATGTGCTGGTCTCTATAAGGATACAAATTTCCATTTCTGAGTGGCTTCTCTTTTAAATCTTTATTGGATTTGTTACAATGTTGCTTCTGTTTTATGTTTTTTTTTTTTTTTGGTGGGGGGTTGGCCATGAGATATGTGGGATCCTAGCTCCTCCATCAGGGATGGGACAAGCACCCCCTGCATTGAAGGCGAAGTCTTCAGCACTGGACCTCCAAAGACATCCCTCCAAGTGCTCTGTTATCTATGACTTCATGCAGCAAGCAAACGAGGTGGTCAAAGCTCATTCCTTTTCTAAGAAACGGGGTCAGCAATTCTGAGCTTGGGGATTGTGGTGGGGTCTGAGGAAATACTCAGAAACCATGCTGTGTGTGAAGGCTCTTTACACAGGGTGCCTGCTCCAGCACTATGTCGTCTTTGCAGCCCCGTCTGGCAACCGAGCCTCCCAAGACATACGCCTAGGCATCTGGATCGGTGTCCCGGTGGCCGTGGGTCTCCTGCTCCTAGTCTTCCTCGTCTTCCTCATCCTCTACTGTCTGCGCAAAGCCAAAAATAGTAGGTTCTTGACAGCAGGAGGGGGAGCCTGTGCAGAGATCCCTGGGACGCAAATCCCACTGGGGAAATGGGGCGGGGCACTTGCTGGGGGAGGAGGAGGGGCTGAGGGGTCGAGAAGCAATAAGGGGTGGGCTGTTTTGCTTGTTCACGCTGTGACTGTGGTAACTGCCTTCCAGACGACAGGGCTGGAGGGAATCGACAGCCACCCTCCCGAAAACATGACCCTCTCCTTGTTATGTTCACGAGATTGTTGTTGTTGTTGTTGCTGTGTCGCTTTTCATTATCAAAGATGAAAAAATGAGAAAATTCAATCGGGGAAGATGAGATGTAAACACTCTCTTAAGCTGCTGGTGGAAGGATACACGGATTCACAACATAGTCACCATGGCATTATTTACAATACTACAAAACAATGTCATAAAACAGTATATAACCCATATACCAAAATGGTGTCATAAAACAGAAGATATAAACTATACACGATGCTACAACTAACGTAGCCATTTAAAAAATTGTTTAGGAAACACCTCTAGTGACAAAGAGAAATATTGAGGCTATAATGTTGTGTTTAAAATTACAGATATAGAGAACAAACTAGCAGTGACCAATGGGGAGGGGAGGGGCAATTAAGGGGTAGGGGATTAAGAGGTGCAAACTAGTAGGTATAAAATAATCTACAAGGATGGGACTTCTCTGGTAGTCCAGTGGCTAAGACTCCACATTCCCAATGCAGGGGGTACAGGTTTGATCCCTGGTCAAGGAACTAGATCCCACATGCCACAACTAGGGGGAAAAAAAAAAGATCCCAAATGCCCCAACAACAAAATGGGGAATATAGCAATATTTTATCATAACTATAAACAGAGTTTAACCTTTTAAAACTGTATATCATTATACTGTATACCTGTAACTTATATTGTACATTCAACAGTACTTCAGTTTTTTAAGAAATGACCCTCTCTTTGTCTGTTCGAGCTGCTGTAACAGAACACCATAGACCAGGTGCTTCAAACATCCAGCATTCATTTCTGACAATTCTGGAGGCTGGGAGGTCTGAGATGTAGGTGCTGGGATTTAGTTCCCAGTGAGGGTTCTCTTGAAGATGGTCACCTCTCCTGGCAGAGAGAGTGAGCTAGAGCTCTGGCTCAACATGAGAATCCCACCCTCAGGACCCCATCAAAACCTCAGTTCCTCCCAGGGGCACCATCTCCAAACACCATCACGTGCAGGTCCCCACTGCAGCAGATGAATCTGGGGGAAGGGGGAGTGGGGACACAGATACACGGTCCATAACAACCTCCCCTTTCCCTCTAGATGCTGAGAGGAAAGAGAGACACCCAGAGGCAGCTGGCTGGGTGAATGGACAGGTGAGGGCTTCCTCCCCTAGACTGTCCCTTGGACGCCTCCTGTCACAACCCCATCTCATATTCTCCCTTCCTTCCTCAGGCCTCTGAAGCTGCAGACCCGCAGGAGGTCACCTATTCCCAGGTGACCTGCCATGTCCCCCACCAGGGGACAGCTGGGACCCCTTCCTGGGTGCCCAGACAGACCCAGAGCAGCGAGTATGTGACGCTGGCCTTCAAATAAGCCAGGCACCAGGGCCAGCACTTCATCTGGGCAGCAGAACTCACAGCTACCTCTGGTAGCTCCCTCCTCTAGAACTGAGGCTCCAAACCTAACAGTCAGCCTGGTTGAGGGAGCCCACATTCTTCAGAAGGTCCTGATGCCCCCACACACACACACCCGGAAATCTAGAGACCTCAGCAACATCAGCCAGTCAGTCCCAGAATCTCTAGTTGCCCAGGAGTTCCTGAGACCCTCTGAAGTCACCAGAAGAGTGACAGGGTAATGTTTTGTAAGTCTTCATTATTCATTAATTAAATGTTGTTGTTCAGTCTCTGTCATGTCCGACTCTTTGCAACCCCATGGACTGCAGCACGCCAGACTCCCCGTCCTTCACTGTCTCCCGGAGTTTGCTCAGATTCATGTCCATTGAGTCGGTGATGCCATCCAACCATCTCATCCTCTAACGTCCCCTTCTCCTCCTGCCCTCAGTCGTTCCCAGCATCACAGTCTTTTCCACTGAGTCGGCTCCTCCCATCAGGTGGCCAAAGTATTGGAACTTCAGCTTCAGCATCAGTCCTGCCAGTGAATATTCAGGGTTGGTTTTCTTTTGCCATGACAAGGCTGTGATCCATGAAGGGGATTAATTAATAAGTAAGTGTACTTAAATCCTCTTGGGTACCAGGTTTTATGTTACAGCCTTCTGAAAACAAAAGCTGAGAATGTTCATAACCTACTATAAGAAATACTAAAGGAAGTTCTTTAAATGAAGAAAAAAATATACCAGATGAAAATTTGAATCTATATAAAGGAATGAGAAAGGACTGAACATTGGCTTTTACGGAATCTATCAGGAGTCTTGAGTGAGTGACAGGAAATTCTGATAGTTTTTTGACGTTTTCTCTAAAAGTCTCCACTTAGAGGCTAATGGGTGCCAATTAACTGAAGGTCCATGAAAATAAATTTGAAATCGGGTTTCCAGTTCAGATAAGTCCTAAGAGATAAATACTCTCACTCACATTGTTTCTGTATGATTGGTGCTTTATTTTGCAAATTGACTATATGTAGGGGCACAGGAAAGATCCTAAAACCATCCCTCTTGTTGAAGAGTTTGTTGTCTAGCAGGGGTCAATAAACTAGAACCCACAGGTCAAACCTGGCAAGTCACCAGTTTTGTTCCATACATGTTACATTTTTACACTTTTCAATACTTTTTTTTTGCTTTTTTCCCTGGTGGCTCAGAGGGTAAAGAATCCACCTGCAATGCTGGAGACCTGAGTTTGATCCCTGGGCTGGAAAGATCCCCTGGAGGAGGGCATGGCAACCCACTCCAGTATCCAGTATTCTTGCCTGGTGAATCCCATGGACAGAGGAGCCTGACAGGGCTACAGTCATGGGGTCGCAAAGAGTTGGACATGACCGAGCAGCTAAAATACACATGACACAAAATTTACCTTTTTAACCATTTTTAGGGACCTACTGGATGTCAGTGGTTAAGATTCCACACTTCCACGACAGGGGTCATGAGTTCAGTCCCTTGTTGGGGAACTAAGATCCTGCATGTTGCAGGGCATGGCTAAATAAAAAAGAAAAAAAAAGTTTTTAGGTATAAAGTTAAATGACATTAAATACATTCACATTGTTTTACAACAGTCAGCACCACTGCATTTTGTATGGTTGAAAAAATCAAAAGAATACTTTAATTGCTTTGGTGAGGTATAACTGATTTAGAAAGAACTGCACATATTTAGTGGGTACTATTTGATGAGTTTGGATAAATGCAAATGACATGATATCATCACCACAATCAAGGCACTGAAGTGAAGTTAAAGTTGCTCAGTTGTGTCTGATTTTTGAGACCCCGTGGACTAGTTCATGGAATTCTCCAGGCCAGAATACTGGAGTGGGCAGCCTTTCCCTTCTCTAGAGGATCTTCCCAACCCAGGGATCAAACCCAGGTCTCCCACATTGCAGGCAGATTCTTTACCAACTGAGCCACAGGGGAAGCCCAACTAGCCATAACCATATCCGTGAAGCCCAAAGGACCCCAAATAGGATGAAAAAAGTAATATTTTATGACATGTAAAAACTATTTGAAATTCAGACTTCAACCTCCACAAATAAAGGTTTATTGGAACACAGGCAGGCACGTTGATTTACTTATTACCTGTGGCTATTCCCCCGCTGTAATTCCTGTAGCATCAAGGAATTGCAGCAGAGACCAGATGGCTCTCAAAACCTAGCATATTTACTCTTTGGCCCTTGAAGAAAACATCTTTCAGCTGCTGGTTTACTGCAAGTGTTCCAAAACTTCAGTTTCAATAAGAATTATTGGGATGGGAAGAGGGCATGGAGGAGGAGGATTAAAGGTTGGTTCTATGGCTTCTTCAGCCAACCAAGGACAGTACTCAGGAAATGGTTATCATTTATAAAAATTCCCACTTATTTCTAATACAGACAATTAAGACGCACCCACTTAAAGAGATGTGACTGTGGCTGTGATTTTCAAATTTGGTTACATATTCAAATCAATTAAAGAATTATTTTAAATCCTGGGAACCAGATTCCCCACTCTCCCACCCCCTGGAAAAATCTCTTGGGATGGGACCCCAGCAGTAAAATTCCTTAAGTCTCCCAGGTTATTCCCATAAGCAGCCAAGGCTCCAAACCTGTGATGTAATGCAGCAGTTAGCAGACTGTTGATATGTAAAGGAATGGCATGACTGTGTTCCAGTAAATCTTTACAGAAACAGGAGAATGACACGTGCATTGAGTCAGGTTATCTGGAAGTGATTTTTAAAACTGGGGACATGGGAATTAGGATGAACAGAAATCAGTCACAGGGACCATAACAAAGGACCTGTGGGCATAAAATGCAGAGAGAAGATATAATCCCAGTATTCAGTCATCATCACGTGGTGGTTGTTATTCTTGTTTAGTCACTAAGTCATGTTCGACTCTTTTGTGACCCCATGGACTGTAGCCTACCTGGCTCCTCTGTCCATGGGATTTCCCAGGCAAGAATACTGGAGTGGGTTTGCCATTTCCTTCTCCAGAGAATCTTCCCGACCCACAATTAGAAGCATATGTATGAACACACAAATATGTACACAAACACAAAAATTACATAAAGGGATGGAACCTGAGTCACCTGCATTGGCAGGCAGATTCTTTACCACTGAGCCGCCAAAGGAACCCCCATCATTATGTACACCTTATATATTACATACACAACTTCTATTTTTAAAGTGAAAATTTAAAAACCCACCATCCCTTTGATAAAAAGTTATTGTAACTTTTGATAAAAAGTTATTGCAACATTGCCCCCAAGTCCCCTTCTCCTCCTGCCCCCAATCCCTCCCGGCATCAGAGCGTTTTCCAATGAGTCAACTCTTCGCATGAGGTGGCCAAAGTATTGGAGTTTCAGCTTTAGCATCATTCCCTCCAAAGAAATCCCAGGGCTGATCTCCTTCAGAATGGACTGGTCGGATCTCCTTGCAGTCCAAGGGACTCTCAAGAGTCTTCTCCAACACCACAGTTCAAAAGCATCCATTCCTCAATGCTCAGCTTTCTTCACAGTCCAACTCTCACATCCATACATGACCACTGGAAAAACCATAGCCTTGACTAGACCTTTGTTGGCATAGTAATGTCTCTGCTTTTCAATATGCTATCTAGGTTGGTCATAACTTTTCTTCCAAGGAGTAAGCGTCTTTTAATTTCATGGCTGCAGTCACCATCTGCAGTGATTTTGGAGCCCCAAAAAATAAAGTCTGACACTGTTTCCCCATCTATTTCCCATGAAGTGATGGGACCAGATGCCATGATCTTACTTTGCTTGGGTTGAGCACCAAGTGGATAGAAATGTGAAAAGAGAAAAGAATTAGCTGAAACCAGATTCAAACAAATCTTGAAAATTACATTCAGTCTGGATTTTACAGAAAGGGGGATTGGGAATCAAGGTGCGGTTTGAATAGAGAAGTGACAAGATCAGAACTGCATGTGAGAAAGAGCTCCCTAGAGGTCACCATGGAGACTGGACAGGAGAGGAGGAACAGAAAGAAGCAAAGCTCTTTAAAGATGGAGGGAATCCATGTCAGAGGTCAGATCTGAGCCCCCACAGAAAGGAAGAAGTAGATTTCAGAGCTTCCCAGAAGGTGGCAAACAGAAGCTGCACCACCTGACTGGTTCCTGTGGTTGAGTCAGAGGAAGAAGTTGGGGGAAGCGTCAATTTCTGGAAAGCAGTTTGCAATGTGTCTCAGAACTGAAGATGTGGGTCACTTTTGACTCACAAATCCATTTTAGAAACTTGACTTCAAGAGATCATTACACCACATGGAACTGTTTTCCCAGGAAATTCTCAGTTCAGTGTCCTTTAAATAAGCAATTACCCTCCAATTAAAAATAAATTAAAAAAAAGAAAACAGGGGGCGGGGAAAAGGAAAACCGTACATGTTAACCTGAACAAATAGACTGCCAGTTATTTCAATGGCAAAAATGTGTTTATTCAGAATTAGAGAATTGCAGTTTAGGGTCTATGACCACGGGGACCCATGTTCCCAAAGGGCAGGAGAAGACCACTTTTATAGAGGGGACTAGGAACCTGGGGGAGATCAGCCCTGGGATTTCTTTGGAGGGAATGATGCTGAGGCTGAAGCTCCAGTACTTTGGCCACCTCATGCGAAGAGTTGACTCATTGGAAAAGACTCTGATGCTTGGAGGGATTGGGGGCAGGAGGAGAAGGGGACGACAGAGGATGAGATGGCTGGATGGCATCGCTGACTCGATGGACGTGAGTCTGAGTGAACTCCGGGAGTTGGTGATGGACAGGGAGGCCTGGCGTGCTGCGATTCATGGGGTCGCAAAGAGTCGGACACGACTGAGCGACTGAACTGAACTGAACTGAGGAAGCTGGAACCCACTCCATTGTTCTTGCCTGGAGAATCCCAGGGACGGGGAAGCCTGGTGGGCTGCCGTCCATGGGGTCGCACAGAGTCGGACACAACTGAAGCGACTTGGCGGCAGCAGCAGGAAGCTGGAGGTCTGTAGTAAACAGTCCGTGGCTTTTCATTGGTTGAGTTGCTACAGAGAAGAGGGGTCTTCCTTCTTCCTATCATGCTGAGCTCTCAGCTCAGGGTGTGGGAGCGCCCCCTTCTGGTCTCTCCCAACTCCAGTTAATTGAGGTTTCTGTTTATCAGTTTTTTACAAGCACTCACAAACACAGTTAGAAGCATATGTATGCACACACGAACATGTACCCAAACACAAAAATTACATAAAGGTAGGTCTTGGGAATAAGATCTTGGGAATAATAAAGATAATTATGTACATGACCAAATGGAAAACTCTTCAGTTACTTAAGTCATGCATAGATTTATGTACTTATATAACATCTGTTATACACATTATATGCACTAACATAGAATTATATATGCATACATTTGAATATGCATGTTTATATATTTATATTGTGTATAGTATATTATACAGGTAACATTTATGATAATCTATTGTTTAGAATGTATTTTTATATGTGCATGTGCATAATTTAAATGATTGAGTAGTTTTCCATTTGTCATTCACATGATTCTACATATAACTCATGTTCATACATTTTATTTAGATATCTATAGATGTCTAAGGGCATTCCCAGGTGGTGCTAGTGTTAAAAGAATCCTTCTGTCAACTCAGGAGACACAAAAGACACAGGTTCGATCCCTGGGTCTGGAAGATCCCCTGAAAGAGGAAATGGCAACCCACTCCAGTATACTTTCCTGGAGAATTCCATGGACAGAAGAGCCTGGTGGGCTACAGTCCATGGGTCTCAAAGAGTCGGACATGACTGAAGCTGCTGAGCGCACACATCTATGGATACAGATATGAATAGAGACAGAGGTGGAAATGTTAGGGATATAGTTTTAAGGAGAAACAGCAGGATACAGAATCAGGAGGACGTAACCTTTCTATAAAAATAAATCTGCTTTAAAGTATTCATTGCCTCATTTTTCCATGTCTATAAAATCTTACATAAAAAAATATTTTTGCAAGATGGCTAGTTCACAGTATCTAAAAGAGCTAAAATATTTAGCCATTAAAAGGTTTATTATGTATCACATTATTAACTAATATGGCTTACCTGACCTGTAAGGGCCCCTGACTACAGTGTTTCAGGGTCTGCATAAAGTACAATTTCTCCTTTTCTGGATTTAAGGTAAAGGGAAAGCCCACTTCACAAAACTGAGGCTCAAACAGAGGATATCCAAACCTTTGAATCCCTTGACCCTCCTTTCTTTTAAAGCCAGAGGTCCCAGACTTCCCTGTTGATCCAGTGGTTAGGAATCCACCTGCCAATGCAGGGGACATGGGTTCAATCCCTGGTCAGGGAAGATCCCACATGCCACAGAGTGACTAAGCCCGTGTGCCACAACTACTGAGCCCACATTCTAGAGCCCATGAGCTGCAACAATAGAAGCCATTGCAAGGAAAAGCCCACACACTGCAACAAAGAGTAGTCCCTGCTCACCCAGGGACTACTAGGTGAAAGCCCAGTAGAGCAATGAAAATCCAGCACATCCAAAAATAATAATAAAAAGATGTTTAAAGCCAGAGGTCCCCTTCCTGTCCTCTAGTCCAGACCTAACCCATACAGTGGCCAGTAGACACATGTGGCTATTGAAAGCAAGGACTGTGGCTAATGCAGGCTTAAATGTCCTCCCAGTGTGAAATACTGGATTTTGAAGCCTCAGTACAAAATGTTGAAGGGAAAATATCTCAGTTGTTTTTATATTGACTACAAGTTGAAATAATACTTTGGATATATTGGAGTAAATATATTATAAAAATCAATTTTATTTAGTTCTTTTTACTTGTTTGTCATGGCTATTAGAAAATTTTTTTGTTTGTTTTTATTTTTTTAACCATTTATCATTTATTTATTATTAAATACAATATTGTAAAGTAGAAAATTTTAAATTACAGGCATGGTCAATATTACATGTTTACTATATTACTTTAGTATGTTAAGCTATTTTATTGTATTCAATTTATTGTATAGTATATTGTTTTCACCATAAGTCTTCAATTTTGAGCAGATAGGTGGAGGTGGGGAGAGAGAGATGGAGATATAGATATATTGGTTCTAAAAGATGAAGACTTCAAAACCCAAAATTTTGAAGTCTTAATATAAATCTACATAAATTAATATTGTAAATATTAATATTTTATGAAGTAGTGTAAAACTGATGAACCTGTTTCTGGATGCACTTCTTGTGTTATTTACATCGAACGTGAAATGTGGATGGATTTTAATGTATCTGGTTAGATGGGAGGAGGCAGCTGATCAACAGCTGAAGGTTCTAAGCAGTGGTTCTCAAGCTTGACTGTAATTACAGTCATCTAGGGGGCCTTGTCTCCTGAGAAACCCGCATGCAAGTCAAGAAGCAACAGTCAGAACCCTGTATGAAACAACTGGCTGTTCAAGATCGGGAAGGGAATACGACAGGGCTGTCCTTGTCACCCTGTGGTTTAACCTGTGCACTGAGCACATCATGAGAAGTGCCAGGCTGGATGAGTTACAAGCTGGAATCAAGATGAGCCAGAGAAACATCAACAACCTCAGATATGTGGATGATACCACTCTAATGGCAGAAAGCAAAGAGGAACTAAAGAGCCTCTTGATAAGGGTGAAGGAGGACAGTGAAAGCTCTGGCTTAAGACTAAATATTAAAAAAACTAAGATCATGGCATCTGACCCTGTCACTGCATGGCAAATAGAAGGGGAAAAGGTGGGAGTAGTGACAGATTTCCTCTTCCTGGGCTCCAAACTCACTGTGGACAGTGACTGCAGCCATGAAATCAGAAAACAATTGCTTCTTGGCAGGAAATTGATGACAAACCTAGGCAGTTGTTGAAAAGCAGAGACCTTGCCAACAAGGTCCCCATAGTAAAGGCTATGATATTGCCAGTAGTCATGTACAGTTGTGAAAGCTGGACCATAAAGAAGACAGAACGCCAAAGAATTGATGACCTCAAACTGTGGTGCTGGAGGAGACTCCTGAAAGCCCCTTGGACAACAAGGAGATCAAAGCAGTCAATCTTAGGGGAGATTGGCCTGAACATTCACTGTAAGGACTGATGCTGAATCTGAAGCTACAGTATTTTGGTCATCTGATGCGAATAGATGACTCTTTGGAAAAGTCCCTGACGCTGGGAAAGATTGAGGGCAGAAGGAGAAGAAAGCATCAGAGGATGAGATGGTTGGATGGCATCACCGACTCAATAGACATGAGTTTGAGCAAGCTCTGGGAGATGGTAAGGGACAGGGAGGCTTGGCATGCTGCGGTCCATGGGGTCACAAAGAGTCGGACACAACTGAATGGCTCAACAAAAACAGGATGCCTTTAAAGAACCTCAGTGTCTGAGCATCTCTGATCTAACCTAGAAATCAGAATCTCTGGGCATTAATACTTTGAAATGATACCCCAGGGAAGTGAGTTTTAAGGCAGTCAAGGTTGGGAACCACTGGTCTGGGAGAACTTGATGCTCAAATTGAGGAAATGGTCTCCACCTGTCAGTCATTGTGTGGCTGCAGGAAGCCCCTGGCAATGGGATTGGCTCCCAGTAGCCAATCACAGAGCTTGGGCAGAAAGAGGAAGTCTTTTATAGGAGGTTTCCTGTGGCTTCAACACTCTGGAGCAGGGGTTAAGCATAGGAGAGGTGAGTAACAATCCTGCTTCTTGACTTCATGCCTCTCTATCTTCATTCAACTGCTAAGTCTCTACAGTAAAAATTCCTTCAAACTGTTGAAGGACTTGAAGTTTCAAGTCAAACTCCTGCTTGTGCAAAAATGGAGGACTCCTGAAGGGGAGCCCCTTCCCAGGGCTCCTTTCATAACTTTAAACAGGTTCTTTTCTCTTGCTGAAGCTCAGCCTCCTCAAGTCACAGGAACATAATGTAAATTGGATTAACTTTCAATGCACCTCAGGAGCACAGCAGAGGTGCCTGTTCTTGGCCCAAACCTTAAACCTAACCCTTTCCTTAGTGGGAAGGCTGTATGGGAATCCCAAGCAGTTGGAGGTAGAAGAAACCCAGCTCAAATGAGGGCCCGTAACCCAGGTGTTTATGTTCTTACAAATTCTTCTTTTCCCTCTTTCCATATCCAGTCAAAAACTATTGATTTCTCTCAAAAGATATAACCTGAATTCAATTAGTTCTCTACAACTAGGTGTGAGTCCTAAGTCAACTCAGTCATGTCTGACTCTTTGTGACCCTATGGACTGTAGCCAGGCTCCTCTGTCCATGGATTCTCCAGGCAAGAATACTAGAGTGGGTTGCCATGTCCTCCTCCAGGGGATCTTCCCAACCCAAGGATGGAACCCACGTCCCCTGCATTGGCATGTGGGTTCTTTACCACTAGTGCCACCTGGGAAGCCCCTCTACAACTACATCTAAGAACAAAGAACCATCAAAGCAGAGTAATTAACTAAAACATGGACCCTAGAGCTATTTGTTATACCTGGTTCAGAGCCCAGTTCTGACACTTTATGACCATGTAAATGTGGATGTTCTATCTAACATTTCTGCTAATCCAGTATCAATATCTGGAATAGGGAGGATATAGTACTTGGGAATATCATAGGATTAATGAGCCAAGTCTACAGGGTTGATTGCAGTGCCTGGTACTATCCAGGTGTTCCCTGACCCTACCCTCACCTGGATGAGTTCAGAATTCTCAGCAGGCAGCAACAAAGACTCTCCTTGTTTTCACTAGACTTCATCCTTGGGCTCTCTCCCTGGCCCATTTCAGTCTAGTTTGAGCAAGAGAGCCTGGCAGGCTACAGACCACTGGGTCGCAAAGAGTCATACATGACTGAGCAACTAAGCACAGTACAGCACTGCTCAGTCAGTTGAGCAAAAATCCCCACCTTCAATATCTGATCAAATTCGTCACCCTTCAGAGTGATGTCTGATCATCCTGACCTGCCCTCAGCAAGAATACTGTTGAGTCGATCTGACAAGAATACTCCTAGCCTTGACATTTCCTCTTAGTAATTGGGTTCCCACAGAACCCCTCCCCACCCTGTAAATCCTGTTCCTTGGCTCTCAATTCCCACTTGTCTTTATTGTAGTTGGAGTTAAGTTCTATCTCTCTCCCCTACTTCAAAACCCCCGATTCAGTAACCTCTCTCAAAGTCTTCCTTACTAGCTTCAAGCATCACAAAAAATTTTAACCAGCTCCTTGGTGTGACTCCCCTCTCTCTCCCAAGAAGTAAGAGAAAGTGCTCCTGAAAACACAGCAGGCTGTGAGGTCTCCCCACTGGAAATTTTGGAGCAGCTTGCTACTGCACTTGGAATCAAATTGTAAATCCTCATTAACCTGGAACCCCTTCATGACAGGATGTCTGATCCTAGAGTAGGAGTCATGGCGTTTGTCTGTCTGCTCCAGCCAATACACACCTAAATTCTTTCCCTCAAACCTGCCGTATTCATTTCAGCCCTAAAATGATACTAGTTGTTCACACTGCTTAGAATTTCTAACCCCCACCAGTTTCCCTAACCAGCAGCTCCTACTCATCAGGTCCTCAACTGAAATATTTCCTCTGAGAAAATTCCATGGTTACCTGACCCTTATTCTATTTCTCTGTGTCATCTTGTCTCCAAGCTTTGTCATTGCTTCTGTTTGAATTCATCTGCGAAATGTCTACTTCTCCCCCCTACACTCCATGTGTGTACTCAAATTGAGTATAAACCCCAAATAGGCAGAGCTCTTACCCATCTTTACAGCTGTCATTTAGGTTCTAAAATTGTTCCTGGGGGGAGGGGTCTGGGGATAGATGTATTGGGAATTTGGGATTAGCAGACGTAAGCTATTATATACAGGATGGATAAACAACAGGGTCCTACTGCATAGCACAGAGAACTATATTCAATATCCTATGGCAAATATAATGGAAATGACTATAAAAATGGATATATGTATAACTGAATCACTTTGCTGTACAGCAGAAATTAATACAACATAAATCAACTATACCTCAATAAAATTTTTTATTTAAAATATTTCTTGACATCCAAAGGAGCCTTTTATTGGCATAGATGAATGCCCCTAGCCATTTAATAATGTGGGTGATGGTGTAGTTGATTAGCAATTAGAAATTCGAGCTCAGAACCCTCGGCTCAAACCCTCAACTGTTAAAAGAGTTTCAAATCCAGGTCTGTTGAGTTCAGGAAGTGACTCTTTAAGAACAGTAAATTGAAAAGGCATTCCACTCAACTGCAGAGTGAATATCTGTTAAAATAGTCTCAACTCAAGATCCTCATTTAGTAGTCAAGCTCTATAAACATCCTAAGATAACTACACATCAAGTTGCTACTAAGGGCTAAAGTTAATAATTCTCATTAATTTATTTGTACATCAATTTACTGAAAAATACCAGATGAGCTGCTGCATACAGGAGATCCAGCAGTGTGGACTTCCTTCCTACCTCAGCTACCGCCTGTTCTCAGAGGGGTCCTAAGCTCTAAATCCAAGAAAGAGTTCTATGTGGGTTTTACCTCTACTGGGGAGTTTGTTCTTAACGCAGCAGGTTAGGCAGGGAGAATAAACAGCCTATTTCCTGACACAGAAGCAACCAGCATTTGAGAGGGGAGTACCAATCCCCTGTGCCTTTCCCTTCCTCCCCTTAAAACGTGGTTAATGCCAAAATTTGAGCTCTCATTTGTTGGTCAAGATGGCGTCTTCTGCCGAGCTGGGTTTCCATCTGCAGTCTCTATTAGAGGAGCTCGGCCAGGATAAGCTGAGCAAATTCAAATCTCTTCTGAGGGACCATTCCCTGAAAGAGGAGTTACAGCACCTCCTGCAGACAGAGGTGGAGGAGGCCAGCAGGAAGCAGCTGGCATACCTCCTCACTGCCCACTGCCCCAGCTACTGGGTAGAGATGGTGACCATCCAGGTCTTTTTTATTTTTTTAATTAGAGGGTGATTACTTGACCTACTGTGATGGTTTCTGCCATACATCAACATAAATCAGCTATAGGTATACATATGTCCCCTTCCTCTTGAACCTCCCTCCCACCTCCCACTCCATCCCAC
The DNA here is from genome assembly GCF_002263795.3 of Bos taurus. Lineage (NCBI taxonomy): Eukaryota > Metazoa > Chordata > Mammalia > Artiodactyla > Bovidae > Bos > Bos taurus. Next base: position 62,436,412 of record NC_037345.1, on the reverse strand, counting down.
CCCTCTAGGTTATCACAGAGCACCACGTTGAGCTGCCTGCATCACATAGCAAATTCCCACTGGCTATCCACCTTACATATGTAGTAGTATATATATTTCCACGCTACTGTCTCAATTCGTCCCACCCTCTCCTTCCTCCATTATGCATCCAGGTCTCTGATGAGATGAACCGAATGGATCTGTCTGAGAGAGCAAAGGATGAACTCCAGGGTAAGCAGAAACAAGCCCACACTGCATCCTGGGAGGGAGGAGTAATAGTCTCTGTGGTTTTAGAAACACAGAAATGATATTGCTCCATGGAGAGGCTAGCTGACCTGAACACAAGTGTTAGACCTTGGTCAAGTCTGGTGGTGTCTTCCAAGATTCCTGTATTCTAGCTGTTTTTACTCCAAATATTGTATACCTATCCTGGCCACTTCATTAAACAACTCTTCTCCTGTTCAAGACTGTTTCGGGAGTAGATTCATTTTTTCACTCTTTCATATGTCCTCCAAGATCTTATCAACCCTCTGTTTAAAACACTCATGCTGCTGCTGCTTCGAAGTCACTTCAGTCATGTGCGACTCTGTGCAACCCCATAGACGGCAGCCCACCAGGCTCCTTTGTCCCTGGGATTCTTCAGGAAAGAATACTGGAGTGGGTTGCCATTCCTTCTCCAATGCATGCATGCATGCTAAGTTGCTTCAGTCGTGTCCGACTCTGTGTGACCCCACGGACAGCAGCCCACCAGTTTCCTCTGTCCACAGGATTTTCCAGGCAAGAATACTGGAGTGGGTTGCCATTTCCCTCTCCATAAAACATTCATAATATTATGTATATTTAAAAATGCACACAGTATTGTTTTATTTTACTTTTTAATACACATAAAAACATGAAGAGAAGTGAAATTCAAAGAACTCAAAGAAAAAAGTAAAAATACTATGTGCATGCAGGCTCAGTCTCTCGGTTGTGTCCAACTCTTTGTGACCCTATGGACTGTAGTCTACCAGGCTCCTCTGTCCATGGGATTTTCCATGGACTGGGTTGCCATTTCTTACTCCAATTACTCATAAAACAGTTGCCTCTGTGTAAAAAATATAGGAGAAAAATGTGAAGGTTAGGGTTATAAACCCTCTATTTTGTCGTCAAGTCCCACTATGTTTCCCTCCCCCATATAATATGACTATAAACATTCTCTCTCTCCCCACCCTCAGCAAGAGCATTTAACATATCTCTTCTTCGTATCCTATCATTTTTAAAATTAATTTGTTTATTTTAATTGGAAGCTAATTACTTTACAATATTGTGGTGGTTTTTGTCATACATTGACATGAATCAGCCATGGGTGTACATGTGTCCCCCATCCTGAACCCCCCTCCCCTCAGGCCTGTCCCAGTGCACCAGCTTTGAGTGCTCTGTTTCATGCATTGAACTTGGACTGGTGATCTATTTCACATACAGTAATATACATGTTTCAATGCTATTCTCTCAAATCATCCCACCCTGGCCTTCTCCCACAGAGTCCAAAAGTCTGTTCTTTATATCTGTGTCTCTTTTGCTGTCTCACATGTAGGGTCATCATTACTATCTTTCTAAATCCCATATATATGTGTTAATATACTGTATTGGTGCTTCACTTTCTGACTTACTTTACTCTGTATAATAGGCTCCAGTTTCATCCACCTCATTAGAATTGATTCACAGGTGTTCTTTTTAATAGTTGAGTAATATTCCATTGTGTATGTGTACCACAGCTTTCTTATCCATTCATCTGCCGATGGACATCCAGGTTGCTTCCATGTCCTGGCTATTGTAAACAGTGCTGCAATGAACATTGGGGTACACATGTCTCTTTCAATTCTGGTTTCCTTGGTGTGTATGCCCAGCAGTGGGATTGCTGGGTCATATGGCAGTTCTAGTTGCAGTTTTTTAAGGAATCTCCACACTGTTCTCCGTAGTGGCTGAACTAGTTTGCATTCCCACCAACGATGTAAGAGGGCTGGTTCCCTTTGTCCGCACCCTCTCCAGCATTTATTGTTTGTAGACTTTTGACAGCAGCCTTTCTGACCGGCATGAGATGGAACCTCATTGTGGTTTTGACTTGCAATTTCTCTGATAATGAGTAATGTTGAGCATCTTTTCATGTGTTTGTTAGCCATCTATATGTCTTCTTTGGAGAAATGTCTGTTTACATCTTTGGCCCATTTTTTGATTGGGTCGTTTATTTTTCTGGAATTGAGCTGCAGGAGCTGCTTGTATATTTTTGAGATTAATTCTTTGTCAGTTGCTTTGTTTACTATTCTTTTCTCCCATTCTGAATGCTGTCTTTTCACCTTGCTTATGGTTTCCTTCGTTGTGCAAAAGCTTTTAGGTTTAATTAGGTCCCATTTGTTTATCTTTGCTTTTATTTCCATTACTCTGGGAGGTGGGTCATAGAGGATCCTGCTGTGATTTATGTCAGAGAGTGTTTTGCCTATGTTTTCCTCTAGGAGCTTTATAGTTTCTTGTCTTACATTTAGATCTTTAATCAATTTTGAGTTTATTTTTGTGTATGGTGTTAGAAAGTGTTCTAGTTTCATTCTTTTACAGGTGGTTGACCAGTTTTCCCAGCACCACTTGTTAAAGAGATTGTCTTTTCTCCATTGTATATTCTTGCCTCCTTTGTCAAAGATAAGGTGTGCATAGGTATGTGGATTTATCTCTGGGCTTTCTATTTTGTTCCATTGATCTATATTTCTGTCTTTGTGCCAGGACCATACTGCCTTAATGACTGTAGCTTTGTAGTATAGTCTGAAGTCAGGCAGGTTGATTCCTCCAGTTCCATTCTTCTTTCTCAAGATTGCTTTGGCTATTTGAGGTTTTTTGTATTTCCATACCGGAGAAGGTGATGGCACTCCACTCCAGTACTCTTGTCTGGAAAATCCCATGGATGGAGGAGCCTGGTAGGCTGCAGTCCATGAGGTTGCTAAGAGTCGGACATGACTGAGCGACTTCACTTTCACTTTTCACTTTCATGCACTGGAGAAGGAAATGGCAACCCACTCTGTTCTTGCCTGGAGAATCCCAGGGACGGGGAAGCTTGGTGGGCTGCCGTCTATGGGGTCACACAGAGTCGGACATGACTGAAGCGACTTAGCAGCAGCAGTGTTTCCATACAAATTGTGAAAATATTTGTTCTAGTTCTCTGAAAAATACCATTGGTAGCTTGATAGGGATTGCATTGAATCTATAGATTGCTTTGGGTAGTATACTTATTTTCACTATACTGATTCTTCCAATCCATGAACATAGTATATTTCTCCATCTGTTTGTGTCATTGATTTCTTTCATCGATGTTTTATACTTTTCTATATATAGGTCTTTAGTTTTTTAGGTAGATTTGTTCCTAAGTATGTTATTCTTTTCATCTCAAAGGTGAATGGAATTGTTTCCTTAATTTTTCTTCTGTTTTCTCATTGTTAGCGTATAGGAATGCAAGGGGTTTCTGTATGTTAATTTTATATCCTGCAAATTTACTATATTCATTGATTACCTCTAGTAATTTTCTGCTGGTGTCTTTAGGGTTTTCTGTGTAGAGGATCATGTCTGTAAACAGTGAGAGTTTTACTTCTTCTTTTCCAATCTGGATTCCTTTTATTTCTTTTTCTTCTCTGATTGCTGGGGCTAAAATTTCCAAAACTATGTTGAATAGAGGTGGTGAGAGTGAGGACCCTTGTCTTATTCCTGACTTTAGGGGAAATGCTTTCAGTTTTCACCACTGAGGATAATGTTTGCTGTAGGTTTATCATATATGGCTTTTATTATGTTGAGGTATGTTCCTTCTGTGCCTGCTTTCTGGAGGGTTTTCATCATAAATGGATGCTGAACTTTGTCAAAGGCTTTCTCTGCAGCTATCGAGATAGTCATACGTTTTTATCTTTCAATTTGTTAATGTGGTGTATTACACTGATTGATTTGCAAATATTGAAGAATCCTTGCATCCCTGGGATAAAGCCCACTTGGTCATGATGTATGATCTTTTTAATATCTTCTTGGATTCTGTTTGCTAGGATTTTGTTGAGGATTTTTGCATCTATGCTCATCAGTAATAATGACCTGTAGTTTTCTTTTTTGGTGGCATTTTTGTCTGGTTTTGGTATTAGGGTGATGGTGGCCTCATAGAATGAGTTTGGTAGTTTACCTTCCTCTACAATTTTCTGGAAGAGTTTGAGTAGGAAAGGTGTTAGCTCTTCTCTAAATTTTTTGTAGAATTCAGCTGTGAAGCCATCTGGTCCTGGGCTTTTGTTTGTTGAAAGATTTTTATTACAATTTCAATTTCTGTGCTTGTGATGGGTCTGTTAAGATTTTCTATTTCTTCCTAGTTCAGTTTTGGAAGGTTATTCTTTTCTAAGAATTAGTCCATTTCTTCCAAGTTGTTCATTTTATTGTCATACAGTTGCTGATAGTAGTCTCTTATGATCCTTTGTATTTCTGTGTTGTCTGTTGTGATTTATTCATTTCCATTTCTAACTTTGTTTATTTGATTCTTCTCCTTTTTTTCCTTGATGAGTCTGGCTAATGGTTTGTCTGTTTTATTTATATTCTCAAAGAACCAGCTTTTAGTTTTGTTGGGTTTTGCTATAGTCTCCTTTGTTTCTTTTTCATTTATTTCTGCTCTGATTTTTATGATTTATTTCCTTCTACTAACCCTGGGGCTCTTCATTTCTTCTTTTTCTAGTTGCTTTGGGTGTAAAGTTAGGTTATTTATTTGATTTTTCTCTTGTTTCTTGAGGTAAGCTTGTATTGCTATGAACCATCCCCTTAGCACTGCTTTTACTAAAACCCATAGGTTTGGGGTTGTTGTGTTTTCATTTTCATTTGTTTCTATGCATATTTTGATTTCATTTTTTATTTCTTCTGTGATTTGTTGGTTATTCAGCAGTGTGTTGTTTAGCCTTCATATGTTTGCATTTTTAATAGTTTTTTTCCTGTAGTTACATCTAATCTTACCACACTGTGATCAGAAAAGATGCTTGAAATGATTTCAGTTAAATATACAAGCAACTCCTACAGCTCAACTCCAGAAAAATAAATGACCCAATCAAAAAATGGGCCAAAGAACTAAATAGACATTTCTCCAAAGAAGACATACAGATGGCTAACAAACACATGAAAAGATGCTCAACATCACTCATTATCAGAGAAATGCAAATCAAGACCACTATGAGGTACCATTTCACACCAGTCAGAATGGCTGCAATCCAAAAGTCTACAAATAATAAATGTTGGAGAGGGTGTGGAGAAAAGGTAACCCTCTTACACTGTTGGTGGGAATGCAAACTAGTACAGCCACTATGGAGAACAGTGTGGAAATTCCTTAAAAAACTGGAAATAGAACTGCCTTATGATCCAGCAATCCCACTGCTGGGCATACACACTGAGGAAACCAGAAGGGAAAGAGACACGTGTACCCCAATGTTCATCGCAGCACTGTTTATAATAGCCAGGACATGGAAGCAACCTACATGTCCATCAGCAGATGAATGGATAAGAAAGCTGTGGTACATATACACAATGCAGTATTACTCAGCCATTAAAAAGAATTCATTTGAATCAGTTCTAATGAGGTGGATGAAACTGGAGCCTATTATACAGAGTGAAGTAAGCCAGAAGGAAAAGCACCAATACAGTATCCTAATGCATATGTATGGAATTTAGAAAGATGATAACAATAACCCTGTGTACGAGACAGCAAAAGAGACACTGATGTATGGAACAGTCTTATGGACTCTGTGGGAGAGGGAGAGGGTGGGAAGATTTGGGAGAATGGCATTGAAACATGTAAAATATCATGTATGAAACGAGATGCCAGTCCATGTTCAATGCACGATACTGGATGCTTGGGGCTAGTGCACTGGGACGACCCAGAGGGGTGGTATGGGGAGGGAGGAGGGAGGAGGGTTCAGGATGGGGAGCACATGTATACCTGTGATGGATTCATTTTGATATTTGGCAAAACTAATACAATTATGTAAAGTTTAAAAATAAAATAAAATTTAAAAAATAATAAAAAAATAAAAAATAAATAAAATAAAATTTACCAAGGCTAGATTTATGGCCCAGGATGTGATCTATCCTGGTGTTCCGTGTGCACTTGAGAAAAAGTGAAATTCATTGTTTTGGGGTGAAATGTTCTATAGATATCAATTAGGTCTAACTGGTCCATTGTATCATTTAAAGTTTGCTTTTCCTTGCTAATTTTCTGTTTGGTAGATCTATCCATAGGTGTGAGTGGGGTATTAAAGGCTCCCACTTTTATTGTGTTACTTTTAATTTCCCCTTTCACACTTGTCAACATTTGCCTTACATATTTTGGTGCCTCTATGTTGGGTGCATATGTGTTTATAATTTTTATATCTTCTTCTTGGATTGATCCTTTGATCAATATGTGGTGTCCTTCTTTGTCTGTTTTCACAGCCTTTATTGCAAAGTCTATTTTATCTGATATTAGTATTGCTACTCCTGCTTTCTTTTGCTCTCCATTTGCATGAAATATCTTTTTCCAGCCCTTCACTTTAAGTCTTTATGTGTCCCTTTGTTTGAGGTGGGTCCCTTGTAGACAGCATATATAGGGGTCTTGTTTTTGTATCCATTCAACCAGTCTTTGTCTTTTGGTTGGGGCATTCAACCCCCATTTACATGTAAGGTAATTATTGATAATTATGATCCCATTGCCATTTACTTTGTTCTTTTGAATTCAAGTTTATACACCTTTTCTGTGTTTCCTGTCTAGAGAAGATCCTTTAGCATTTGTTGAAGACCTGTTTTGGTGGTGCTGAATTCTCTCAGCTTTTGCTTGTCTGTAAAGCTTTTGATTTCTCCTTCATATTTGAATGAGATCCTTGCTGGGTATAGTAATCTGGACTGTAGGTTTTTCTCTTTCATCACTTTAAGTATGTCCTGCCATTTTCTTCTGGCCTGAAGAGTTTCTATTGAAAGATAAGCTGTTATCCTTATGGGGATCCCCTTATGTGTTGTTTGTTGCTTTTCCCTTGCTGCTTTTAATATTTGCTCTTAGTGTTTAATCTCTGTTAATTTGATTAATATGTGTCTTGTGGTGTTTCACCTTGGGTTTACCCTGTTTAGGACTCTCTGGGTTTCTTGGACTTTGGTGGCTATTTCCTTCCCCATTTTATGGAAGTTATCAACTATTATCTCCTCGAGTATTTTCTCATGACCTTTCTTTTTGTCTTCTTCTTCTGGGACTCCTATGATTCAAATGTTGAGGCATTTAACATTGTCCAGGAGGTCTCCGAGGTTGTCCTCATTTCTTTTAATTCTTTTTTATTTTTTCCTCTCTGCTTCACTTATTTCCACAATTCTCTCTTCCACCTCACTTATCCTATCTTCTGCCTCAGTTATTCTACTGTTGGTTCCCTCCAGAGTGTTTTTGATCTCAGTTCTTGCAGTATTCATTATTGATTGACTCTTTTTTATTTCTTCTAGGTCCTTGTAAACATTTCTTGCATCTTCTCAATCCTTGTCTCTAATCTATTTATCTGTAACTCCATTTTGTTTTCAAGATTTTGGATCATCTTTACTATCATTATTCTGAATTCTTTTTCAGGTAGACTACCTATCTCCTCCTCTTTTGTTTGGTTTGGTGGGCATTTATCATGTTCCTTTACCTGCTGAATATTTTTCTGCCTTTTCATTTTGTTTAGATTGCTGTGTTTGGGATGGCCTCTCTTTAGGCTGGAAGTTTGTGGTTCCTCTTTATTGTGGAGCTTGCTCCCTGTCGGTGGGGTTGGACTAGTGGCTTGTCAAGGTTTCCTGGTTAGAGGAGCTTGCATCTGTGTTCTGGTGGTTGGAGCTGGATCTCTTCTCTCTGGAGTGCAATGAAGTGTTCAGTAGTGAGTTTTGGGGTGTCTATGGGCTTAGCATGGCTTTAGGCAGCATGTATTTAAGTGCTCAGGGCTGTGTTTCTGCATTGCTTGAGAATTAGTCTGGTATGTCTTGTTCTGGAACTTGTTGGCTCTTGGGCGGAACTTTGTTTCAGTGTAGGTATGGAGGCTTTTTAATGAGCTCTTGTCTATTAACGTTCCCTGGAATCAGGAGTTCTGTGGTGTTCTCAAATTTTGGATTTAAGCCTCTGGTTTTCAGTCTTATTCTTACAGTAGCCTCTAGACTTCTCCATCCATACAGCACAGATGATAAAACATCTAGGTTAATGGTGAAAAAATTCTCCACAGTGAGGGAGACCCAGAGAAGTTCACAGAGTTACATGGAGAAAAGAAGAGGGAGGAGGGAGATAGAGGTGACCAGGAGAAGAAGAGGGGGAGTCAAAAGGGGAGAGAGCAGTCTAGCCAGTAATCAATTCCCTATGTGCTCTTTGCAGCCTGGAACACCCAGAGAGATTCAGAGTTAAGTAGAGAAGGGGGAGAGAGGAGATAGATGTGACCTGAGGGAGAAAAGGGAGAGTCAAAAGAGGAGAGAGCGATCAAGCTAGTAATCACACCCCTAAGTGAAAATGGATATTGAAGATTAGATTCTTAAAGGTACAAAATTGACAGCAAATACCAAAAAGCAAAGATTAAAAATCTAGAGTAGAGGTTCAGTCAATTCAGTTCAGTTCAGTCGCTCAGTCATGTCCGACTCTTTGCGACCCCATGGACTGCAGCATGCCAGGCCTCCCTCTCCATCACCAACTCCCAGAGTTGACTCAAACTCATGTCCACTGAGTCAGTGATGCCATCCAGTCATCTCATCCTCTGTCGTCCCCTTCTCCTCCTCCCTTCATTCTTTCCCAGCATCAGGGTCTTTTCCAATGAGTCAGTTCTTCATATCAGGTGGCCAAAGTACTGGAGTTCACCTTCAGCATCAGTCCTTCCAATGAACACCCAGGACTGATTTCCTCTAGGAAGGACTGGTTGGATCTCCTTGAAGTCCAAGGGACTCTCAAGAGTCTTCTCCAATACCACAGTTAAAAAGCATCAGCTCCCTCAGATTGTCCTCAGGGCATTCATGCCTGGTCCTTACCCTAAGCATGCAGCCCACATCTCCCTGTCCAGCCCGTGCTCGCTGGTGGCAGACAAGAGTGTCTGGGCTACTTCTCCACTGGGAGTTGCAGTTAGGCACAGATTCTGTGGGTTTTTTTTCTTCTTCTTCTTCTGGTTATGTTGCCCTCTGATTAGGTTGGAGACTCCAAAACTCCCCACAGACCCGCTGATGAGAGGGTTTCCTGCTGTTTGTAAACTTCTCCTCCTTCACAACTCCCTCCCCAGGACGAGTCTCCATCCCTAACTCTTTTGTCTCTTTTTGACTTTTCTATTTTGTCCTACCTCCTTTCAAAGAGAATGGGCTGCCTTTCTGGGTACCTGGTGTCCTCTGTCAGCATTCAGAAGTTGCTTTGTGGAAGTTGCTCAGCATTCAGATGATCTTTTGATGAATTTGTGGGGGAGAAAGTGCATTTTCTTTAGTTGCCAATTTAAATTCAGTTTTTAGCTTTTTGTAAATTTTATTTTATCTTTATTTTTTGGCCACACCACATAGCATGTAGGATCTTAGTTCCCCTACCAGGAATCAAACCCTCACCCCCTGTATTAGAAACATGGACTCTTAACCACTGAACCACCAGGGAAGTCCCAGCTTCAGTTTTTAGCCTACTGTTACCTCTTCAATGGACAGGTGATGGTTTTAGCCCCTGAAGCCATCTGGAGGGTGCAAATTTTAAAATCACTTGAGTAAACTCAGAGGGCTGTACAACTACCAGGGTCTGGGCTCTGAAAAATGTTAATTTCTTCCTTTTTTTTTTTTTTTCCAGAAACAGCTTTGAAGTCACTTCAGGAAAATAAGCCTCCGTCGTTAGGTAAGTCACCCCATTCACAATCTCACTTTATCTAAAAGTGAGATTTTAGAATTCAGGATTGTTTTAATTAGAAAATACATCATGCTGAGCAGTAGGAATGCAAAGAAACAGAAGACCTCACCTCTCCTGTCATCCAGGTGGGCAACAGTAAGACACTGAAAGGTACAATGAGGCAATGTTTATGCCAGAAATCAGTAAATGCATGCAAACATGAGAGAGAGTGAACTTCCTCTTGGAATCTGAATAGGCTGAATTTTACTTTAGTCTCCTAAAGCCAGGGTTGGCAAACCATGGCTTCCAAAGCATCAGCTTTTGTAGATCCTTCAATCCCTGGGTTGGGAAGATCCCCTGGAGAAGGAAATGGCAACCCACTCCAGTACTCTTGCCTGGAAAATTCTGTGAACAGAGGAGCCTTGTAGGCTATAGTCCATGGGGTCGCAAGGAGTCGGACACAACTGAGTGACTTTACTTCACTTCTTCACAAGCTAAGAATGGTATTTGCATTTTTAAGTGGCTGGGAAGATCAAAAGAATATTTTACAGGGACTTGCTTGGTTTTTGAGTAGCTAAGATTCCATGATCTCAATGCAGGGGGCTAGGGTTCAATCCCTGGGCTGGGAACTAGATCCCACATGTCACAACTAAGACCCAGTTGAAAGTCACTCAGTCATGTCCAACTCTTTGGGACCCCATGGACTATACAGTCCATGGAACTCTCCAGGCTAGAATACTGGAGTGGGTAGCCAATCCCTTCTCCAGGGGATCTTTCTGACCCAGGAATCGAACCTGGGTCTCCTGCAGTGCAGGTGGATTCTTTACTAACTGAGCTATAAGGGAAACCCCAAGATCCAATACAGCCAATAAATTATATTTTTTAAAAAAGAAATATTTTATGGTCTATGAAAATCATGTGAAATTCAAATTTAACTACATGTTAATATAAATAAACTTATTTGTACACAGCATAGTCATTTGCTTATATATTATATTACCTATGACTTCTTCTGCCCCACAAGGGCAGAGATGAGTAATTGCAACAAACTATATTGGGCATAAAACAGAAAATCTTCATTATCTGCTCCTTTGCAGAGAGGATTTTAAAAAAAATGTTTGCTGATCCCGGCCAAAAATGATTTTTGAATTTGTGATTTTCAACATTATCTTCTCTTGACATCCCCAGTATCTTTAAAAATAACTTGGGTTCAAGAAAATTGTAGACTGGGGGCTGGTTTGAAAAGTGAAGACAGCCATTCATACATAATTCCCCTACCAAAAATCTAACTGCTTCTACTGATACATAAATATGTTAAATGTCCTACAGTTATGATCTAAATTCAAACATAAGCTAATGATCTGTTGGAGTTGACATTTGGCAATGCTTTAAGGAATAGTACCAGCCTCAAAGTTGATATTTAATTTAATGTTCTAACTAAACTAGCATCAGAGAGTTCCTTGTCTAAAAATCTTTCTCTTGGGGACTTCCCTGATGGTTAAGTGGTTAAGACTTCACCTTAAGGCAGGAGATGCAGGTTTGAGCCCCACGTACCTTAATGGCAAAAAAAAAAAAAAAAAACACAGAAGCAATATTGTAATAAATTATTAAAGACTTCATAAAAGTGGTCCACATCAAAAAAAAAAAAAAAATCCTTAAAGAAAACTTAACTCTTGGCAACATGACATCACCTGTGTACAAACATTTTTTCCCCAGAGCCCCTGCTCTCCTGTTTAATTTTCAAAATGAATGGTTGGTTGGCCATTTTTCACTATGTATACTTATCCTGGAAGGCTCACATGGAGTCTTACTGGCTATTTATATGCCAAGGACTCTCCAGGTGACATCTTCAGCATTTCCCTGAACTTCAGATACTCATATCCTGTTGCCTCCTGGATACCTTTTCACAAGTTCCACACATTCACCTCTTCTTTTGTTTTGCCTTTGAGGTCCTAGCTTCCTGACCAGGGATTGAATTCAGGTCCTCAGCACTAAAGCTCAGAATCCCAACCACTGGACCACCAGGGAACTCCCTCACCTCTTCATTATCCATGTTGCACTTGAAGTATTTCTTCTCCTGTATGACTTCTCCCTGTTCCAAGGTTGCATCCTATGACTATGTAACTTTACATACCTTGTCAGAAACTAGGGAATTTGTCTTGAAGACTTTTTGATGCCCCTCGGAAAGAGCCATTGTCTGTATGTGCCCATTTCTTAGCTGCACAGGAATTCAGTTGTCAGAATGGCACTGAGATCATGGCCTGACACTTTAATTTTATCTCCAGAACCTCAATAATACCCTTTTCATGTAATCTGGGCTTAGACATTGAGACCCAATTGTTGAACTTGAAACATCTTGAAATTCCACTCTCTTATAAACAGAAGCTTCAATACTGGCATAGTGGCAAGACCATAACACCCTCCCTTTTCTTCAGGGATAAGAAAATATGAAAACCCAGGAACAAACACAGCAGCATGTAGGAGAAGAGGAAGACAAAGAGCCAGGTTGATCTTAGGACATCCAATATTGGAGTAAACTAAATGAAGTAGACCCTTCCTGGCTGTCCTCTCTCACTCTTTGGGGGAACCTCATCTCTCTCTAACTTTATTTCACCAATATTCATAGTCCCCTAGACATGTTTATAGTCAACCTAGACAGCATATTAAAAAGCGGAGACATTACTTTGCCAACAAAAGTCCATCTATTCAAAGATATGGTTCTTCCAGTAGTCATGTATGAGTTGGACTATAAAGAAAGCTGAGCACCAAAGAATTGATGCTTTTGAACTGTGGTGTTGGAGAAGATTCTTGAGAGCCCCTTGGACTGCAAGGAGATCCAACCAGTCCATCCTAAAGGAAATCAGTCCTGAATATTCATTGGAAGGACTGATCCTGAAGCTGAAACTTCCATCCTTTGGCCACCTGGTGTGAAGAACTGACTCATTTGAAAAGACCCTGATGCTGGAATGCAGATTGAAGGCAGGAGAAGAGGACAACAGAATGAGATGGCTGGATCCCATCACCGACTCAATGGACATGAGTTTGAATAGGCTCTGGGAGTTGGTGATGGACAGGGAAGCCTGGCATGCTGCAGTCCATGGGGTTGCAAAGAGTCGGACACGACTGAGTGACTGGACTGAACTGATTCATTGTCCCCAGTTGTCTTATGGAGAATGCCTTCCTCCCTGTCTTATTCCTATTATGTAAGAATAAAGAGGGAAATAAACATTTGGGAAAGCCAGAATTCAGTTCATGGAAAATCAGGAGTATGTCATATAGAATTTTCTTAAGATTTTGCCAATTGTTCAGACAACTTTGATAGTATCAACTCACAGATTAGAAAATTGAGACCTATGGTAAGTAGCTGATTTGCCTCAACCAATGTGGAGGCCAGTTTAACATTAGTCTCACTCTCAAGTCTGCTTCAACAGCTCTGTTGAAGTATAATTTATGTATCATAAATTTCATTCATTTTAAATGTACCTGTTAATAACTTTTAGTCAATTTACTGAGTTGTACAAAAATCACCACTATTCAATTTTACAATCTTTCCATCACCTCCAGAAAGATCCTTCTTGTCCATATGTAACTGTTCCCTGGTCTCTATCCCCCAAGTCCAGGCAGCCATTAATTTTTTTGTCTCTCTATATTCTCCATTTCTGAATATGCGTGGTCTTTTGTGTCTGTTTTCTTTTTTACTTACAATAACATTTTTGAGGTTTGGGGGGCTTTCCTGATAGCTCAGTTGGTAAAGAATCCACCTGCAACACAGGAGACCCCAGTTCAATTCCTAGGTTGGAAAGATCTGCTGAAGAAGGGATAGGCTACCCACTCCAGTATTCTTGGGCTTCTCTTGTGGCTCAGTTGGTAAATAATCTGCCTGCAATGTGGGAGACCTGGGTTCAATCCCTAGGTTGGGAAGATCCCCGGGACAAGGGCATGGCAACCCACTCCAGTACTCTGGCCTGGAGAATTCCATGGACTGTATAGTCCATGGGGGTCACAAAGAGTTAAACACAACTGAGCAACTTTCCAAAAAAAATGCTTTTGAGGTTCATCCATGTTGTTACATGTGTCACTGATCCATTCCTTTTTGTTGCTGAGTAATATTCTATTGAGTGGATATAAAATGTTTAGGTTGCTCATTTATCAGGGAAGGGAAGTTTGAATCATATCTATTTATTGACTGTCTTGAATAACGCTGCCATGCACACTCTTAGTATAGAGGGTGCAAGTCTTTGTATAGACATATGCCCATTTATCTTGGGTGCATACTTACAAGTTGCCTGTACTTTAATACTGAGCTCCTAAAATGACTTGAGACTATTATGGGGAAGATCCATTACCTGTTTTATGGGCACTTCTTCTAATCCTTTGGAAAAGATAGACAAATAATTTCAATAAACCACATTGAGTTGTGATAGAGGCAGCATTTCTTGTTATGGTTCCACAGAGTAGAGGCATGCAACTTGGTTTAGGGACTCACTTGCTATCTTCATCACTATAAACCCAACTTTACACATCCCAGCACACACTGTGGACAAAAAACTTAGATTCTGGACTCCTTGGAGTCCACTTTAACACCATATTTCTGGTAAAAAAAAAAAAAAAAGAAAGAAAGAAAAAGAAGAAGAAGTACACCGGTTTTGTGTCAAGCTCACTTTAATTTGTATTTTGCAGAGCTGGCCCAAATACAGGAAGAAGATGTCACAAACCTACAAGAAACGAAAGAAGATTTGGAAGGAGAAAAGCCAGGTCTGTCCTCTCTACCTGGAGTGAGTTTGGTGTTGGGTGGTTCTTTATAAACCTCATTTCTTTTTCCCTTTCCTACTTAAAACAAAGCATCATCTCCCTAATGAATAACCAACTATATCTTTCTATCCCCTGACTCTTATCACTGAAGGTAAACAAGATAAATACAGAAATATATTGAAAAAGAAGTTCTGTCAACACTGGAAGAACTTCTGGCCCAGACTCAGTGAAGATGTTTGTATTGTCACCCAAAGATATGAGACCCTGATCCCATTCTGTAATCCTAAAATGCCGGCCGGGCCATTTCCACACACTGTGGTGCTGCACGGTCCTGCTGGCGTTGGGAAAACCACACTGGCAAAGAAATTGATGCTGGACTGGACACAGGACAACCTGGCAGAGACCTTCAACTTCGCCTTCTACCTCAGCTGCAAGGAGCTCAACCACATGGGGACGTGCACCTTTGCAGAGCTGATATCTACCAACTGGCCACATGTGCAGGAGGACATACCAGCGATCCTGGCCCAGGCACAGAAAGTCCTGTTCATCCTCGACAGTTTTGATGAGCTGAAGGTCCCCTCGGAGGCACTCATCCACGACATATGTGGCGACTGGAAGAAGCAGAAGCCGGTGCCCGTCCTCCTGGGGAGTTTACTGAAGAGAAAGATGCTACCCAAGGCCACCTTACTCATCACCACCCGACCGGGAGCCCTGCGGGAGCTGCGGCTCTTAACAGAACAGCCGCTCTTCATAGAGATCGAGGGCTTCTTGGAGGAGGACCGGAAGGCGCCAGACTCAGTGAAGATGTTTGTATTGTCACCCAAAAGATATGAGAACCCTGATCCCATTCTGTAATCCTAAAATGCCTTGTATTGTCACCCAAAGATATGAAGACCCTGATCCCATTCTGTAATCCTAAAATGCCGGCCGGGCCATTTCCACACACTGTGGTGCTGCACGGTCCTGCTGGCGTTGGGAAAACCACACTGGCAAAGAAATTGATGCTGGACTGGACACAGGACAACCTGGCAGAGACCTTCAACTTCGCCTTCTACCTCAGCTGCAAGGAGCTCAACCACATGGGGACGTGCACCTTTGCAGAGCTGATATCTACCAACTGGCCACATGTGCAGGAGGACATACCAGCGATCCTGGCCCAGGCACAGAAAGTCCTGTTCATCCTCGACATGATGATGAGGCAGGTCCCCTCGGAGGCACTCATCCACGACATATGTGGCGACTGGAAGAAGCAGAAGCCGGTGCCCGTCCTCCTGGGGAGTTTACTGAAGAGAAAGATGCTACCCAAGGCCACCTTACTCATCACCACCCGACCGGGAGCCCTGCGGGAGCTGCGGCTCTTAACAGAACAGCCGCTCTTCATAGAGATCGAGGGCTTCTTGGAGGAGGACCGGAAGGCGTATTTCCTGAAACACTTTGAAGAGGAGAGTCAGGCCCTGCGAGCTTTCGACTTGATGAAGAACAACGAGGCTCTGTTCCAGCTGGGCTCGGCGCCCTCCGTGTGCTGGATGGTCTGCACCTGCCTGAGACAGCAGATGGAGAGGGGGGAGGACCCCGCCGCCACCTGCAGGACCACCACGGCCCTGTTCCTGCGCTTCCTCTGCAGCCGCTTCCCCCCGCCGCATGGCGGCGGCCCCAGGCGGGGCCTCCGGGCTCCGCTCAAGCCCCTGTGCCTCTTGGCTGCTGAGGGCGTGTGGATGCGGAGCTCTGTGTTCGATGGGGAAGACCTCAGGCGACTTGGGGTGGACCCATCTGCCCTCTGTCCTTTCCTGGACGGGAATATTCTCCAGAAGAGCGAAGACGGTGAGGCCTGCTACTCTTTCATCCATCTCAGCGTCCAGCAGCTTCTGGCCGCCATGTTCTATGTCTTGGAGCTGGAAGAGCAAGAGGAGGAAGGGCTGGGCGGCCGCCAGTGGCACGTTGGGAATGTGGGGAAACTGCTGTCCAAGGAGGAAAGGCTGAAGAACCCCAGCCTGACTCACGTCGGGTACTTCCTGTTTGGCCTCTGCAACGAAAGAAGGGCCATGGAGCTGGAGACGACTTTCGGCTGTCTGGTATCAACGGAGATCAAGCGGGAGCTACTGAAATACACATTGATGCCCCATGGGAAGAAATCCTTTTCCGTAATGGACACGAAGGAGGTTCTGAGCTGTCTGTACGAGTCTCAGGAGGAGCAGCTCGTGAAAGATGCCATGGCCCATGTTAAGGAGATGTCCCTGCATTTGAAAAATGAAACGGATGTCGTGCACTCATCATTCTGCCTCAAGCACTGTGGAAACTTGCAGAAACTTTCACTTCAGGTAGAAGAGGGGATATTCCTGGATAATGATACCGCACTGGAATCAGGCACTCAAGTTGAAAGGTCAGAACTCATTTTTCACCTGGCTAGTTCTCCTATCTTTTGCTTATTCCATGGTTCATTAAGAAAAAGCCAGTGTGTCTTGCTCCCTCTTGCTTAAGGTCAGTAAGTGGCCTCTTGTGGCCTTGTGTCCTGCCAACCTAACATTCAAGGCAGGAGGTATGATGGCATTAGAAATGGGAGCTTTGGAACCAGAACTTCTTTGAAGACCCACCTCCATTTTCCTTTAGCCAAACCATTTTTTAAAATGTTTCCACCTGTTTCAGTCTGCAGGTTGGCTGTGTAGATTTGGGGAGATGTATAACATGGTGGTCCCATTTGGGGCATGACTTCAAGAAAAGCATTAAAGATGGAGTTAGGAGTTGAATCCAAGTTTCTGAACACCACACCTCACCCATGATCACGGAGACTCTCCTCCCAGGAACTTCACCTGACAGACTTAGATAATGAGATGGCCAGTTATGAATCTTTGTTATTTTCAATTTAGGCACAAATAACATCAACTGAGATCATGTGCAGCTTCCAAATACCTCTAACTTGGCACCTACTAGAAACAGGTCACCTTCCATGTTAAGATGAAGATATTGGCTTCAGAAAAGAGTATTTGGCTGGGATTAGAGCTCAAGTCTATTGGCTTATAAAGTCCTGTGGTCACAATCTAAAATCTCTACCTCACGGTGGTGTGTAATACCTGTCAACATACTGATATTCATCTTATCAACTCACCTCTTCCTCCCTCCTACGTTGTTATCTGAAATCTGTGTCTGAAATCTTCATGTATATATGTTGAACTAGAATAAAATGCCCTCATTAGCCCCCTGGTGGAGGTGTCTGTTTTATATATTCCCTTAACATTCTCCCACTTTCCTTCACCACTTGGTGAAGTCATAAGCTTGATTTACTTCCAGAAAGTGTTAGGACCATGGTAACTTGACATCAGCATTTCTCTACCTTATGGATCCATTTATATTCATATTCTAATTTTTCCCCTTCTTTCACTCAGATGTTTTGACAGGCTTGCATACTAATTTATCTAAATCTTTGTTTAGTCACTGAGTTGTGTCTGACTCTTTTGCGATCCCATGGACTATAGCCCACCAGGCTCCTCTGTCCATGGGATTTCCCAGGCAAGAATACTGAAGTGGGTTGCCATTTCCTACTCCATGGGATCTTCCTGACCCAGGGATTGAACCCAGGTCTCCTATATCTTTCCTCTGCTAAAATCCTTCCACTAAAGACCAGTCACCAGAACAAAATAACCATTCTTTGAGAAATCTTTGTATATGAATATGCAACCACTTAAAGATTGTATTTTCTCAAGATTTTATGGACATCATCTTAGGTCAGCAAATATGGTTATAAATTAGCTTGAATATTACGTATATGGATTTACCATCAAATATCCAAATAACCTCCATTGATGTGTACACCTACTCTTAAGTGTTTATCAATGATGTATATTGCTCTCAATCTTTGATCAATGATATGGTTAGAATTTTGACTTATTTTAAGGCTCTATTAGGTTGACATGTGAGAAGTTCAAGTTCTTTCTCCAGTAATATGTCTTAGGTATTGGGTTGTCTGATACTTGTGCTAAATAATTAAATCACCCAACTTTTACAGTTATAATTTCTTATTAGGGCCTCCCAGGTGGCTCAGTAGTAAAGAATCCACCTGCCAGTTCAGGAGATGCAGGTTCGATCCCTGAGTCAGGAAGATCTCCTGGAGAAGGGGATGCCAACCCCCTCCAGTATTCTTGCCTGGGAGATCCCATGGACAGAGGAGCCAGGCAGGCTACAGTCCATAGAATCACAAAGAGTAGAAGACAACCGAGCAACTAAACAACAATAATGCATAGAGCAACCTGAAACACATTCACGAAGACAGACAAATGCCACTTTTCTCTCCAGCAGTGTTTGTTAAGTCCCTCCTTCATCTCTTTCCCATAGGTCCCAGAATGAGCAACACATGCTCCCTCTCTGGATGGATCTTTGTTCTGTGTTTGACTCAAGCAGGAGTCTGCTGTTTCTGGACATCAGTCAGAGCTTCCTCAGTACCTCTTCAGTGAGAATTCTTTGTGAAAAAATAGCCTCTGCTGCGTCTAGTCTCCAGAAAGTGGTGTAAGTAGCAGCTAGTCCCTGCATTAAAACTTCAGGGCATGTCCAAGCTTCTCACATTTTGTCCCCCTAGGATAGCATTTTAGTTAAAGTTTTCCTGGACCTGAGGTTCGTTTGTGTAGCTAGTCCTCTTTTGGTACTTTTCTTTCTCGACACAGAGAAATAAGAGCTCTTCCCACTTTGGGTTTTATTGGCTCTGCAGTCCTGATTCTAAGCCCAAGAGCATTCCTTGGAGTCAAAGTATTCAGCAGGCTGTTAACCAACATTTCAGAAATGGAGACTTGATTGAGATTAAAAGGTGCTGATTTGGGGTCATTTAGGACCACAGCCCAAGAGACACAGATTCAGGAAATGTTTAAACTGTGTTCCCCATGACTACAAAATTGAGGAGGTTTATAAAGCAGAAAATGCAGTGTTACAGTCAGTTACCTGAGTTGTTTATCAAGAATTATAATTGGAACTGGCAAGAAGTAAGAGTGCTCCTTGAGCAAGGATTGCTTGGGGTTTGAAATGCTTACATAGTTACAAGGGGAGATTGGAGAGACCATAAGGGTGGGGTTGGAGGGTGGTGTCCTTGGGCTTTTTAAGAAAGTTCAAGTTCTCAGTGATGCAGAGAGGTGTCTGAGACCAGATTCCCAGTAGCCACCTGAGTCCAGTTTTGAATACCTGAACTGTGATTCCTCCATTATAATTTTGTCATCAAGAACATAGCATTGTTGAAATGCATCCATTGGTAACACTTCAAGAAAAAGAGATACTGCCTTATCTTTCTCAAAAAGCCATAGGAGAACAGCTTTTGTCTAAAATGACTGCTTATGACTGACTTCACTTTGGAAAAAGTTTGAAACAACCAAAGAAATTGGAGCTTCTACTTTCATAAGATCTATCATCTATCTGTCTGTCTATCCATCTATCCATCTATGACATGACAGCTACTAACAGTTCAGATCTTTTTCTTCTGTGAGAAGAATTGAATAATTAAAATTCTTTCCTGCTTTAAAAAAAATGAAACTCTAGCTTCTAATTGTAATGAGCTGTTCATTAAACAGCACAAAGTTTCAGCTATGCAAGATGGTAAGTTCTGGTGACCTGATGGACACCAATGTGATGACTGCTAACATTACTGCTCTGAATACTTGAAATTTGCTAAGACAGTTCATCATAAGTGTCCTCACCACAGAAGAAAAGAAGGAAGGGGATCTATGTGCAGTGGTGGCTTGATAGTAGGGGTGACTTCACAAGGTACTTGTATATCAAAACATGGAGTCATATGCTTTAAATATACACAGTTTTATCTGTGAACAGTATGTCAATAAAGGTAAAAATATGAAAAAAATTAATTCTAACACTTAAGCCCATGGCAGCTCTTTATTCTATGTGTATGCAGTGTAGGTATACAAACTCAAGCTAACACCTGTTCTTTTCCCTAGCCTCAAAAACATTTCCCCAGCTGACACTTATCGGAACTTTTGCATGGCTTTTGGTGGTCACAAGACTTTAACACATCTGACCCTTCAAGGAAACGACCAGAATGACATGCTTCCCCCATTGTGTGAGGTCTTGAGGAACCCCAAATGTAATCTGCAGTATCTCAGGTATATCAGCCTCACCATCACTGAAAACCCTCAGCCTGTGAATAGAGCTAGCACAAACCTACACGGCAATGCTGTGCAAATCGGAGGGAGGCAGGAATCCCTTATTCTGACTGGATAGAATGACTTAATGACTAAACAACAACCACCACCACTTAAAGCACATGCCCCAGAATAGAAAATGAGCTGGAGGGGACTCCCCTGGAGGTCCAGTGTTTAAGACTCCATGCTTCCCTTGCAGGGGGTGCAGGTTCAATCCCTAGTCAGGGAACAAAGATCCCACATGCCAGGCAGCGTGACCCACCCCACCCCCAAAGAAAGAAAAACATGTTACCTGTATTCTACTCCTGGAAATGCGTATTCTTTATCATGATACTATATATCGTGTTCCAGTAAAGTTTTATTTGCTCATGATGAAGAATGTGTACCTCCAGGAATAGAATACGTATCTCCAGATAGAATACAATTGCACAATATGCTTGGTTGGCTGGATTTCTAAATAAGTAGTTCTTGATGTATCATCTCCAGACCACCAGCAGCAGCACCATCCCTGGGGAACTTGATAAAAAGATCCAAATTCTTGGGTCTCACCCAGATCTTCAGAATCAAATTCTGGGTATATGGCCCAGGAATTTGTTAAAAGACATCTTCCAGGTGACTGCAGGATACCTTAAAACATAGATCACTGGCCTCTACATCTAGAGTCTCTAGACAATTTGCATTTCTACACAGTTACCAGATGCAACTGGTCTAGGAATCACACTTGGACAACCTCTGCTCCAGATAATTTAATCCAAGGTTAACATAATGGCATGCTAGATCATTTCAGCTGGGTCCAACTCTTTATGACCCCATGGACCGTATCCCACCAGGCTATTCTGTCCATGGGATTCTCCAGGTAAGAATACTAGAGTGGGTTGCCATGCCCACCTCCAGGGGATCTTCCCAACCCAGGGATCAAACCCACATCTCTTAGTCTCCTGCACTGGCAGGTGGGTTCTTTACCACTAGAGCCACCTGGGAAGCCCTAACATAACAGAGTGAGAGACAAAACTGTAGACAGTCATGTATCCAGTGTTTGGTCCTCGTGAATGACTTGTTGCCATTTCTCCTGCAGGTTGGTGTCTTGTTCTGCCACCACTCAGCAATGGGCTGATCTCTCCTGCTGCCTCAAAACCAATCAGTCCCTCACATGCTTGAACCTCACAGCAAATGAGTTCCTGGATGAGGGAGCCAAGTTGCTCTACATGACCCTGAGATATCCAACGTGCTTCCTACAGAGGTTGTCGTAAGTCTCTCCCCTCTTTCCCCTGAGCGTCTTTGTGGTAGATGTAGGGTCACACAGAGAAGAGAAGAGGTAATACCTGGAATTGCTGGGTGACCAGGATGAGCACCCCACTGATATAGATGCCTGGCTCCCATTTTTGGCCCCAGACAAATGGCTTATGTATCTCATCCTTCTCTCATTCCTGTCCCTTTATGACCACTATCACTAGCACACCATTGACAGAGGGCAGAGAATTAACAAAAAGGGGTGTGACCGAGAACTCTAGTCATTGAAGACAGCCAAGAAAAGTTGGGTCCTGGAAATGTTTTCACCATCTTGCTATCTGTGTGGTGCTTTTGCAGGTTGGAAAACTGTCAGCTTACAGAAGCCTACTGCAAAGATCTGTCTTCGGCTTTGATTGTCAACCAGAGGCTGACCCACCTGTGTTTGGCCAAGAATGCTCTTGGAGATCGTGGGGTGAAACTGCTGTGTGAGGGCCTGACTTACCCTGAATGTCAACTGCAAACCCTGGTGTAAGTCTGTGCTGGCTGTGTGTGTGTGTGTGTGTGTGCGTGTGTGTGTGTTGTATGTATATACATGCATACTGGATTCAAGTAGGGCAGTTTCTAGTTACTGTCTCCAATGTCTTCAAACTCATCTAAAAAGCCATGGCTTGAGATAGATGGTCATGGTTTTGGTGTGTCTCATCAGTGGGAGAAAAGAAAAATTTTTCTTCATGTGATCTGATTTCTAGGCTATGGTGTTGCAACATAACCAGCGATGGCTGCATTCATCTCTCGACACTCCTCCAGCAAAATTCAAGCCTCACACACTTGGATCTGGGACTGAATCACATAGGAATTATTGGATTGAAGTTTCTGTGCGAGGCTTTGAAGAAACCACTGTGTAAACTAAGATGTCTATGGTGAGTTACGGTTTTGTGAACTTTCAGTTCAGTTCAGTTCAGTCGCTCAGTCGTGTCCGACTCTTTGCGACCCCATGAATCGCAGCACGCCAGGCCTCCCTGTCCACCACCAACTCCCGGAATTCACCCAGGCTCACGTCCATCGAGTCAGTGATGCCATCCAGCCATCTCATCCTCTGTCGTCCCCTTCTCCTCCTGCCCCCAATCCCTCCCAGCATCAGAGTCTTTTCCAATGAGTCAACTCTTGGTATGAGGTGGCCAAAGTACTGGAGTTTCAGCTTTAGCATCATTCCTGCCAAAGAAATCCCAGGGCTGATCTCCTTCAGAATGGACTGGTTGGATCTCCTTGCAGTCCAGGGGACTCTCAAGAGTTTTCTCCAACACCACAGTTCAAAAGCATCAGTTCTTCGGCGCTCAGCCTTTTTCACAGTCCAACTCTCACATCCATACATGACCACTGGAAAAACCATAGGCTTGACTAGACAGACCTTTGTTGATAAAGTAATGTCTCTGCTTTTGAATATGCTATCTAGGTTGGTCATAACTTTCCTTCCAAGGAGTAAGCCTCTTTTAATTTCATGGCTGCAGTCACCATCCGCAGTGATTTTGGAGCCCAAAAAAATAAAGTCTGACACTGTTTCCCCATCTATTTCCCATGAAGTGATGGGACCAGATGCTATGATCTTAGTTTTCTGAATGTTGAGCTTTAAGCCAACTTTTTCACTCTCCACTTTCACTTTCATCAAGAGGCTTTTGAGTTCCTCTTCACTTTCTGCCATAAGGGTGGTGTCATCTGCATGTCTGAGGTTATTGATTTTTTTTTTTTTTTGAACTTTAGTCTGTATCTAAAAGGTACTATCAATATAGCAGACCTCCCCCGAAATTTTCATTGAGCATTTAAAAAATTCCACCAGGATGGGGCTTTCCTGGTGGCTCAGTGGTAAAGAATCCACCTGCCAATACAGGGGACACGGGTTCGATCCCTGGTCCAGAAAGATCCCACATGCCACAGGACGACTAAGCCCATGTGCCACAATTCCTAAAGCCTGTGCTCTGGAGCCTGTGAGCTGCAACTGCTGACGTTTGCATACCCTAGAGCCCATGCTTCCCAACAAGAGAAACCACTGCAGTGAGAAGCCTGAACACCGTAACTAGAGAGTAGCCCCCACACATTGCAACTGGAGAAGGCCCACACGCATCAACGAAAACCCAGTCAGCCAAAAATAGGCAAATCTTTAAAGAATAAATAAAAATGAAAATTTTGACCAGGATGTGATTTTTCATACCCACACACAAAATTTAATCCCCAAATTCATAGTGAACCACAGAAGATCCCCAAATCAACCCTGACCACAAAGACCACTACCACCCAAGTGTGTGCCTAGCATATGGGGTGGTATCAACGAGCACTGGTTGAGTAAATCAGTGAATGTGCGTGTTTCACCTACAGGTTGTGGGGATGTGCCATCACTCCCTTCTCTTGTGCAGAACTTTCATCTGCCCTTAGAAGCAATCAGAACCTGATCACGCTGGACCTGGGCCAAAATTCCTTGGGGTCCAGTGGAGTAAATATGCTGTGCGATGCCTTGAAACTTCAAAGTTGTCCCCTCCAGACGCTCAGGTATGATCCTCCTACTCCCCTGAGTGTTTGCTCCACAATCCTAGGTTTTGGGGGAACACAAACTACAGGAATTTGTTGTAGGCATTTAATCCTCACATTCAACTTTCATTTATTTATTGATGTCTGGTTATGAGATCATTTTCCCATAGGTTCCTTCCATTGTTTTGACAGAGAAGATGAGTCGAAGGAGACAAAAACTCAACCTGGAAACCAAGAGGCTGGACTTAGGGTTTGTCTACCTGAGGGGGAGTTACGGCAGCCAGCGATTGTCTCATTAGGGAAATAGAATCACAGCTCTTCTATGGTGTTTTTGGAAAGTTTGTTTGTGGACTGTATTAGTTACAGAGGTCCAATGGGTCAATGCCAGACTTAGAAGCATGTTCTTTGGAGTGAGTTTGCTGTCTAATCGAAGTAATCTGTGATCGTAGAAGCTATCACCAACTGGTTGTCTTCTACTTGTTCATTGTTATATTGTTCTTGCTCTATTGTTGATTTGCTATTGTGGTAACAAAGAACCATAAAACTCTTCCCAAGAGTGTGAGAGCTTTTTTAAATCCTCAAATGCAACCTAGACAATTAATGGCTTTTGTTGTTGTTCATTCACTAAGTCATGTCCGACTGCAACCCCATGGACTGCAGTACACCAGGCTCCTCTGTCCTCCATCATCTCCAGAGTTTGCTCAAATTCACATCCATGGAGTTAGTGATGCTATCTAACCATCTCATCCTCTGCTACCCCCTTCTCCTTTGCCTTCGGTCTTTCCCACTATCAGGGTCTTTTCCGGTGAGTTGACTCTTCATATCAGGTGGCCAAAAGATTGCATCTTTGGCTTCAGCATCAGTCTTTACAATGAATACTCAAGTGTTGATTTCTTTTAGTATTCACTGTTTGATCTCCTTGCTGTCCAAGGGACTCTCGAGCGTCTTCCCTAGCACCATCCTCGTTCTTAAAGTAACACATTTGTATCTTCTGATCTGTTCTTCACACCCCATTTCTGATTCCTTCAACACTTTCAACCACACACAGATCATCTATGGGACTATTTTTTTGTTTTTCTACCAAAGACTATGACCAACCTCTGACAATCATGAATAGACCCAACTATGTCTGACCTTGAAGGGTCATGTTTTAAATATTTTGAAGCTAGCTTGCCTATGGCACCCCAGTCCAGTACTCTTGCCTGGAAAATCCCATGGATGGAGGAGTCTGGTGGGCTACAGTCCCTGGGGTCGCTAAGAGTCGGACACGACTGAACGACTTCACTTTCACTTTTCACTTTCACGCATTGGAGAAGGAAATGGCAACCCACTCCAGTGTTCTTGCCTGGAGAATCCCAGGGATGGGGGAGCCTGGTGGGCTGCTGTCTATGGGGTCGCATAGAGTCGGACACGACTGAAGTGACTTAGCAGCAGCAGCAGCAGCAGCACATTGATTGCTGACAAGGTTTCTGCTCAAGCTAGCTTAAGGTTAATGGGGTACATGGAGTTTGGGGACAGGGGTGGTCTGTCAGCTTTACTGAGATATAATTAACACAATTGTATATATTTAAGGTATGCAGTGTAATATTTTTGTGTATGTATATATTGTGGAATGAGCATCACAATCAATGTAATTAACACATCCATTGCCTCACACGGTTACCTTTGTGTGTGTGGTGTGAACACATAAGATCTACTCGCTTAGCTATCAGATATACAATACAGTATTATTAACTATAGTCATCAAGCTGTACATGAGACCCCCAAAACATTCATCTTATAACTGAAGGTTTGTTGCATGGACATATTGTGAAACTCAAACATCAAAACATATTTTGATTAATATGCCAGCAAAATTGGGACTATAATGCCAATCAGAAACGCGGCAGCCAATATCCTTGGTCTCCTGTTTTTATTTTTAATTTAATTATTCCCTCTGCTTCCCTACTCCCCATTTCCACATACACATGACTGAATATGGTTACTAAAAGGCAAATCCAAGAAATGAGACTGGTCTTATCACGGGTCACATACGGGGTAGCAGTTATCTAGAAGCTCGTAGCCAAGGAGCATAAAAAGCTAATCCCACTGACTTGATTCAAGTGTGCCTGCCTCATCCTGGATTCACTGAATAGAAGTTGTCAATGTTATGGAATAGGTAGGTTTTAGACGGACATCACAGAGGTATTCATCAACTCCATCTCTAGTGCCAAGCATGATATGATAATCACCCAAGATCATTCAAGCACCCAAAGCTATGTAGTACCTTTATACCATTACAGTGTTAACCCAGGGCTTCCCTGGTGGCTCAGTGGTAAAGAATCTGCCTGCCAGTGTGGGAGACCTGGGTTTGATCCTGGGTCAGGAAGATGCCCTGGATAAGGAAATGGCAACCCACTCCAGTACTCTCCCCCTGGGAAATCCTATGGAAGATTGGAGGAGGAGGAGATTGGTGGGCTGTGGTCCATGACTGTAGAGTCAGACATAACTTAGTGACTACACTACTACCACCATCACCACCAATGTTAACCCAGTAGCATCTTTTTTCCCTACCAAATCAATCTGGAACTCTACTTTGCAGCATAGAATAACCAATGCAGATGGCCCTTGCTCTGTAAATTCCTAAATCATGAGCTTTGCCAGGCACCTGGGCATTTGGAATGAAGTTCCTCAAAGCAATAAGAAAACATTCTCTCTCCCACATTCTACCTCCTAGGTTGAAGATAGATGAATCTGATGCTCAAATCCAGAAGCTGCTGAGAGAAATGAAGGAAAGCAACCCACAGCTGACTATTGAGAGTGATCATCGAGACCCAAAAGATAACAGACCTTCTTCTCATGACTTCATTTTCTGAATCCCCCTGGAGCCATTCATTCCCCAGTAAATTCCTAGATCATCAAGGTGATGGTGAACTTCCCAAGATCCTTCTCAGTGATGTTAGTTGCTTAGCCAGATGTTAGTTTAGCCATGGTTGAGCCTCTGGTTTACATAAGACATACACTCATCATTTAACCCTGTGGTGGATGAAATGTCTGTATCTTGAGTATGTCAAGAAAAATAAAGGTGAAAGCATTCATGAGTGAAGTCTTATTTATGAATGGATTCCAACTGAACTTAGAGAAAAGGTACTTTAATCAGGGAGAACTTAGCCCAGGGGTGAGGGAATGGGAAAGAAATGTTGGTGATCACATTGATTTGTCTTCGAAGTCATTGCCCAGATCTGGTATTTCTTATCTGTGTGGCTAGATACCTGACAAGTCTTCCTCATTGGAGTATTTCTCCTACTAATCCCACAATATTTTGCAGCCCTCTTGGGTGCTTCAGTGGCCTTCCCTGGTGGCTCAGAAGGTAAAGGATCCGCCTTCAAGGCAGGAAACCAGAGTTCGATCCCTGGGTCAGGAAGATCCCCTGGAGGAGGAAATGGCAACCCACTCTAGTTTTCTTGCCTGAGAAATACCATGGACAGAAGAACCTGGTGGGGTCCATGGGGTCGCAAAGAGTCAGACAGAACCGAGCAACTAACACACACATACATGAAGCACATATATGATCACATCATTGCTCTGATTAACTTTTAATGATTCCATGTTAATGATTTAATGATTCCACAGAAAACAGAACTTCATGGTATGCATAGCTCTTCTTACAGCCCCCAGAATTCCCTTGTGACATACAAAATCCCCAAATTCCTTAAAGCAGCAGTACAAGAATTACTTTTTTATTAGAACCTTTATTTTTTGCTTTTTTTTAAATTGAAGTATAGTTGATGTACATTGGTGTGTTAATTTCTGCTGTACGGCAAAGTGACTTGATGATATATACATCTATATATTCTTTTTAATGTTATTTTCTATAAGAATTACTTTTTTATTAAGCACTAATTTTTTTTCTTCCAAACCTTACTTCCTTCTAGATGTTTCCTCTAGCCCAAGTGGCATAGAGGGCACACTGGGGGAGGACTCTGAGCTCAGAGTCTCCAGGAAGGCAGGCAACCTGGGGGCTGGCAGTGTTGAGGGAGGGGCCAGATCTTGCCAATCTTCATCACAGCTCCTGGGGGGAAGTTCCCTAACAAAGTCAGGGTCTGAGGTTCACTCTGGTAGGAACTGGAACCCCAGATGTGTACCAGAGTCATATTCATGGGAGAGCCAGACCGGACTTCATTTGAAGACTGTGTCAGCAACAGAAAGGCTTCTGTTTAGCAGGAGGGCACCCAACTAGGTGCCACAGTCTAGCAACAGGAAAAGGGAAGTATTTCTGACTTATGTCACTTATCTCCCTAGGACAAGTGACCCCACACAGACAGGGATGGATGTCAGGGAGTAAGGTTGGGTTTGTTTGGTTTTTTTTTTTTTCCTTTTTATTAAGGTGAAATTCATGTAAAATAAAATTTACCATTTTAAGGTGAACAACTCAGTGCCATTTAGTACATTTTGTTATGAAACCACCACCTCTACCTAGTTGCAAAATGTTTTCATCACTGCAAAATTAGAAAAGAAAAAAATCACCAATTAAGTAATTACCCTTTGATGCTAGGAAAGACCAAAGGCCCAAGGAGAAGGGGGGGTGCCAGAGGGTGAGATGGTTGAATGGCATCATCAACTCAGTGGACATGAATCTGAGCAAAATCCAGGAGACAGTGAAGGACAGGGAAGCCTGGTGTGCTGCAGTCCATGGGGTCAAAAAGAGTCACACAAGACTTAGCAACTGACCAACAAGTAAATACTCCCTATTTCTTCCTTGCCTTAACCCCTGTCAACCACCAGTCCATCCAAACCTTTAGGATAAGCTTTAGGACTTTGGAGTTTTTTTTCTAATATAAAGGCAAGTCATTAACATGTTGGTTTAATTATTATTATATTCAAAGGGGAAAGAATAGAATACCCAAAAGCCTGAAAGAGTCAGGTACACCCAAGAAACAAAAAAAGATTTTTTTTTCAGACGGTAGCTTAAGACAGTGTTAGCATGAGGTTTACATTTGGGGATACCGAAAAAAAACCAGGAAATTATTCCCAAAAAAAAAAAAATGGGCAACGGGGACACATGGGAGAGTTTTGGGCAGAGGATGGATTGGGTCATCTGTGAGGGGGGTGACGTCAGAAGTCAATCCTCATGGGGTCAAAAAGAGTCACACAAGACTTAGCAACTGACCAACAAGTAATTACTCCCTATTTCTTCCTTGCCTTAACCCCTGTCAACCACCAGTCCATCCAAACCTTTAGGATAAGCTTAGGACTTTGGAGTTTTTTTCTAATATAAAGGCAAGTCATTAACATGTTGGTTTTAATTATTATTATATTCAAAGGGGAAAGAATAGAATACCCAAAAGCCTGAAAGAGTCAGGTACAACCCAAGAAACAAAAAAGATTTTTTTTCAGACTGTAGCTTAAGACAGTGTTAGCATGAGGTTTACATTTGGGGATAACCAGGAAAAAAAAAAAAAAACCTCAGGAACTTATTCACTTTCCTGCATACCAGAAACTAACACAACGTTGTAAATTAACTATATGTCAATAGAATTTAAAAAAAAAAAAAAAAAAAAGCATAAGGCAGGTGGGCAACGGGGACACATGGGAGAGTTTTGGGCAGAGGATGGATTGGGTCATCTGTGAGGGGGGGTGACGTCAGAAGTCAATCCTCAGTGGGGAAAAGAGGGGGGACAAACTGAGAGAGAAGCCCTGAAACACATACCCTACCACGTGTAAAACAGCCAGTGGGAATTTGCCGTATGACACAGGGAACTCAAACTGGTGCTCTGTGACAACTAGAGGGGTGGGAGGTGGGAGGGAGGTTCAAGAGGGAGGGGACATGTGTATACCTATGGCTGATTCAGGTTGATGTATGACAGAGACCAACACAGCATTGTAAAGCAATTATCCTCCAATTAAAAATAAATAGAATGAAAAAAATTAGTCCATCTGGAGGGACTTCCTTGGTGGTCTTGTGGTTAAGACTCTTCCTTCCAATGCAGGGGGCATGGGTTCGATCCCTGGTTACATAACTAAAATCCCCGCATGCCTCACAGTCCAGCTCCCCCCCTCCTCCAAAAAAAGGCAACGAGCAAGACAACAGTGAGTAGACTGTGGCTCTCATAGTCCACTCACGCTAGATCCCCTCCCAACTCACATAACCAATCTCTTAGACACAGCCAAGCCTGAGATTCTAGTGACGGAAGCCTCGGTTGTGACCATCTGGTCGACCCCTATCCTGACGACCCTGTGGTTTCTGGGTCTGCGGGAGGGGTGGGAGTGGCCTGTGTGCAGCTCTGATCCGGTGCATCATTGGAGGTTTCCTTCGGCTGTGCCAGTCTTCTGCCAGAAGCCCCACCAGGAGAATTAGAATCACAGCCCCAAGGCATATCCGGGCCAGATTGCCCTTAGTGTAGTGCTGGAGGGCAAGACCTGGAGGAACAAGAAGAGACAGGAGCAGATGATAAAAGCCCAGCTCCAAGGGGACTTCCCTTGTGGTCCAGGGATTAAGACTTGACCTTCCAATGCCAGGGATGCAGGTTCAATCCCTGGTTGGGGAGCTAAGATCCCTCAAAGCCGAAAAACCAAAACATAAAACAGAAGCAATACAATGAAGACTTTAAAAGTGGTCCATATCCAAAAAAATAATGGTAATAATCTTGGGACTTCCCTGGTGGTCCAGTGGTTTAAAATCTGCCTTCCAATGCAGGGGGACACAGGCTGGATCCCTGGTCAGGGGACTAAGGTCCCACATGCCACAAGCCTGTGAGCTTGACTACTGAGCCCAAGAACCACAACTAGAGAGAAAACCACATGCCACATCAAAGATGCCTCAAGCTGCAACTAAGACCCAGCCCAGTCAAAAATAAAAATTATAAATAAATAGTAAACAAACAAAAAAAAGCTCCTCTCCAGGACCCACTCCAAGCCACATTTTGGGTTTGTCACAGCCAAATCCTTCATCTGAAAACCTATTACTCTCCACTAGCCAGAAAAGCTATGACAAACCTAGACAGCATATTAACAAGCAGAGACATTACTTTGCGAACAAAGGTCTGTCTAGTCAAATCTATGGTTTTTCCAGTAGTCACGTATGGATGTGAGAGTCGGACCATAAAGAAAGCTGAGTGCTGAAGAACTGATGCTTTTGAACTGTGGTGTTGGAGAAGACTCTTGAGAGTCCTTGGACTGCAAGGAGATCAAACCAGTCAACCCTAAAGGATATCAACCATGAATATTCATTGGGAGGACTGATGCTGAAACTGAAACTCCAATACTTTGGCCACCTGATGCAAAGAACTGACTCATTAGAAAAGACCCTGATGCTGGGAAAGATTGAGGGCAGGAGGAGAAGGGAACAACAGAGGACAAGATGGATGGATGGCATCACCAACTCCATGAATATGAGTTTGAGCAAACTCCGGGAGATGGTGAAGGACAGTGAAGCCTGGCATGCTGCAGTCCATGGGGCTGCAAAGAGTCAGACACAACTGAAGAATAACAGGCTAGGATGCCAACCTTCTTCCTCGAGGATTCCTCCCATCCTCACCAAGCATCAGGACTAGATAAGCCCCATTCATTGAGTAGCACATCTTCCACTCACCCCTTCACAGGCCTCTGATACTTCTCCCCATACACAGACACTACCTGGTTGTTTGGCTGATTGTGGAAGAGGAGACTGTCATAAGGGGTGGGACAGAGACGAAATTTCCCTTCTTCTGACCTTTTAGATAATCTCCACCTTCACACTGGTCTTTGCCCAATTCTGAGCTCCATATGCTAACACTACCCCTCCCCTTCTTAGCTGACACACCAGAACCCAAGACCAGAGAGCTGCAGCTTCTTTGCAGGGAAAGCAGCCAGTTTGGGGTAAAGACATGGGCTAGAGGGGGCATGAAGTTGGTCCAGAGAAGGACACTTACTCACCAGTTGGAGGGTCTGACTCCTTTGGAAGGACAGTGATATTCCTAGAAGCTTCTGGGAATCAAAAACGATAAGTGTAAAGAGGTGGAACCATCTCTTCTACCCCTGTTTCTACCCCAATCCTGAACAGCTGCATTGAGAGGCAGAATTCCAGGTTTATAAGAAGAGTATGAACTACAAAGGGCTTCTCTGATGGCTAGGTGGTGGGGAAAAAAAAAAAAAAAAAACGCCTGCCAATGCAGGAGACACGAGTTCAATTCCTGGGTTGGAAAGATCCCCTGGAGTGGGAAATGCCAACCTATACCAGTATTCTTGGCTGAGAAATCCCATGGACAGTGGAGCCTCGTAAGCTACAGTCCACGGGGTTTCAAAGAGTCATACATGACTGAGTGAGTAAACAACACAAACTGCAGAGTCAGAGTGTTCGGATTTGAACCTCAGACTCATCACTTATTAGATGTGGATAGAGTGATAATGTTAGTCACTCAGCCATGTCTGACTCTTTGCAACCCCATGGACTATAGCTCATCAGGCTCCTCTGTCCATGGAATTATCCAGGCAAGAATACTGGAGTGGGTTGCCATTGCCTTCTCCAGGGGATCTTCCTGACCCAGGGATTGAACTCAGGTCTCCTGCATTACAAGTAGATTCTTTACCATCTGACAAATGACTTAATAGCTATGGGTCAGTTTTCCTAATCCTCCTGAGAGTGACTGGGGACCAAGAAGGGTTTTGAACATAGGATGGGGAAGAATCTCCTCAGAGTCTTGGAAAGTACCTGCTGGAATCAGGAACCTAAAGTGTGTGGACCCCATGAAGATAGCTAAGGAATCCTCAGGGAATCTGCCAAGGTTTTCTGCCTTGAAGGAAAAGGAGACACTTCCTAGGGAATCCAAAGGCAAAGAGCACAACAGTGTGAGGGAAACATAACTGCACTGGACTGGAGGATGTACTGTGTCCAGAGAACTACGATCTACATGGGCCTGAAGCACAGGATCGAGCCTGGAAGCAAGGGGAACAAGGCTACACACATGGATCAGAGCCAAGTTGGAAGAGCACACCAAAGGGATTTCCCTGAGGGTCCAGTGGTTCAGACTCTGCACTTCCAATGCAGAGGGCGTGAGTTTGATCCCTGTTTGATCCCATGCAGCACAGCCAACAAATTAAAAAAAAAAAAGAAAGAAAGAAAGAAACATTCAGAACTGCCGGGAGCCAGCGTGAAGAACTCCGCCCATGGCAGAGGTCATGAGGAAGGAGGCTCGGCAAACGCAAAGGTGGGATCGAGGCTCAGGAGTCCCCCTGGAAATTCTCGAGCATCTACCCCGAAAACCAGAGCCTGCCTACTTTACTGCTTTGTGCTCTCACCTACACCCCTGGCTTTACGGGGGGCTGTCCCCCACCACCTCTCTCTGAAAAAGAGTTAACTTACAGCTCCAGTTAATAAAGTTCCTGGGCATGACAAGAGTGTTTCAACCTACAAACTCCTTTGGAAGTCCTCTAGCCTGCCTTAACAGGTTCTTCTGGCCACATGTGATTGTTCACAGCCTCCCAACCGTGAGAGACATGAGATGTTCTAAACTGTCTAAATACAGATTCCTTTGAGCAGTTAAAAGATTGATTAGAAATTGTATTGGTGAAGTGTTTTTCACTTGTTGGGCCAATGTTTGCTGCTAAGTTTCCATATCCCTTACCTACTGTGTCCCTGGGAGTGTATTGATTAATATAATTGGTGAATAGAAATGTAAGTAGTAGCTTTAATGTTTGTAACCTTGGACACTTGAGTTAATTCTTTCCTTGTTATAGGAATGTAACTTTATCTAATGCTTTCAGAGGGTGGCACCTGACTTTAGAATAGTCACCTTTAGAGAAAAATAAGTTTTCTGAAGAAAGGGTCATAAAATGTTAACAGGCCTCCTGGTCAGAAGATGATGTAAATCACCTAAACTTTTGCATATGATAAGTTTGCAGGAAAAAAGCCTGGCTTACTGCTGACTCTACCCCTTCCCCCATTATCCTCTACGCACAACTTAAGGTATAAAAACTACTTTGGAAAATAAAGTGCAGGCCTTGTTCACCGAAGCTTGGTCTCCCGATGTCATTCTTTCTCTCACCTTCTGGCTGAATTCCCATCTGGAGCATGGAGGCTCGTCAAGCCTACTAATTTTGCCTGGGCTTCTAAGATCTGACCAGGGAGGCCTTAGTGTCTCCTCTCCTTCGGGAGAACGGGAGGACGCCTGCAGCCTATGTAGGTGATGCAAATTCCTTGTCTTGGAATTTTATTAGCTTTCCACGTAAACCAGGTTATTCAGCCTCTTTTCTCCACTGAATTTTCTCACTGAGCTATCCTTATTTAACCACTCTTTATATCTTTAACTCTATCATATCCTGATCGCTGAAGCTGTCTCCCCTTCTATTTCCCTGGGTCCACCAGGGCTGGACCCCGGCACAGAACTTACTACCCACGTAGAAGAGTTCTTGTGGCAACACACTAAGTGGGAGAAAGTCCAAATGAAAAAGAAAAACAGAGCGGAGCTGGGGATGGGGGGGTGGCTCAAGAGGGAGGGGACATGTGTATAGCTGACTCACGTTGCTGTATAGCAGAAACCAACACGTCATTGTAAAGCAGTTGTCCCTCAATTAAAAGTAAATTTAGGAAAGAAGAAGAGCACAGTGTAGGGATAAGTAATGGTGTCCCCATGGTAGCCTCGGTGCCGCCATCTTGGAGGCAGCCACGTTTCCCAGAATGCTCCTCTGCCCCCATGCTCAGAGCCCACCTCCACCCCACCCTCGCCCTCAAATCAAGGACTTTCCTGGGAAGAGTCAGGTGGTTTTGAGAAGCAGACTGAAAGCTGACAGCCTTAGATGATGGAAGAGCGAGCTCTGAGTGCCTGGTTACTCACCAGTTGTGGAGGCTTCGTTCGCAATCGAGTGGTTCAGCTTCCTGGAGGCTTCTGTGAATTCTAAGCAAGAAGATTATAAGAAAGTGGGTAATGTCGTGTCTGTTCAGTGAGTCCCTACTCCCCTTACCCCTTCTGAGCTATCCGATCTTCCTGGAACTCATTTATCTACCACACACTGCACAGACACAGAGGAAAAACAAACTCAGAAAGCCCAAAATAAACCCATCTTCTACTTCTGAGTGGCTTCCTGAGAAATGGCTCCATTCATCCGCTGATGGACATTGGGTTACTTCCACGTTGGGGCTATTGTGAATTCTGCTACTATATGAACATTCACATACAAGCTTCTGTGTGAATACACTTTTTTAAATATTCTTGACTGTATATACTGAGGGTGAGGGCTTCCCTGTTGGCTCTGTGGTAAAGAATCTGCGGCTCTGTGGTAAAGAATCTGCCTGCAATGCAGGAGACCTGGGTTCGATCCCTGGTCCAGAAAGATCCCACATACTGTGGAGCAGTTAAGCTATTGAGCCTGTGCTCTAGAGCCTACGAGCTACAACTGCTGAAGCCCACATGCTCTAGAGCCCATGCTCCGAAACAAGAGAGGCCACCACAATAAGAAGCCCATGTATCGCAACTAGAGGGTAGCCACTGCTCTCCACATCTAGGAAAAAAAAAAAGCCGATTCAGCAGTGAAGACCAAGCACAGCCAAGGACAAATAATTTTTTTTTAAATTTTCTTTGAAAAAGGAAGCACTACTGATTCATGCAACAACTTGGAAAAATCTCAAGGGTATTATGATCAGTTCAGTCGCTCAGTTATGTCCAACTCTTTGCAACGCCATAGACTACAGCATGCCAGACTTCCCTGTCCATCACCAACTCTCGGAGCTTGCTCAAACTCATGTCCATCGAGTATTATGATGGGGGGCGGGGGAGGAGACAATCTCAAAAAGTCCCATGTTGTATGATTCCGTTTATATGTAACATTCTCAAAATGACAAAATTAAATCTAGGAAGAACAAATTAGCCAGGGGTTAAGGATCATGGGAGGGGAGGGGTGTCTATAAAGGGGGGATCCTGAGAAATATCTTTGTGAGGGTGGAATAGCATTTTTTGTTTTCTTCCCTGGGAACAGTATTTTGAATGCAATGGTAGTTATATGAATCTGTGTGATAAATCGACATAGAACTATACATATATAGTGTGCCAATGTCAGACTTCTGGTTTTTCTGTTGTACTATAATTATGTAAGAAGATCCCCTGGAGGGGGAAATGGCAACCCACTCCAGTATTCAAGTATATCAAGAAATCTAGACAAAGAGGAGAAGGATAACAGGGTTCCTGTCCCTTTATACCACAGACACCGGGTGAATGCTCCAAAACCTACCTGTTACAGTGGAAGGCGGTTCTGTGGGCGGCCAGCTGGGGGTCACAGAGGTCCCTGAGAAATCAGGAAGAAAAAAAAAAGAGAGAGAGAGCGATCTGTGCACTGTTACGTGTGGTTCCTGAGCAAACCCAGTTTCCTCACCTGGAAAATAAAAATGCAGATGCTTCCATCACTGGACTGTGGTGAGTCTTAAACAGCATTTGAAAGGCACACCTAGCACATTCTGGAGCTAATGAATGATGATCCCTGTAGCTGCCTTCCCTACTTGCCAAACTGCAGTCCTGTCCCTTCTTCTGGATCCCTGTGACCTGCCATCTTACAGATCCTGGGAACAAAAGTGGCTTTTGTCTCCTGGGAACCAGAGGAGGAGGCAAAAACCATGGACTGTATCCAGAGAAAGACAGGCATCCTATGTGGGGACAAATGGGGACTGCCAAGGGAACAAAACAGCCCCTTCCCTCTCCCATGACCCTTGCTATCTGCTTTTTTACCCAGACCAATCACCCAGGCATTATTCCCAGCATTATTCCCAGGCAATAATACCCAGGCATTATTCATAGCATTCAAATTAAAACAGTATTAAATTTTCTTTTTCCTGGCTTTCACTTTCTCCAGGCTTCCACTGCAGGGGGTGCAAGCTCAGTCCCTGGTCAGGGAACCAAGATCCCGCATGCCGCAAGGTGCAGCCAAAAAAAAAGAAAAAATACATAAATTAAAATTTTTACATAAAAATAACTGATTGATTAATGTAAAGTGAATATATGTATGCATATATATATATATACACATATAACTCATTCACTTTGCTGTACACCTAAAGTTAACACCATATTATAAATCAACCATGTGTGTGTGTGCTAAGTCACTTCAGTTGTGTCCAGCTCTTTGCAACCTGGTGGACTGTAGTCCACCAGGCTTATGTGTCCACGGGGATTCTCTAAGCACGAATACGGGTGTGGGTTGCCATGGCCTCCTCCAGGGGATCTTCCCAACCCAGGGAGTGAACGTGAGTCTCTTATATCTCCTGCATTAGCAGGCAGGTTCTTTACCACTAGCACCACACTAGCTGAGAAGCCCTATAAACCAACTATACTACAATACACATTTTTTTAAAAAAGAAAATCTTGGGCTGGGAAGACCATCCTGGATTATCTGAGTGTGTCCAATTACAAGAGTCCTTAAAAGCCTAAGAGCAAAGCAGGAAGGTGGAAGAGTCAGAGAGAAAGAGAAAGATTAGAAAATGCTATGAAGCTGGCTTTGATGATGAAGGAAGGGACCATGGGAGCCAAGAGATACAGGTGATTCTAGAAGCTGAAAAAGGCACCAGAAATGAATCTTCCCCTTGAGCCTCCAGAAGGAAGGCTGGCTGACACCTTGGTTTTATCCCTGCAGGACCCATTTCAGACTTCTGACTTCCAGAACTGTAAGGTAATACATTTGTGAAATTTAAGCCAGCAAACTTGTGGTCACTTGTTACACAGCACCCAGACACTCAAACACCCTCCAATGCCTCTGAATTCCCATGCTCCCTCCCCTGGAAACTTCCATCAGGGACTGCCAAGGCTGGAGAAAAGATTTTGTCTATACCCCTGACCTGTGACCACAAGCTTCAGGGGGTCGCTGGGGGCTGACCACAGGTATGGATATGCGCTGGAAAAGCTATAGCATCGGTAGATTCCACTGTGGGCTGCAGTCACCGTGACAATAGGGAAGTCTGCCCGGTACCACCTCTCCGGTGTCTTGAAGGGCCTGGTGTCCCCCTCCTTGTAGAGAGCAAATTGGTCAAAACCATATTGGCTCTGACAGCGTAGAGTCACGGTCACTCCTGCGGGCACCGCCGTGCTGGGCTGAGCTGAGAGCGAGGGCTTGGGGGAAGTTCCTGGGAAAGGAGAGAACTTTAGTATTAAAGATGGTGGCCACTGTGGAAAACAGTATGGAGGTTCCTCAGAAAACTAAAAACAGAATTACCCACCATATGATCCAGCAACCCCTCTCCTGGACACATAGACAGACAAAACTCTAACTCAAAAAGATACATGCACGCTTATGTTCACAGCAGCAATATTCACAATAGCTAAGACATGGAGACAGCCTCAATACGCACTGGCAGAGGAATGGATAAAGAAGATGCAGTCCGTATATACAATGGAACACCACATAGCCACAAAGAAGAATGAAATAATGCCATTTGCAACAACATGCCATGTGCAACTAGAGACAATCCCACTAAGGGAAGTAAGTCAGACAGAGAAAGACAAGTAGCACATGATATCAAGTACATGTGGGATCTAAAATATGACACAAATGAAACAGAAACAGACTCATGGACACAGAGCACAGACTGGTGGTTGCCAAGGGAAAGAGGGTTGGGAGAGGCATGGAGTGGGAGGTTGGGGTTAGCAGATATAAGCATTTATATATAGGAGGGATAAACAACAAGGTTCTACTACTGTACAGCACAGAGAACTATATTCAACACCCTAGGATAAACCATAATGGGAAAGTGTTTTTCAAAAAAAGATATGTATAACTGGAGCACTTTGCTTCACAGCAGAAATTAACAGCATTGTAAATCAACTATACTTCAATTAAAAAATATTAAAACTGGGGGAGAGGGATAAAAGAGAAAGAGAGAGAGAAAGTGGTTAAGACTCCACCTTTCCATTGAAGGGGCCAGGTGGTTGGACTTCTGGATGGAAAACTAAGATCCCACATGCCCCAAGGGTGTGGCCACAAAATAAATATTTTTTAAGGGATAAACGTGGCTAGAGGGGTGCACATTTTTTGCTCTCGTGTCAGGCTTGGATGTGACTTGGAATGACAATCTAGGAATCTGTCTTTATTTAAAATTGTGCTATTGTGAACATCGTGGATTTTATGCATTGATTTGGGGTGGTTTTTTTTAAATATTGTATTAACATATTATTTATGTGGGTTACTGAGTTTTGGGCACTTTCCCTAAATTTGGCACTCAAGGCCAACATCTTGCTTGCCCCACCCTAATCCCAACATCCCCACCCTCTGCCCTCGCCCTGGGACTTTGGGTTTAGGGTCTTCATCACCCGCCACTCTCACACTCTTGGCGCCCAGAACAGAGGACCACGCAGCCCTGAGGCTCCACGTCCAGCCCCGCCCACCCCCGGTTACCAGTAGCAACCAGCTCCAGCTGGCTGCTGGGAGGGGACCAGCGCATCCCTATCTGATAGGAGCAGCGGTAGCGGCCGGCTTGGTCTCTTTCCATCGCCGAGATGAAGATCTCCGCCTGGTCAAAATACCTCCCGGATTTCAGCTTCTCCAGGCGGTACAGTTCTGCATCCGGAGGTCCCTGGCAGCGAATGGTCACCGGCCTGCCCAGGGGCACGAGGGAGCTGGGCAGGGCCTGGAGGGAGGGCTCGGACAGGGGACCTGGAAGCGAAGCAAATCCTAGAGGAGCTCAGCTTCCGACAGAGCCCTCCCGTCCCGGTCCCTCCCCGAGCTCCTGCCTTCTCACTGGCTGAACCCAGAAGACGGATCTGGACTCACCTTCCGGAACGCGTATCACCCGGCCCAGACACAGCCCTGGGGAAAGAGCAAGCGACCAGTCACCAGGACCTCGTGTGAACCCACACCTCCTGCATGCTGCACACTGAGCTGACAAACTTGCATGCTTTTGCTTTTTTTAATTGAGGATATAGTTGAGAGTCCCTTCGACAGCAAGGAGATCCAACCAGTCTATCCTAAAGGAAATCAGTCCTGAATATTCATTGGAAGAACTGATTCTGAAGCTGAAGCTCCAATACTTTGGCCACCTGATGTGAAGAGCTGAATCATTTGAAAAGACCCTGATGCCGGGAAAGATTTAAAGCAGGAGGAGAAGGGGACGACAGAGGATGAGATGGTTGGATTGCATCACCGACTCGATGGACATGAGTTTGGGTAAACCCGGGGAGTTGATGATGGACAGGGAGGCCTGATGTGCTGCAGTCCATGGGGTCCTAAAGAGTCAGACTCGCCTGAAAGACTGAACCGAACTGAACTGATAGTTAATTAATAACCTTGTGTTAGTTTCAAGTATTGCCTTTCTTTTGTCATTATTGTGTGTGTGTGTCATTTTTTTTTTCCCAAAGATACACAAGCACATGATTGAAGTGAAAGAAGCCAGCCTGGGACATCTCTGGTGGTCCAGTGACCCGGACTCTGCCCTTCCAATGCAGGGGCCCAGGTTCGATCCCTGCTCAGGGAATTAAGATGCCACAAGCCCTGAGGCATGACCAGTTAATAAAAATTAAAAAATAAACACAGGGCTCCCAGTTAAATTTGAATTTCAGATAAACAACAAATAATTTTTTTTTTTTTTTTTTTTTGCACAGTATATCCCATGAGGTCCATAGCCCTGCAACTGGCAGGAGGTAGATTTAAACATGGGCAGCACATTTTCGCAGTAAATCATGTGGATGTGGTGCTAACGTTCCTTAGTTTGTATTTGAGCCTGTCGCTGCGTGACCTTAAACAAGTTACTTAATCCCTCTGGGCCTGTGTTCTCACCTGTGAGATGGGAATAACAGGAGACCCTGCTTCATCAGGCCGTGATGGGGATTAAATGAGTGTCTTTTTAGAAACACAGAGTAGGGCTTCCCTGGTGGCTCAGTGGTAAAGAATCTGCCTGCCAGTGCAGGAGACACGGGTTCGATCCCTGATGCGGGAAGATCCCACGTGCCTGGGAGCAACTGAGCCCGTGCGCCACAATTACTGATCCGGTGCTCTAGAGCCTGGGAACTGCAACTGCTGAGCCCAGGTGCTGCGACTACTGAAGCCTGCGGGCCCCAGAGCCAGTGCTCCGCAACAAGAGAAGCCACCGGAATGAGAAGCCTGGGCACCGCAACCAGAGAGGAGCCCCCATCACCACAACTAGAGAAAGCCCACATGCAGCAGCAAAGACCCAGCACAGCCAAAAATAAAATAAAAGCACAGAATAATGCATGTGCAAGAGCTCCATGAGTTCTTTCAAGGGTGGATAAAGGCTTGAGTGACTGAGGGGCAGTTTGTCTTCACAGTATGCACTCTTATCCCCGATAACACAACTGCTCTCCCTTCCTGCTTAGCCCCGGGAGCCTCTGTCCTTTTCCGTGATAAAATTCCTTTGAAGAAACAAGGAAATCATGCGCAGACGTGCCCAGAATAGAGCTTGATAAGAAGGAGACTTCAAAAAATGCATCTGAGCCTCCGCACCAGTCCTATTACAGGAGACTCTTACTCCAGCGTTATTGAGATGGACTGACAAATAAAAACCTTACATATCCAAGGTGATGCCCTGTAAAATAATTACCACAATCAAGCTAGTTAACACATCTGTCACCTCACATAATTAAATATCTTTTGGGGTATTTTTCTGGTGAGAAATCTAAATCTACTCTTTTGGCAAGTTTCAGGTACGTGCTATAGAATGGTTACCTACTGTCACCATGTTACGACTTAAACCCCCAGAACTGATTTCATCTTACAAGTGGAAGATTGTACCTTTTGACCCATATCATCTACCTCCCCATTACCCGCACCTCCACCTCAACCGCCTGTCCCCAGCCTGGGCAATCACCAAGCTACTCTCTGCTCTTGTGGGTTTGACCTTTTGAGACTCCGTGTATAAGTAGGATCCTGCAATATTTGTTTATCTGGCTTATATTGCTTAGCATAATACCCTCAAAGTCCAATCACATTGTCACAAACAGCAAAATTGTTGGCACCAGAACCTTAAGGGATATTGACAAGCTAAATCTATAATCTAGCACTGATATCAAATCCACCTCAAACAAAATTAAAAATTATAATACAACAAGGACCTACTATAGAATACAGGGAACGCTACTCAATATTTTGTAATAACCTATAAGGGAAAAGAACCTGAAAAAGAATATATATATATATTATATGTATCTGAGACCTGTATTCATTTATCAACCCAGCCATGAATAAACTAGAATAATTCATACAAGCAGCATCGCCCTGGGTCCCAGTTTTCCCACCCAGCAAATAAGTGAGGTGATGCTTGTAGGTCGCCTCTTGCCCTGAAAGTTACCTCTTGCCCTGGTGCAATTAAAAAAAAAAAAAAGCATTCTTTGTCTCCTAGCCCACTGCCTGTCCCTCAGCATTTTCCAGAATG
This sequence comes from Bos taurus, assembly GCF_002263795.3. NCBI lineage: Eukaryota > Metazoa > Chordata > Mammalia > Artiodactyla > Bovidae > Bos > Bos taurus. The sequence continues at coordinate 62,393,649 of NC_037345.1, read as the reverse complement.
ACTCACCAAGACAGAAGAGGGCAGACAGGACTGGGGACATGGTTCCTCGCCTGTCCTGAGCTCTGCAACCCAGGAGGGAAGCCCTGGGTGGGGGCTGGAGCCGGACACAGGCTGCGGCGGGGGTGAAGGGCCCTCTCCTCCTCCCCCATCAGCCTGGCTTTCCCTAGTTGGCACTCATCAAGCCAGAGCCACAGCGTGACTTGCACACAAGCTCCAAGAAGCCTGGCTTATCTCCGGTCACCAGCCCAGGGCCCCAGTGAGTCTGCCTCGTGAGGCATCATCTGTCTTCTGCTACTTCCAGTAGCCCCCTACATTCATTAAGGGCTTGCATATCAAAACCCCAATGGGTCAGTGCAATCCACAGAGTCAGAAAGTACATTGGGGACTTCCCTGGTGGTCTAGTGGCTGAGACTCCGAGCTCCCAATGCAGGGGACCCCCGGTTCCATCCTTGGTCAGGAAACTAGACCCCACAGGCTGCAAGCAAGACCTGATACAGCCAAATAAATTAACGTTTTAAAAAGAAAGGGGAAAAGTACATCAGTAGGGCTTCCCTGCTGGCTCAATGGGAAAGAATCTGCCTGCCAGCGCAGAAGTTGTTGTTCAGTCGCTCAGTCGTATCTGACTCTTTGCGACCCCATGGACTGCAGCACACCAGACTTCCCTGTTCTTCCCTATCTCCCAGAGCTTGCTGAGACTCATGTCCATTGAGTTGGTGATACCATCCAACCATCTCATCCTCTGTCGCCCCCTTCTTCTCCTGCCCTCAATCTTTCCCAGCATCAGGAGTTTCCAATGAGTTGGCTGTTCCCATCAGGTGGCCAAAGTATTGGAGCTTCAGCTTCAGCATCAGTCCTTCCAATGAATACTCAGAACTTATTTCCTTGAGGATTGACTGGTTTGGTCTCCTTGCAGTCTAAGGGATTCTCAATAGTCCTCTCCGGGACTCTTGATATCGCTTGGCCCATCCAGACAATCCAGGATCATCTTCCTCCTTTGACATTGGCTTTTAGGAACTTGAACCCATCATCCACCTCGCTCCCCCCTTGCCCTGTAAAGTAGAAGGTTCTGTGGATTAGGATGTGAACACCTTTGGGGGCACCCACTTTTGTGCCGACCACACTGTTCTTTACAAAATCCTTAAGCAAAGATCATTTCTGCTTAAATTAAGAGGAATCAGCTTCACCAGGGTCGTTTGCAAGCAAGTCAACTGAAAAGAACAGATTTTTAAAATCAAAAATTCCCACTATCTGCTTGCAAAAAAAACAAAAACAAAACTTGGGGTGTGTTAGCAAGAAGAGGGATTGGAACTCAGAGTCTGATTCCACAGCCCACTCTCTTTCTGGGGGAGGGTTGTAGGTCCAAATGTCCGTGAGAACCTCTGACCACAAAGAGATTTGTCTGTTACATACATGCAAGCAACCTGCGGCTCACAGCTGATGCTAACCACAAACCTTCACAACCAACATCCGCTTCCTTTCTGAAACTGAGAAACCCCGAAGACCACAAGTGTGGAGTCACACATCAGCTTCATCCTTGACTGCTTCTCTGAAGGCTTTGAGGTGGTTCACAAACCCAGCTACAACCTTCAGACGGATGGAAGACAATCAAACCGATCTACAACAAGACGGGCAAAACAAAACCCAAACCCGCAGAAGCAGCCCAGAGAGGAGACAGCAGCAAAGTCATGCACAGACCCAGGGCCCACCATGGAAGGCGGTGCTCGGATGGGCTCTTCACCACGAGAGACCAGGCCGGGGTCACATCCTTCATGCTGCCCTTTGGGGCTTGAGAACTGTGTCGGGATGGTTTGGGCTGCCAGTCACGGGACATGAAGGGGTTAAGCTGAACTGACATGTGCACACGACCATGTGTAAAATAGATGGCTAGTGGGAAGCTGCTGTGTAGACAGGGAGCTCAGCTCAGTGCTCTGTGACGACCCAGAGGGTGGGATGGGGGTGGAGGGAGGTTCAGGAGGGAGGGGATATATGTATATATGACTCATGTTGTTGTACAGCAAAAACTAACACCACATTGTAAAGCAATTATATTCCAATTTTTTAAAAGATGTTTAAGCTGAGCTGACCTTCACCCCATGCAAAAGGGAGAAGGAATTCCATTTCACAGAAGTACAAGCCCAGGGGTGTAGCAGGCTTTGGGTTCAGTAACATCCTGAGGATTCCTCCTGCAAGATGCAGGTCCGACAATTACTGCTGCTGCTGCTAAGTCGCTTCAGTCGTGTCCGACTCTGTGCGACCCCATAGACGCCAGCCCATCAGGCTCCCCGGTCCCTGGGATTCTCCAGGCAAGAACACTGGAGTGGGTTGCCATTTCCTTCTCCAATACATGAAAGTGAAAATCAAAGTGAAGTCGCTCAGTCGTGTCCGACTCTAGCGACCCCATGGACTGCAGCCTACCAGGCTCCTCCACCCATGGGATGACATCACCCCAAATCAGGTCACTGTGGCAGGTTGAACAGAGGTGCTTCCCCTAAAAGATATGTCTGGTCCTCCCCTTAGTACCTGTGAATGGAGCTAATTTGGGAAAAGGGGATTTTTTAAGATTTTTTTTTAATGTGGAGCATTTTTTAAGTCTTTATTGAATTTGTTGCAATATTGCTTCTGTTTTTTGTGTTCTGGTTTCTTGGCCCCGAGGCATGTGGGGTTTTAGCTCCCTGGCCAGAGATCAAACCCCCACCATCTGCATTGGAGGGTGAAGTCATAACCACTGGACACCAGGGGAGTCCCCGGAAAAAGGTTTTTGCAGATGTAAGTACGGGTCTTGAGATGAGACTGTCCTAGATTATCCGGGTGGAGCCTCGCTCCAACAAGTGTCCTCAGAAGAGAAGACAGAGGACAGAGGAAGAGGAGATGAGGGGAGGGCAGGCAGAGACAGGGATGATGCAGCCCCAACCCAGGAGTGGTTGGATCCCCAGAAGCTGCAAAAGGCATGAGCCTATGAAGGTGTGTCCCCCATCCCACCCCTGCCCCTGGCTCTGACACCTTAAGTTTGGACATCCAGCCTCTGGAACTGTGAGCGAATACATTTATGTTCTAGGTCACCAAGTCAGTCAAATCAGTCAACCCTAGAGGAACCTAGATGCTGAAGCTGAAATTCCAAGAGTTTGGCCATGTGATGCAAAGAGCTGACCCATTGGAAAAGACCCTGATGATGGGAAAGATTGAAGGCAGGAGGAAAAGGGAACGACAGAGAATGAGACAGTTGGATGGTATCACTGACTCAATGGACAGACCATGGGAGACAGTGAAGGACAGGGAGCCTGTCACGCTGCAGTCCATGGGGTCACAAAGAGTTGGACACAACTTAGCAACTCAACAAGTCATCAAGGTAACGGTATTTGTTACAGCGGCTGGAGGAAGCTGACACAATCTCTTTGGTGGAGGGTCAGGAGGTGGCTACCACAGCCATTTTGGGCCACTTGCTTTCTTGTGTGTGTGTGTGTGTGTGTGTGTGTGTGTGTGTTGTCCAGTGAGGGAGAGAAAAGCGCTTCCCTTTCGTTCGTCTAATCAGGCTATCTTAACTCCTGTGCTGATTTTGCGTGCATGCTAAGTTGCTTCAGCCCCGTCAGATCTTTGTGACCCCACGGACTGCAGCACGTCAGGCCCGCCAGGCCTTCCTGTCCTTAACTACCTCCCAGAGTTTGCTCAGATTCACGTCCATTGAGTCAGTGATGCCATCCAACCATCTCATCCTCTGTCGTCCCCTTCACATTTTGCCTTCAGTCTTTCCCAGCATCAGGGTCTTATCCAACGAGTCAGTTCTTCGCATCAGGTGGCCAGAGTATTGGAGCTTCAGCTTCAGCATCAGTCCTTCCAATGAATATTCAGGGTTGATTTCCTTGAGGATTGACTGGTTTGATCTAGCTGTCCAAGGGACTCTCAAGAGTCTTCTCCAGCATTATAAAAAGATGTCTGTGCACCCAAGTCTATCTTGCCCTGTTAGTCCCTGAATGATGTAACCCAACAGTTCTTGACTGGGGTGATTCTGTCCGCTCCCCAGGAGCATCGGGCAGTGTCTGAAGATGTTTTTTGGTTGTCCCACAGTTGGATGGGGCATTGTGCTAGTGACATCTAGTGGTTAATGCACAAGATAGCTCTCTCCTCCCTACTTCAAAAAATCACCTGGTCCAAATGAACTTATTTACAAAACAGAAATGCTCACATGGAAAACAAACGTATGGTTACCAAAGGGGACAGCAGGTGGTGGAGGGAGATGAGCTGGGAGTTTGGGATTAACATATACTTACTACCATCTATAAGACAGGTAAACACGGACCTCCCTGGCCACACTTCCACTGCAGATAGCACAGGCTGGATTAGGGAACTAAGATCCCGCGTGTTGCACAATGTAGCCAGAAAAAAGGGAGGAATTACAATAAAAAATGGGTAAACAAGAAGGAGCTAGTATATAGCACAGGGGACTCGACTCAATATCTGTATCAACAGTAACCTACGAGGGAAAAGAAGCTGGAAAAGAATCAATGTGTATGTATATATGTATATAAAGGAATATATATATGCATAACTGAATTGTTGTGAGTACACCTGAAACTAACACAGCATTGTAAATCAACTATGAAAAAAGTGAAAGTGTTAGTCACTCAAAGTCAAGTCTGAAACTTTTCAATTCCATGGACCGCCATGAGATTGAAGCCGCCAGGCCCCTCGATATACTTTATATGTTTAATGAGATACATCTATGATTATAACTGAAAGTGAAGAGTCACCTCTCAAGGCTGGCGTGTCCTGACCCCGCCCCTGCAGTCTGCAGTCAGGGTTCTGCTCAGCTCATTCCAGCCACGCCTATCTTTTTCTGCTCACATTTTCTGGTTGCAAATGCCAGGCTCTTTCCCTCTTCAGGGCTTTAGGGCTGAGTGTCTGACCCACATCACTGCTCCAAAGAAGAGTTCACCAAACCATCCATTACAGAGATCTGTCAGGTAATACTCCGTATGAGCAGCTTGTTCAAAACACTTCTCCAGTTGCCATGCATTTTACCCCGTAGAGAATCTAAAATGGTAGTGACGCCCTGTCCTCCCTTCCTGAAGCCCCTGATAACTCCCGATATACTCTCTGTCTCTGTGAACTGCCCTGCTCTGGGTGTTTCTTATAACTGGAGTCAAGCTATGTATGTGTGGTCTTTTGTGTCTTCTTATGTTACTTCCCTCTATACAGTCAGCAAAAACAAAACTGGGAGCTGACTGTGTCTCAGATCATGAACTCCTTATTGCCAAATTCAGACTTAAATTGAAGAAAGTAGGGAAAACCACTAGACCATTCAGGTATGACCTAAATCAAATCCCTTATAATTATACAGTGGAAGTGAGAAATAGGTTTAAGGGACTAGATCTGATAGATAGAGTGCCTGATGAACTATGGACGGAGGTTCGTGACATTGTGCAGGAGACAGGGAGCAAGACCATCCCCATGGGGAAAAAATGCAAAAAACCAAAATGGCTGTCTGGGGAGGCCTTACAAATAGCTGTGAAAAGAAGAGAAGCGAAAAACAAAGGAGAAAAGGAAAGATATAAGCATCTGAATGCAGAGTTCCAAAGAATAGCAAGAGGAGATAAGAAAGCCTTCCTCAGCTATCAGTGCAAAGAAATAGAGGAAAACAACAGAATGGGAAAGACTAGAGATCTCTTCTGGAGAAGGCAATGGCACCCCACTCCAGTACTCTTGCCTGGAAAATCCCATGGATGGAGGAGCCTGGTAGGCTGCAGTCCATGGGTTCTCGAAGAGTCAGACACGACTGAGTGACTTCCCTTTCAATTTTCCTGTTCATACATTGGAGAAGGAAATGGCAACCCACTCCAGTGTTCTTGCTTGGAGAATCCCAGGGACAGGGGAGGCTGGTGGGCTGCCATCTATGGGGTCACACAGAGTCGGACACGACTGAAGCGACTTAGCAGCAGCAGCAGCAGAGATCTCTTCAAGAAAATTAGAGATACCAAAGGAACATTTCATGCAAAGATGGGCTTGATAAAGGACAGAAATGGTATGGACCTAACAGAAGCAGAAGATATTAAGGAGAGATGGCAAGAATATACAGAAGAACTGTACCAAGAAGATCTTCACAACCCAGATAATCACAATGGTGTGATCACTGACCTAGAGCCAGACATCCTGGAATGTGAAGTCAAGTGGGCCTTAGAAAGCCTCACTACGAACAAAGCTAGTGGAGATGATGGCATTCCAGTTGAGCTATTCCAAATCCTGAAAGATGATGCTGTGAAAGTGCTGCACTCAATATGCCAGCAAATTTGGAAAACTCAACAGTGGCCACAGGACTGGAAAAGGTCAGTTTTCATTCCAATCCTAAAGAAAGGCAATGCCAAAGAATGCTCAAACTACCACACAATTGCACTCATCTCACACGCTAGTAAAGTAATGCTCAAAATTCTCCAAGCCAGGCTTCAGCAATATATGAATCGTGAACTTCTAGTTGTTCAAGCTGGTTTTAGAAAAGGCAGAGGAACCAGAGATCAAATTGCCAACATCCTCTGGGTCATGGAAAAAGCAAGAGAGTTCCAGAAAAACATCTATTTCTGCTTTATTGACTATGCCAAAGCCTTTGACTGTGTGGATCACAATAAACTGTGGGAAATTTTCAAGAGATGGGAATACCAGACCACCTGATCTGCCTCCTGTGCAATCTGTATGCAGGTCAGGAAGCCACAGTTAGAACTGGACATGAAACTACAGACTGGTTCCAAATAGGAAAAGGAGTACATCAAGGCTGTATATTGTCACCCTGCTTATTTAACTTATATGCAGAGTACATCATGAGAAACACTGGGCTGGAAGAAGCACAAGCTGGAATCAAGACTGCTAGGAGAAATATCAATAACCTCATATATGCAGATGACACCACCCTTATGGCAAAAAGTGAAGAGGAACTAAAGAGTCTCTGGATGAAAGTGAAAGAGGAGAGTGAAAAAGTTGGCTTAAAGCTCAACATTCAGAAAACAAAGATCATGGCATCTGGTCCCATCACTTCATGGGAAATAGATGGGGAGACTGTAGAAACAGTGTCAGACTTTATTTTTCTGGGCTCCAAAATCACTGCAGATGGTGATTGCAGCCATGAAATTAAAAGACCCTACTCCTTGGAAGGAAAGTTATGACCAACCTAGACAGCATATTAAAAAGCAGAGACATTACTTTGCCAACAAAGGTCTGTCTAGTCAAAGCTATGGTTTTTCCTGTGGTCATGTATGGATGTGAGAGTTGGACTGTGAAGAAAGCTGAGAGCCAAAGAATTGATGCTTTTGAACTATGGTGTTGGAGAAGACTCTTGAGAGTCCCTTGGACTGCAAGGAGATCCAACCTGTCCCTTCTAAAGGAGACGAGTCCTGAGTGTTCATTGGAAGGACTGATGCTGAAGCTGAAACTCCAATACTTTGGCCACTTGATATGAAGAGTTGACTCATTGGAAAAGACTGATGCTGGGAGGGATTGGGGGCAGGAGGAAGAAGGGGATGACAGAGGATGAGATGACTGGGTGGCATCACTGACTCAATGGACATGAGTTTGAATAAACTCCAAGAGTTGGTGATGGACAGGGAGGCCTGGCATGCTGCGATTCATGGGGTCCAAAGAGTCGGACACGACTAAGCGACTGAACTGAACTGAACTGATGTTACTTCCCTGGGGGCTCGGACGGTAAAGAATCTCGCTGTGATGCAAGAGATCTGGGTTCGATACCTGGGTCGGGAAGATCCTCTGGAGCAGGAAATGACAATCCACCCCAGTATTCCTGCCTGGAGAATCCCATGGACAGAGGCGCCTGGTAGCTACAGTCCATGGGGTCACAGAGAGTTGGACACAACTGAGCATATCTCTCTATCTAGGTGATTCCTTGTTGTAGTTTTGATTTGCATTTCGATAAGATTTCAGGATGTGGAGGCTTTTCATGTGATTTTTTAAAAAACAGTGTGAGTAAAACTGACCTCTGGAGCTTGGCCTCTCGACCCTCTGCCCTGTTTTGACCTCTTCTTCCAGGACCTGCTCGAGGACATCTGTTGAGGACAGGGGTTTTTCCTTACCTCCCCGCAGGCCTGGTGAGGACATGCCCATCAGCATAGGTTTTTCGGTTGCTGTTACAAAAGCAACAGCAGAAGGCAACAGCATTTCTTCACATTCCACTGGTGTTCTTTGTTTTGCCTTTGGTAACTGAGCATTAATTTTCTACTGAAGTAGAGTTGATTTCCGATGTGTTTGTTTTCGATGTCAGGAACTTGGTTCAGTTATACACAAACGCATATCTCTTTTGGAGGGAGGGCGTCCTTTCTGAAATAGGTACTCTCAGTGTGTTCAAGAGTTCCCTGTGCTATTCCTGTAGGTTCTTTTGGATGATCTGATAATAATTAGCGTGTATTTACTTAACCCCACCCTCTTAATGTCCCCCTTCCCCTACCATTTTTTTAATAATCGTAAGTTGGTTTTCTAAGTCTGTGAGTCTGTTTATATATTAGCTTATTTGGATGAATTAATTAATTCCATGTTTAAGTGATACATTATTTCTCCTTCCCTTTCTAACTGATATCACTCAGAATGATAAATCTCTCAATCCAACCATGCTGCTTCCAAAGCATGTCTTCCCTCTTTTGGATGGCTGAGTGCATTCCCATGTCTGGATGGACCAGTTACGCTTTTTTCCTCTGTTGATGGACATTTTGATTTGATGCTCTGTCTTAAATATTGTGAACAGTGCTGTCCTGGAAATAGCAGTGCACGTATCCCTTTAAATTACGAGTTTCTCCGGATCTAGGGCAAGAGGCAGGTTTGCCGCTGCAGGTGGTAACGCAGTATTCGGTCTTTCATGGTGTCTCCATACTGTTTCTTTCCTGCAGGCACCCACCCCTTTACATCCCTGCCCACACTGTAGGAGGATTCTTTCCGCCCACCCTGGGCAGCACTTTATCTCTGTAGATCTTTTGGAAGATGGCCATTCTAAGGGGTGTGAGCAGACACCTCTTTGCCGTTTTGGTTGACATTTCTCTAACAGTCATCCTAAGCGCCTCTTCATGGGCCATTGCCTTCTTTGAACAAATGTCCACTTAGGTCTTTGGCCCGTTTTTGTATTAGGTTGCTTGCTTCCTGGGTTGGGAAGATCCCCTAGAGAAGGAAATGGCAACCCATTCCACCATTCTTGCCTGGAGAATCTCATGGACAGAGGAGCCTGGCAGGCTTTACAGTCCATAGGGTCACAAGTGTCGGACACGATTTTAGCGACTAAACCACCACCCCCGCCTGAACTGTCTTCATGTTTTGGAGATGAACTCCTTGCTTCTTAAGTTCGTTTGCAAGCATTGTCCCCCCATTTTGAGGGCTGTCTTCTCCTTTCATTTAGGGTTTCCATTGCCTGCAAAACTTCTGACGATAATGAGGTCCCTTTCGTTCAGTTTTGTTTCGTTTTTCATTATTCTAAGAGTGGATCCAGAAAGAACTTGCCATGATTTTTATCAAAGCCTGTTCTGCTATTAATATATTTTCCTCAAGAGGGTTAGAGTAATTACCCCTCCATCCAGCTCTTTAACTGGTCTGGAGTTTCTTTTTCTGTAACTGGTTAGGGAGTGGTGTAACCTTGTTCACTTTCGCCCGTTAAGGAACCCCATCCTGTCCTCTGTCCTGACTGTTCACAATTTACATTCCAGCATCAAGAGGGATCTTTTTCTCCACAACCTCTCCACTCTTTATTGTTTCTAGACTTTTAGACAAGGGCCATTCTGACCCATGTGAGCCGATAGCTCCTTGCAGTTTTGATTTGCATTTCTCTAATAATTAGTGAAGCCATGTCGACTCTTTGCCACCCCACAGACTATACAGTCCATGGAATTCTTCAGGCCACAACACTGGAGTGGGTAGCCTTTCCCTTCTCCAGGGGATCTTCCCAACCCAGGGACCAAACCCAGGTATCCTGCATTGCAGGCGGATTCTTTACCAGCTGGGCCACAAAGGAAGCCCCAACAATTAGTGATGCTGAGGGTTTTTTTTTTCTTTTTCATGTGCTTTATGTCCATATATATGCCTTTTTTAGAGAAATATCCATTTAGAACTTTGACCCATTTTTCTATTGGGTTCCTTGTATTTTTGATAATGAGCTAATGAGCTGTTTGCCTGTTTTGGAGATAAATTTCTTGTGGGCATCTTCATTTGCAAACATTTCTTTCCCATTCTGAGGGTTACCTTTTTCTTCCAGTGAGGTTTTCCTTACAGTCCATAATGCTTTTAAGATCAGTAGGTCCCTTCTGTTGACTTTTGTTTTATTTTTCTTTCCTCAAATAGGAATTTGCTACAATACATGTCAAACCATATGATGTCTGTATTTTCATCAAGGGTTAAAGCATCATCATTCTTCCATTTCGCTCTTTAATTGATTTGTAGTTTCTTCTTTCTGTATGGGGGGAGAGAGTGTGGTGACTTCAATCACTTTTTATTGTTTAAAGAACCTCCTCCCTGACCTCCATCCTGCCTGTTAACAATCGACATTGACAGCATCAGTGTAGGAGGGTTCCCCTTTCTCCACACCCCCTCCAGCATTTATTGTTTGTACACTTTCTGACAAAGGCCATTTAACCCGTGTGAGGTGATGCCTCTTTGCAGTTTTGATTTTCTAATTTGGTGTGGAGGCTGTTCATGAAATTTAAAAAAAAAAAAAAAACAGTGTGAACCCCCTCTGGACTGTCTGCTGTTTAAAATTCTTTTTCCAGGACCTAACTGAGGGCATTATTTGAGGACAGGTGTTTTTTCCTTACATCCGCGCAGGCCTTTGCCAACAAAGGTTCATCCAGTCAAAGCTATGGTTTTTCCAGTAGTCACATATGGATGTGAGAGCTGGACTATAAAGAAACCTGAGCGTCAAAGAATGGATTCTTTTGAACTGTGGTGTTGGAGAAGGCTCTTGAGAGTCCCTTGGACTGCAAGGAGATCCAACCAGTCCATCCTAAAGGAAATCAGTCCTGAATATTCATTGGAAGGACTGATGCTGAAGCTGAAACTCCAATCCTTTGGCCACCTAATGTGAAGAACTGACTCATTTGAAAAGACCCTGATGCTGGGAGGGATTGGGGGCAGGAGAAGGGGACGACAGAGGATGAGATGGTTGGATGGCATCACCGACATGGGTTTGAGTAAACCCCGGGAGTTGGTGATGGACAGGGAGGCCTGGCGTGCTGCGGTCCATGAGGTCGCAAAGAATCGGACACGACTGAGCGGCTACACTGACTGACCCAGGCCTGCCAGGTGAGTATCAAGTGCCCTGGTGGGCACAAGAGGCCCAAAGTGGCCACAAGGCGGCAGCATTTCTTCCTGCTCCACGTGAAAGTGATCAAAGTGTTAGTGACCCATGGACTGTAGCCCGCCGGGCTCCTCTGTCCATGGGCTTCTCCAGGCAAGAATACTGGAGTGGGTTGCCATGCCCTTCTCCAGAGAAGCGAGCACGAGGACCCGGGCGTGTCGGGCGCGGGGCGATGCTCTGCAGCAGAAACCCACGAAGTGAGGAAGGGGGAAGGCGACCACCGGGCGCCCGACCGACCCGCCCCGCCCGCGGCGAGGACGACCGATCGCCCACGTCGGTTCCCGAGGGGCGCAGCGCGCCGCGGCGGCTTGGAGGAGCGAGGGGGCGACCCCCGTCGTGGGCCCGACGTGAGTCCGGGGACGGCCGACGCGCCCTCGCGTCCACCCGCCGAGGGACCCGACCCGCGCTCGGGCGAGGCCACCGGGACTCCCCTCGCCCAGCAACGACGTGGGCGGACAGAGGGCAGCTACGCGCAACGCAGCGGGGCCGGGCGGGCGGGGAAGCAAGACGAACCGGGGCACGGCCCGGGGATCGGCAGACGGACGGACGGAGAGGGGCACCGACGGCGGAGGCGGTGGGCCGCGCGCCACCGCGAGGGGCCCCGGGGCAATTGGAAACCACCCGGACGCAGTGGCCGCCGGGTCCGCCCCGGGGTCTCAGCGCCTGAGGTCTCAGCACCGGGTGGGGGGCGCTCCCGCGGCGCCCAGGACGCCGGCCCCGGGCCGCTCGCGGGCAGGCGCTCGCGCCCCAACCCGCAGCGCCGCGGGGGCCCGGGAGGAAGCTCTCCCGCCGCGTCCCCGCGCCCCTCGTGCCACCCTCCGGGCCCAGCTCCCCGCCTCGGGGCCCGAGGGTCCCTCGGGGCCCGGGGACGCCAGCAGCAGGGAGGCCGGGGACGATACCCACGGCCCCGGACAGCGGAGGGGGCGCGGGCGGGCACCCGTGCGGGGCGGGGGGATGGCGGGCAGCGAGGGCCGCGGGACCGGGCCCCGAGGGAGCGACACGGCCGGGCCGGCAAGACAGCAAGCGCGGGCCCCACCGCCACAGGCGGGGGCGCTCCCGGGACGCCGGCCACCCCCGGAGCCCCCACGCCCCGGCCCCGCCGCCCGGCCCGCGCGCCCCGCGCCACCGCGTGCAGCGGAGGGGCCCGGACACCGTCCCCGGCAGATCGGCCCGCATCGAGTAGGACCCCGAGGCTCACGTCGAGGGAAGGGGCCCAGCCCTGGCCGCCGCTCAGGGAGAGGGCCCGCGAGGTCATGCTCCACGCTTTTGGGAAATCAAGTTTTTCTTTTCCTTTGGATTACAGTCGATGTCTGCTGCTCTGTTTTAGGTTGACAAGAATTTGATCCAGTTCTATACAGAGGTGTATCTGTTCTGTTCTTTTAGGGGCCTTTCCCATACGGGCTCTTTCAGTGTGTTCAGTAGACTGCCCTGTGCTGTTCAGCAGGGTTTTCGGGATTGTCTATTTGATATCTAGCAGTGTGTATATGTTGAGGAGGGCATGATGGCCACTCCGGTATTCTTGCCTGAAGAATCCCATGGACAGAGGAGCCTGGCGGGCTAGAGTCACGGGGTCGCGAAGAGTCGGACACGGCTGAGCACAGCAGAGTGTGTATGTGTTAATCCAACCTCTAAATGTCTCCCTTCCCCTCCCTTTGTTGAAATAATCATTGGTGGGCTTTATTAGTCTGTGAGTCTCTTTCTGTTTATGAATTTGTCCATTTGAAAGGATTTATAGGTGCCACCTGTAGTGACATAATATGTCTTTCTCTCTCTGACTTCTCAGTAGGATAAATCTCTCGGTCCATCGTGCTACCGTTAACGGACTTTTTGTTGCTGTCTTTGATGGCTGAGTGTATTCCAGCGTCCAGATGGACCAGTTTCTCTTCATCTCTCTATTGCTGGACATTTGGTTGATGCTGTGTCTTGGAATTTGTGAATTGCACTGCCATGAAATAAGGGAGCAAGTGTCATTTTAAATTCTGATTTTATCCAGGTCTAAGGCAAGGGGTGGGCTTGCCTCATCAGCTGGTAACTATTCTTACTGCTGTAAGGAATCGCCACACTGTCTTCCTTCCAGGCTGCACCCACCCATTTCCATCCCCGCCCACAGTGTCGGAGGATTCCCCGTTCCCCATACCCTCACAGCATTTAATCTTTGTAAATCTTTTGGAAGACGGCCATTCTGAGGTTGTTGAGCTGATACCCCATTCCAGTTTTATTGGCGTTTCTCTAAGAGTGATGCTGAGCATCCTTTCATGTGCTTGATGCCCATTTCGATGCCTTCTTTGGACATATATCCCTTTAGATCTTGGCCTCTACTGCTATTGGGCTGATCGTGTTTTGATATTAAGCTGCAGGAGCTGTTTGCATGTATTGGAGATTAACATGTTTTTTTTTTTAAATTTGGTTGCAAACATTTTTTCCCTGATTTCCAGGTTTGTCTTTTTGTTGCATTTGAGTTTCCCTTGCTGTGCAAAAGCTTTCACGGTGAATGAGGTCCCTTTTGTTCAGTTTTGTTTTCTTTTTCGTTTTTCTAAGTGTGGATCTGAAAAGAATTTGTTCCGATTTTTTCAAATGGTGTTCTCTATAGTCTCCCTAAGGAGGTTAGAGTCATCATCCCTCAGTTAGCTCTTTAATTGGTTTGCAGTTTCCTTTCTGTATTGGGTGAGGGGGTGTCATCATTTCATTCACTTTTCACCTGTGAAGGAACCCCCCTCCCCCCGCCCTGCATCCTGACTGTTCACAATTTACCCGGCAGCATCAGTGCAGGAGGGATCCCTTTTCATCACAACCTCTCCACTCTTTATTGTTTGTAGACTTTTAGACAAAGACTATTCTGACCGTGTGAGCTAATACTTCCTTGCAGTTTTAATTTGCATTTCTGTAATAATTAGTGATGCTGAGGTTTCTTTTCTTTTTTTTTTTTTAATGTGCTTTATGGCCACATGTATGCCTTCTTTGGAGAAATATCCATTTAGAACTTTTGCCCATTTTTCTATTGATTGTTATTAGCTTTGATAATGAGCTGCATGCATTTATCTGTTTGTCTGTTCTGGAGATGAATTTGTTGTGGGCATCTTCTGCAAACATTTCTTTCCCATTCTGAGGGTTATCTTTTGCTTTAGTTTCAGTTTTCCCTTCTGTGCAAATGCTTTTAGAGTCCATGAGGTCTCTTCTGTGGACCTGTGTTTTATTTTTCATTATTAAGAATTGATCCAAAATGAAATTGCGGCAATTTATGTCAAACGGCATTCTGCCTGTATTTTCATCAAGAGTTAGGGTCACCATCATTACGTTTAGCTCTTTAATCAATTTGGAGTTTCTTTTTTCTATGTGTGTTAGAGAGTATGCTGATTTAATTCTCTTTTCACTGTTTAAGGAACCTCCTCCCTGTCCTGCACCCTGGCTTTTAACAACTTACTTTCCCAGCATCAGTGTAGGAGGGTTCCCCTTTCTCCACGCCCTCTCCAGCATTTATTGTTTGTAGACTTTTTGACAGAGGCCACTTAACGTGTGTGAGGTGATATCTCCTTGTAGTTTTGATTTGGGTTTCTTTAAGATTTCATGGTGTGGAAGCTGTTCATGTGTGTGTGTGTGTGTGTGTTTTAAACAGTGTGAATAAAACTGACCTCTGAGACTGGCCTCTGGGCTCACTGCTCTGTTTTGAATTCTTTTTCCAGGACTTGCATGGGTGCCTGCTCAGTAGCCACAGTCGTGTCCAACTCTGTGTGACCCCATGGACTGCAGGGCGCCAGGCTCCTCTGTCCATGGGATTCTCCAGGAAAGAAATCCCAGGATGGGTTGCATGCCCTCTGTCATGGGATCTTCCCGACCAGGGATCGAACCCTCGTCGCTGCATTGCAGGCAGATTTTTTACCGCTGAGCCACCTGGGAAGCCCCTTTCCAGGACCTAAACGAGGGCATTATTTGAGGACAGGTGTTTTTTCTTTGTATCTGCGCAGATCTGCCTGGTGAACCAAGTGCCCATCCGCACACGTTTTCCCGATTTTGTTACCAAACGTGGCCACAAGGCGGCAGCATTTCTTCACGCGCCACACTTTGATTTTCCTTTGTAGCAGAGTCGGTGTCTGCTGCTGTTTGTTTTAGGTTGACAAGAACGTGATTCAGTTATACATAGAGGTATATCTATTCTGTTCTTTTTACGGGTCTTTCGCCCATATTGGTTCTTTCAGTGTTTTCAGTAGACTTTGCTGTGCTATTCAGTAAGGTTTTTTGGATTTTCTATTATATAATTATCTAGTAGTGTGTATATGTTCATCCAACCTCTAAATGTCTCTCTTCTCCTACCTTTTTTTAAAATAATCATAGGTGGGTTTTATTAGTCTATGAGTCTGTTTCAAATTTGTTCATTTGAAAGAATGTATAGATTCCACCTGTAAGTGATATGATAGTTCTCTTTCCCTCTCTTACTGACTTCTTGAAGTAGGATAAAGCTCTCAGTCCACCCAAGCTGCTGTTGATGGCGTTTTTTTGTTCTATTTGATGGTTGTGTGTATTCCAGTGTCTAGATGGAACAGTTACTCCTCACTCCTCTATTGATGAGCAATTTGGTTGATGCTGTGTCTTGGAATTTGTGACTAATGCTGCCACGAAAATAAGGGAACAAGTATCATTTTAAATTATGATTTTCTCCTGATCTAAGGCAAGGAGGGTGGGCTTGCCTCATCGGGTGGTAACTACATTTACTGTTTTAACACATCTCCGAACTGTTTTCCTCCCTGGCTGCACCCACCCATTTCCATCCCCGCCCACACTGTAGGCGGATTCCCTGTCCCCCTCGCCCTTGGCAGCACTGAATCTGCAGATCTTTTGGAGGATGCCCATTCCGAGGGGTGTGAGGTGATACCGCCTTGCAGTTTTGATCGGCATTTCTCTAACAGTGACACTGAGCACCTTTCATGAGCTTTTTGGCCATCTGGATGCCATCTGAAGACAAAGGTCTATTTAGGTCTCTGGCCTGTTTTTCTCTTGAGTTGATTGCTTTTTGAAATTGAGCTGAATGAACTACTTGCTTGTTTGGAGATGAATAAATTGTTTTTAAATTTGGTTGTAACCATTTTTTCCCCAATTTTGAGGGGTTTTTTTTCCTTTCATTAGAGCTTCCCTTGCTGTGCAAAAGCTTTTGAGGTTCATGAGGTTAGTTTTGTGGAGTTTTGTTTTGTCATCTTTCTACGAGTAAAACCAAGAAGTTGCTGTGATTAATTTCAAAACCCTGTTCTGCCCATACTTTCCTCAAGAAATTTACAGTATCCATCCCTCCATTTAGCTCTTTAATATATTTGGAGTTTCTTTTCTGTATAAGGTTAGGGAGAGCCGTCATTCGTTAATTTTTCACTTAAGGAACCTCCACTCTGTTCCGTGTTCTGGCTGTTGACAATTGACATTGCCAGCATCAGTGTAGGAGAATTTATTTTTCTCCAAAACCTCTCCACCATTTCCTGTTTGTAGAGCTTTTGACAAAAATCATTCTGACCGGTGTGAGCTTATACCTAGGTCTAGTTTTGATTCACATTTCTCTAAAATTATTCCGTGGTGAAAGGTTTCCATGTGATTTAAAAAAAAAAAGTGTGAGTAAAACTGACCTCTGGAGAGTGGCCTCTTGACCGACTGCCCTGTTTTCCTTTCTTTTGCCCAGACCTACTGGAGGACACATGGTTTCCTTACATCCATCCCCTCAGGCCCGGGTAATTTTCAATGTCCATCAGCCCAGGTTTTGCAGCTGTTGTCACCAAAAGCGGCCACAAAGAGGCAGCATAGCCCCGCGATCCAATGTTTTTTTGTTTGTTTGGTTTTTTTTTTGGTAACTTTTTTATTTTCTGTTGAAGTAGATTTGATATCTGAACTTGTGTTTGTTTTAGGTGAACAGGAACTTGATTCAGTAACGCACAGACGTGTATCTGTTCTTCTTCGGGGTCTTTTCCCATATAGGTTCTTTCGGTGTGTTCAGTAGACGTCCCTGTGCTAACAGTAGGTCCTTTTGGATTATCCATCTGATAATAAGTAGTGTGTATCTGTTAAACTCAACCTTCTACTGTCTTCCTTCTCCTGTCTTTTGATTTTAATAATCATAAGTTGGTTTTCTAAGCCTGTGAGTCTGTTCCTGTTTACAAATCAGTTCATTTGAATGAATGTAGAGATTCCACTTATTCAGTTCAGTTCAGTCCCAGAGTCATGTCCAACTCTTTGTAACCCCATGGACCACAGCACACCAGGCCTCCCTGTACATCACCAACTCCCAGAGTTTACCCAAACTCATGTCCATTGAGTCGGTGATGCCATCCAACCATCTCATCCTCTGTTATCCCCTTCTCCTCCTGCCTTCATTCTTTCCCAGCATCAGGGTCTTTCCAAATGAGTCAGCTCTTTGCATCAGGTGGCCAAAGTATTTGGAGTTTCAGCTTCAGCATCAGTCCTTCCAATGAACACCCAGGACTCGTCTCCTTTAGGATGGACTGGTTGGATCTCCCTGCAGTCCAAGGGACTCTCAAGAGTCTCCTGCAACACCACAGCTCAAAAGCATCAATTCTTCAGCCCTCAGCTTTCTTTATAGTCCAACTCTCACATCCATACATGACTATTGGAAAAACCATAGCCTTGACTAGACAGATCTTTGTTGGCAAAGTAATGTCTCTGCTTTTTAATATGCTGTCTAGGTTGGTCATAACTTTCCTTCCAAGGAGTAAGCATCTTTTAATTTCAAGGCTCCAGTCACCATCTGCAGTGATTTTGGAGCCCAGGAAAATCAAGTCAGCCACTATTTCCACTGTTTCCCCATCTATTTGCCATGAAATGATGGGACTGGATGCCATGATCTTAGTTTTCTGAATGCTGAGCTTTAAGCCAACTTTTTCACTCTCCGCTTTCACTTTCATCAAGAGGCTCTTTACTTCTTCTTTACTTTCTGCCATAAGGGTGGTATCATCTGCATATCTGAGGTTATTGATATTTCTCCTAGCAATCTTCATTCCAGCTTGTACTTCATCCAGCCCAGCGTTTCTCATGATGTACTCTGCATATAAGTTAAATAAGCAGCGTGACGATATACAGCCTTGACTGTATCTCTTTTCCTATTTGGAACCAATCTGTTGTTCCATGTCCAGTTCTAACTGTTACTTCTTGACCTGCATATAGGTTCCTCAAGAGGCAGGTCAGGTGGTCTGGTGTTCCCATCTCTTGAAGAATTTTCCACAGTTTATTGTGATCCACACAGTCAAAGGCTTTGGCATAGTCAATAAAGCAGAAATAGACGTTTTTCTGGAACTCTCTTGCTTTTTCGATGATCCAGTGGATGTTGGCAATTTGATCTCTGGTTCCTCTGCCTTTTCTAAAACCAGCTTGAACATCTGGAAGTTCACGGTTCACGTATTGCTGAAGCCTGGCTTGGAGAATTTTGAGCATTACTTTACTAGCATGTGAGATGAGTGCAATTGTGCGGTAGTTTGAGCATTCTTTGGCATTGCCTTTCTTTAGGATTGGAATGAAAACTGACCTTTTGCAGTCCTGTGGGCACTGCTGAGTTTTCCAAATTTGCTGGCATGTTGAATGCAGCACTTTCACAGCATTATCTCTCAGGAATGAAAGAGCTCAACTGGAATTCCATCACCTCCACTAGCTTTGTTCATAGTGATGCTTCCTAAGGCCCACTTGACTTCACATTCCAGGATGTCTGGCTCTAGGTCAGTGATCACACCATCGTGATTATCTGGGTCGTGAAGACCTTTTTTGTACAGTTCTTCTGTGTATTCTTGCCACCTCTTCTTGATATCTTCTGCTTCTGTTAGGTCCATACCATTTCTGTCCTTTATCGAGCCCATCTTTGCATGAAATGTTCCTTTAGTATCTCTAATTTTCTTGAAGAGATCTCTAGTCTTTCCCATTCTGTTATTTTCCTCTATTTCTTTGCACTGATCACTGAGGAAGGCTTTCTTATCTCTCCTTGCTATTCTTTGGAACTCTGCATTCAGATGCTTATATCTTTCCTTTTCTCCTTTGCTTTTCGCTTCTCTTCTTTTCACAGCTATTTGTAAGGCCTCGACAGCCATTTTGCTTTTTTGCATTTCTTTTCCATGGGGATGGTCTTGATCCCTGTCTCCTGTACAATGTCATGAACCTCCGCCCATAGTTCATCAGGCACTGTATCTATCAGATCTAGTCCCTTAAATCTATTTCTCACTTCCACTGTATAATCATAAGGGATTTGATTTAGGTCATACCTGAATGGTCTAGTGGTTTTCCCCACTTTCTTCAATTTAAGTCTGAATTTGGCAATAAGAAGTTCATGATCTGAGCCACAGTCAGCCCCCGGTCTTGTTTTTGTGGACTGTATAGAGCTTCTCCATCTTTGGCTGCAAAGAATATAATCAATCTGATTTCGGTGTTGACCATCTGGTGATGTCCATGTGTAGAGTCTTCTCTTGTGTTGTTGGAAGAGGGTGTTTGCTATGACCAGTGTGTTCTCTTGGCAAAACTCTGTTAGCCTTTGCCCTGCTTCATTCTGTACTCCAAGGCCAAATTCACCTGTTACTCCAGGTGTTTCTTGACTTCCTACTTCTGCATTCCAGTCCCCTATAAGGAAGAGGACATCAATTACCCAAACCAAAAACAAAAACCACCAGTGGAGCGTGAAGAAATGCTACTGCCTTTCGCTTTTGTAACAGCAACGGGAAAACCTGTGCTGATGGACATGTCCTCATCAGGCCTGCGGGGCTGTAAGGAAAAAAATATCTTTCCTCAACAGATGTCCCCGGGCAGGTCCTGGAAAAAGAATTCAAAACAGTGCAGAGGGTCAAGAGGCCAAGCTCCAGAGGTCAGTTTTACTCACACTGTTCTTTTAAAAATCACATGAAAAGCCTCCACATCCTGAAACCTTATCGAAATACAAATCAAAACTATAACAAGGAATCACCTAGATAGAGAGATATGCTCAGTCGTGTCTGACTCTCTGTGTCCCCACGGACTGTAGCCAACCAGGCTCCTCTGTCCATGGGATTCTCCAGGCAGGAATACTGGGGTGAGTTGTCATTTCCTGCTCCAGAGGATCTTCCTGACCCAGGGGTTGAACCCAGATTCTTCCATCGCAGGCAGATTCTTTACCATCTGAGCCCCCAGGGAAGTAACATAAGCAGGCACAAAAGACCACACATACATAACACGATTCCAGTTGTAAGAAACACCCAGAGTAGGGCAGTTTATAGAGACAGAGAGTATACCTGGAGTTATCAGGGGCTTCAGGAAGGGAGGACGGGGCATCACTACCATTTTAGATTCTCTACAGGGTAAAATGCATGGAAACTGGAGAAGTGTTTTGAACAAGCTGCTCATACGGAGTATTACCTGACAGATCTCTGTAATGGAATTGTTTCAGTGAACTTTTCTTTGGAGCAGTGATGTGGGACAAACACTCAGCCCTAAAGCCCCGAAGAGGGAAAGAGCCTAGCATTTCAACCAGAAAATGTGAGCAGAAAAAGATGGGCGTGGCTGGAATGAACTGAGCAGAACCCTGACTACAGACTGCAGGGGTGGGGTCAGGACGTGCCAGCCTTGGGGGGCTATTTTTCACTTTCAGTTATAATCATAGATGTATCTCATTAAACATATGAAGTATATATGTATGTGTAGTTGAAGGATCCTGGTGGCTCAGTGGTAAAGAATGTGCCTACAATGAAGGAGATCGGGGTTCGATCCCTGGATCAGGAAGATCTCCTGGAGAAGGGAATGGCCACCCGCTCCAGTGTTCTTTTTTTCTTTGTGGTTGAGTTCCTTTTCCTGACAACCCCTCCCCAACCACCCTTCCTGGCTCCAGTATTCTTGCCTGGAGAATCCCATGGACAGAGGAGCCTGGCGCCTACAGTCCATGGGATTAAAAAGTTTCGGCCACAACTGAGTGACTAACACTTTCACTCTCTGTTTTTGCACAGTTCTTTTACAATGTTGTTAGTTTCAGGTGTACGCACAGCAATTCAGCTATGCACATATACATATTCTTATATTCACATAGATATTCTTTTCCAGCCTCTTTTCCCTTTAGGTTATTGTTAATACAAGACACTGAGTCGAGTCCCCCGTGCTGTACAGTAGCTCCTTCTTGTTTACCTATTTTTTATTGTAATTCCTCCCTTTTTTCTGGCCGCATTGTGTGACACGCGGGATCTTAGTTCCCTAATCCAGCCTGTGCCACCTGCAGTGGAAGCATGGCGTCCTAACCACTGGACCGCCAGGGAGGTCCCTGTTTACCTGTCTTATAGATGGTGGTAAGTATATGTTAATCCCAGACTCCCAGCTCATCTCCCCCCACCACCTGCTGTCCCCTTTGGTAACCGTACGTTTGTTTTCCATGTGAGCATTTCTGTTTTGTGAATAGGTTCCTTTGGACCAGGTGATTCTTGCTGGAATGGGGAAGAGAGGGGAAAGGAGAGGACTTTCCTGTGTATTAGAGGTTTAGCAGCATCCCTTGGACTGCAAGGAGATCAGACCAGTCAGTCCTAAAGGAAATCAACCCTGAATATTCATTGAAGGACTTATGCTGAAGCTGAAGCTTAAGCTCCGATACTTTGTCCACCTGATGCGAAGAACTGACTCACTGGAAAAGACCCTGATGCTGGGAAAGATTGATGGCAGGAGGAGATGGGGACGACAGAGAATGAGATGTTTGGACGGCATCACTGACTCGATGGACATGGATTTGGGTGGACTCCGGGAGTTGGTGATGGAGTCCTGGCTTGCCACAGTCCATGGGGTCACAGAGTTGGAGACGACTGAGTGACTGAACAGCAGCTCACAGCTGCTTCTCACTGTTCAAGCATTCCCTCATTTGACCCTCACTGGAGTCTGAGAAGCAAGTGTTCTCTAGTGAGGACCAGGAATCTGCTGAGAGTTGTGTGATGCATCTGTCTGCCAAAAATACACACGCAACCTAAACGTTGAGAGTTATGTTTTATTTGTCAGATATTCTTAGGACTCAAGCCCGGGAGGCAGCATCTCAAGTAACCCCGAGAGAACTGCTCAGAGGAGGCGAGGGGAGGAGCCAGGTAATAAAGAAGCTTCGCAACAAAAGGCAGATAATCTGAACCTCGAATGCTACCGCCAATTAAAGAAAACCAACTATCCCAAGTTAGAGAATTTAGCGCTTTTCTACGTATGGGAAGATGGAAGCGTCCGGGCTCGCTGAAATCATCACTTCGATGCGCGCCTCAGCTGTCTGGGGCCAGGATCCTGCTGTTTTCACGTCCCAAGTTCCCTCCGAGCTCACCCTCAGTGGTGGCCGCAGTCTGATGGCTGCTAGATGGCTGTGTTCTTTCCTTCCTGAGCACCCTCAGGGCTCACCAGCTCAGCAGCCGTGGTGGCCGTCATCGCCCATGACTGTGATACCCTTTGTTCACTGATATGGCAGGGAAAGTTCCATCTCTCATATCCCAGAATTTCTCGACGACTGACAAGGCTTCTGTATTCTTGAGTCTTCGGGGAGCTCCAAAGTGAGGACTGGGGCTTCCCAGGTGGAGCAGTGGTAAAAGAGTCCGCCTGCAAAGCAAGAGAATTGGGCTCGATCCCTGGGTCAGGAAGATGCCCTGGAGAAGGAAATGCAGAAGGGAATAGCTACCCACTCCAGTATCCTTGCCTGGAGAATCCCATGGACAGAGGAGCCTGGTGGGCTACAGTCACATGGGTCGCAAAGAGTCAGACGCACTGGGCAGGTGCACGCACACACTCACACACAAGATGATGACTCACACACTCCTTAAGGGGCCCTTGCGCCATGGAGGGCACACAGCCAGCTCCAGCTCCGCTCTCTGGATGAAGTGAAGGCGGGTCCATGCGGGGCTATACTGAGGAGTCCTCAGGGCTGCAAGATGGGAGTGAAACCTCACTCTCCATGAAGGAATCCTGGTGCGGCTCAGCGGAGGACTCAGAAGAGCCCCATGGGCATTCCTCGGGGTGACCTGGGAGACACAAAGTGAGGGGTGAGCCCCGGGGGAGGGGCCAGGGGAGGGGTCAGGGGAGGTGGGGAGACTCACCTGCATGTCCCTCTGCCTGTCCTCCTCTGGTGGGAGGTGCACCGAGACATCGTCTGCAAGGAAAGAGGAGAGGACAGGCTTCCAGGAAGGGCCTTCTTGTCACCCAGTCCTGCCATCTGTATTTCAGAGCCATGACGGGGTGGAGTGAGCAGACCAAGTAGGTGATTCAATAGTTAGTCCCCCAGGGGATTGTAGGTAGAAACAGTATGGGAGACCCCTGTAAGCGGATGACTCCAGAAAGCAGGTTTGCTTAGCAACAGAACCACGCACCAGAAGCAGGAGACCTGCCCCCAACAATGAACCAGTAGTGGCGTGAGCCCCACAGCCTGCCCAGGGAGCTCTGAATTTAATGATCCGTGGGACATGCTCTCTATACACATTAAAAAAGAACAATCGTTTGTCGACCTTGCTTGACACCTGAGGGAGGGGCCAGAGGAACCTGCTCAACCGGGAGAAGGAGCTGATGATGGAACTGTGATGTCTACTCAGGAAAGTCAAAGAAGGTCTTCCCCTCCCCACTTTTCCTGTGATTATAAAACTGTAGCCCAGGAAATTCGCGGAGGTGGTACCGCCTTCTCGGCCCGCTTGTAAGCCTCGCAAGCGTCCTTTTCTAGTAAATCACTTCTTATCTACTGCTTTGCGCTCACTGACTTCTTCTCTGCACTGAGACAGGAAGGACTGTGGCACAGGGCTCCTCAGAGCCCCCAGGAATGACACCAGCTACTTTCAGATGGACGACTGGAAGTAGGGAAGGGCAGTGACATCACACACGGTAAGGCCTGCCCCAGCCTCTCGGCTTCTTCCGAGATGCCTCTATCTGCCCCTGAAGGCAGCCTTCCCCCAGCCCGGCTCCCTCGCCTAATCACTCCTCTTACCGGGATTTTCTTCTGAGAAGTCCATGCCAGGGTTAGAGCTGAGGGAAAGGAGATAGATGCATTAAGGTGGGTCTGAGGAATGAGACAGAAACAGCATTTTCTACTGGGAAGAGTCCAGATTGTCCTACCTGTTAAAATCCGGTTGGCTCTTGGTCTCATTATCAGTGGAACCTATGGAGAGGCAGTGCTGAGAGCCCCGGCTGGCAGGGGACCCACCAAGCCCCTCCCTACGCTCCCCCCCCCACTGACCCCTTCCCCTTCCAGGAACCCTTCCCCTTCTAGGATGTACCCTGTTGGCCTCCACAGCAGCACAGGCAGATGAAAAAGAAGAGGAGGAAGAGGAGCGGGAGGAGCTCGATGGCAGAAGTCCCAGACACGACGGCAAGGGATCTTTCTTCAAGAGGGTTTTGGTAGACTTCAGGTAGGTCTAGGAGTTGGAGGACAGTACAGATCTGTGGTTTGTCTCCGGCTGGACCAAGTCACCCTTTCAGGACACAGGTATTGTATTTACTGTATAAGTACTGTGCGCCTTCCATATATGAGCAAGTCAGTGGATGCTTTGGAAACTGGTGAACCTATGCAGTAACAGAATCTAGACACATGAGCCAGTGCACAGAAGTTGTTACTCTTCTGCATATTGAGATAAATTACACAACAAAACTATCTACTGTATTTTGCAGTAGTCATGTATGGATATGAGAGTTGGACTATGAAGAAAGCTGAGCACCAAAGAATTGATGCTTTTGAACTGTGGTGTTGTAGAAGACTCTGGAGAGTCCCTGGGACTGCAAGGAGATCCAGCCAGTCCCATCCTAAAGGAGATCAGTCCTGAAAATATCCATTGGAAGGACAGATGCTGAAGCTGAAACTCCAGTACCTTGGCTACCTGATGTAAAGAGCTGACTCATTGGAAAAGACCCTGATGCGGGGAAAGATTGAAGGCAGGAGAAGGGGACAACAGAGGATGAGATGGTTGGATCGGCTTCACCAACTCCATGGACATGAGTTTGAGCAAGCTCCGGGAGATAGTGGACAGGGAGGCCTGGCGTGCTGCAGTCAATGGGGTCGCAAAGAGTCAGACGTGACTGAGCGACTGAACAACAACAACCCTGGGCTTCCCTGGTGGCTCAGTGGTTAAGAATCCACCTGCCAGTGCAGGAGACATGGATCCATCCACGGTCCAGGAAGATCCCACGTGCCTCGGAATGGCTGAACCCACACACCACAACAACTGAGCCTGCGAGCTGCAAGAACTAGAGAGCCCATGCTCCACGACAAGAGAAAGCCTCACACAGCGGCAGAGACCCAACACTGCCAAGATTAATGAGTTAATGTTTTAAAAGATAATCATAAAAGATAAAATAAAATTTTGCACATTTGTGACACCATGGGTGGATCTAGAGGGCGTTTGGCTAAGTGAAGTAAGTCAGAGAAAGACAAATGCCACCAGCTCTCACATGTGGAATCTAAAGAACAAAACAAGGGCAGACCTACAGAACCAGAGAATAACCAGGCAGCTGCCGAAGTGACTGAAGGGGATTAAGAAGCACTAACCTTAAGTTACAGAATAAAAAAAATACAGAGATGAAATACACAGCACAGGGAATGTGCTCAATCGTAACGTAATAACTTTACATGAGAATAGATGGTACCAGACGCATCCTGGTAATCATTTCATAAGGTATATAAATGTCCAATCATTATATAGTGGGAAAGTGAAAGTCGCTCAGTTGTGTCCTGCTCTTTGCGACCCCATGGACTGTACAGTCCATGGAATTCTCTAGGCCAGAGTACTAGAGTGGGTAGCCGGTCGCTTCTCCAGGGGATCTTCCCATCTTCCCAACCCAGGGATCGAACCCAGGTCTCCTGCATTGCAGGCCAGTTCTTCACCATCTGAGCCACCAGGCACAACTGAAATTGCTATAATATTGTACTTCGATTATATTTCAATTAACTTACTAAAAACCTATGCCAAACACTTAGTACAATGTTGAGGTCACAACCAGGGCTCCATATATCTGGAATATGAAAAAACTAACTTACCTCTTGATAGATTCATAAGATTAAAATGAGATCATATGTATAAATGTTGAGAATAGCACTTGGCAGATGGGAAAACCTCAACACATGTTACCTAGCAACCGTTAACATTAAACAACAATGCCTACTTTGAGCAAAAGCTTGTTGTCTGAGCATGACAGGATCGTATCTTAACTGATGCAACACTCTGTTATTATTTCTTTTTCTTTTTTTGGCTGTGCTGCACCGCTTATAGGACCTCAGTTCCTCAATCAGAGATTGAAGCCTGGCCATGGCAACGGCACCTAACCACTGGACCTCCAGAGAACTCCGGTAATTTCATTACAGAAAGAAGGAACCTGGGGCTCAAATGAGGAAATTGCTTACAAAAGGTCATGAACCAGCAAATCTTGATGTCTTCATTTTACTTCAAGTCTGTCTCCTAATCAAGAGTGCCTTCCTTGTGAAGAGAACTCCCATAGCTGAGAGAGCTGGAAGCAATTACTGTTGCTGTTCTTTAGTCACCAAGTCGTGTCCGACTCTGCGACCCCATGGATTGTAGCCCACCGGGCTCCTCTGTCCATGGAATTCTCAGGCAAGAACACTGAAGTGGGTTTCCTTTTCCTTCTCCAGGGGATCTTCCCGACCCAGGGGTCGAACCCACATCTCCTGCATTGCAGACAGATTGTTTACCACTGAGCCACCTGGAGGCAGGTGAGGTGACAGCAAATGGAGAGGACGCACAGTGCCCCCAACAAGCGACACTCCCGAACCCAAAGAGGGACCTGGGGCCTGCGCAGATGTCCCCGGTTCTCTGTGTCTGCGTTCTGAACGTCGATCTCAGCTGTGTTCTCTTTCTGCATTAGCTCAAAACCCGAGCATTTCCTCCTTGACTCATCTGCGCCGATGGGGAATAGCTGGAGATCAGGAAGCTTTCTAGAGAGGGGAAGAGGTTTTCCACTGAAGATTGGCAAAATGTTGAAGAATTAAAATACAAAAAATAAATTAAGGTATTTCCTAGTGGCTCAGTAGTGATGTATAAGGAAAGGACCATAAAGAAAGCTGAGCATCAAAGAATTGGTTCTTTTGACCTGTGGTGTTGGAGAAGACTCTTGAGAGTCCCTTGGACAGCAAGGAGATCTAAGCAGTCCATCCTAAAGGAAATCAACCCTGAACATTCAGTGGAAGGACTAATGCTGAAGCTGAAGCTCCAGTACTTTGGCCACCTGCTGTGAAGCACTAACTCATTTGAAAAACGCTGATGCTGGGAAAGATGGAAGGCAGGAGGAGAAGGGGAAGACAGAGGATGAGATGGTTGGATGGCATCACTGACTCAATGGACATGAGTTTGAATAAGCTCCAGGAGACAGTGAAGGACAGAGAAGCCTGGTGTGCTGCAGTCCATGGGGTCGCAAAGAGTAGGACACGACGGAGCGACTGAACAACAGCTGGTGGCTCAGTGGTAAAGAATCCGCCCGCCAATGCAGTAGACGTCGGTTCCACTCCTGGTCCGGCAAGATCCCGCATGCCAAGGGGCAACTAAGCCCGTGCGCCACAAATAGAGTCCGCTTCTAGAGCCCAGGAGCCGCATCCACTGAAGCCTGGCAGCCAAGAGCCTGTGCTCTGGGAACAAGGGAAGCCGCCGCGGTGAGAGGCCGAGCATCCCAGCTAGAGAGGAGCCCCTGCTCACTGCAGCTAGAGAAAGGCCACGCCCAGCTACGAAGACCCAGTGCAGCCAAAAAATAAATAATACATAAAAATAAATTATTTAAATTAATTAAGCGAAGCGTGTGGAGGAGGGGATGGTGCAGGTGAGAGGCTGAGGTTCTGTCAAGGCTACACAAGTTCACCCCACGTCCAACTCGGAGTTCTCTGGGAGAAAAAGCGAGGCACCACTCACCGGTCTGTGCCCAAATCCCTTGGTCCCGGCAAAACACTGAAACAGAGAAACACTTGGTGAGAGAAGACGGCCGATAACACAGTGGGCTCCCAAACGCCTCGAGCTTGGGGCGTGACATCCACACCGAACCGGAGAAACGCGGCCCGCGGGTGACGCCTCTGCAGTTCCCTGTCCCGGGACCTCACAGAGGGGAGTCCCAGCAGAGGAACCCGCTTAAGAACCCCTCCTCGGCGCCTTCTTCCCACACCCCCAGCCTCCCACAGGACCGCCCGCGGCCGGCTCACCGAGCCCGAGCAGAAGAGGGACGCCCGGAGACATGGCGATGCGCGGCGCGCAGCCCGCCCAGCACGGCTGCACCGCGGACCGCGCCGCCCGGGCCGGAGACCTCCCGCCGCGGAGACAGTGTCACCTGCCCGGCAGAAGGGGAAGCGCTGCTTGTGCAAGACAGAGACAGTGCCCCTCCACCCGCCCGCACAGCGCCCGGGCTGGGCGTGAGTTACCTGCGGGTTTCCTGCCGTGATTTTCCGGCCACGAAGATGTGAGAGACCGGCCCTCCACAGAGACCTGCTTTTCTGCCGCAGGGCTTCCCCGATGGTTCAGTGGGGAAAGAACCCGCCTGCAACGCAGGAGACACAGGAGACGCGGGTTCGATCCCTGGGTGGGGAAGATCCCCTGGAGGAGGGCATGGCGACCCCCTCCAGTATTCCTGCCTGGAGAATTCCATGGACAGAGGAGACTGGTGGGGCTACAGTCCACGGGGTCACAGAGAGTAGGACACGAATGACTACACATACATCTAAGGAGAAATTTTACTCCTCCCCCTTAAATAGGAGGTCACATGCAACTAGAAAAGACTGAATCTGATATATGAAACTATGAGGGATGGTGTTGCCAACCCTAATCAGACCTGAGAATTTGATGGAGAGCAGTGTGGGTCAGTCCAGGAAGTGGCCTGGAAGACCAATTCTTCTGTACAATATGGACTCTCTGCAGTAACGATGGGTGTGAAAAGATGCGGCCAAGTCACAGAGAAAGAAAGAAAGAAAAAGTTTTAGAGAAAAACATCTGCATGTAATATAATGTGATATGTCAGTTATGCCTCAATAAAAAATGAATACCCAAAACACCCCCAAAACAAGTCCTAAACTTTAGGTATATCATATTCAAACTGAAAGAAACTGAAAGAAAATCAAAGAAACAATGAGGTTGAGACTTCATTATTGAAAAAAAAGAGAAAAAGGAAGCATTGATATTCATTCCATTCCTACAGTTTTCATCATCAATTCTTTCCCACACAGACATAAGTGACATTGAGTAGGACTGTTCTGGAGTTTCACATGCGATTTGGCACGTGGGAGTCACTTGGTACATTAATTAGTCACTGGATACACTAATTGCCTATAGATAAATAAACTTAAAAAAAAAAAAGAATCCTTATGTAAGTGGACCCATGCCATTCAAACCCATGTTGTTCAAGGGACAATCAATATACAGTTATATATAATTGCATATAAATATATGTAATTGTATATATGTGTGCACCTGCTCAGTTGTGTCCGACTCTCTGCGACCCCATGGACTGGAGCCCGCCAGGCTCCTCTGTCCATGAGATTCTCCAGGCAAGACTACTGGAGTGGGTTCCCATGCCCTCCTCCAGAGGATCTCTCTGACCCTGGGATCAAACCCACATTTCCTGCATTAGTCAGTGGGTTCTTTACTGCTGAGCCACTGGGGAAGTTCATATAAAATTGTATATAAAATTATATATAATTACATGTAAATATATAATTATATACATAATTTATTAATTACACATAAATATATAAAGGTATATGTATGTGATTGTGCACGTATTATTACATGTATATTACTGTGTGAATAAGCACATGTACATTATATATATTTATACATATATATAACTATGTATATTCAGAAGTATATACATTATGTATTCCAGACCCTGTAGGACCTTCGTTTTTTAAACTGGGGTGTAGTTGCTTTACAATGTTGTGGGCAGCAAAGTGACTCAGCCACACGTATACATGTATCCCTCTTCCTTGAATTCCCTCCCATTCCGGTCACCACTGAGCAGTGAGTAGAGTCCCCTGTGCTGCACAATTCTTTCTCATTAGATTAGTTATCGATTTTATACATAGCAGTGTGTAAATGACCAACCTAGACAACATATTGAAAAGCAGAGACATTACTTTGCCAACAAAGGTCCATCTAGTCAAGGCTATGGTTTTCCCAGTGGTCATGTATGGATGTGAGAGTTGGACTGTGAAGAAGGCTGAGTGCTGAAGAATTGATGCTTTTGAACTGTGGTGTTGGAGAAGACTCTTGAGAGTCCCTTGGACTGCAAGGAGATCCAACCAGTCCATTCTGAAGATTAGCCCTGGGTGTTCTTTGGAAGGAATGATGCTAAAGCTGAAACTCCAGTACTTTGGCCACCTGATGCGAAGAGTTGACTCATTGGAAAAGACTGTGATGCTGGGAGGGATTGGGGCAGGAGGAGTAGGGGATGACAGAGGATGAGATGGCTGGATGGCATCACCAATGGAGGTGAGTTTGAGTGAACTCCTGGAGATGGTGATGGACAGGGATGCCTGGCATGCTGCGATTCATGGGGTCGCAGAGAGTCAGACACGACTGAGCGACTGAACTGAACTGATGTATATGTCAATCCCAATCCCCCAATCCATCCTCCCTCTAAACAAAAAAAATGTCTTTGAAGTCTGGTATAAGACAGGGCAAGTTCCCCGTGAGCAAGTTCTCTGTCCCCAGGCGCTGCCCTGGGGGCCAAAGTGCAGAGGCTCTCATCCGCTTGGCTGTAGCCACCATGTTTCTGGTGATCCCGGGGTCTCCACGGTTAACGCCTGGTTCAGCAGAGAAGGTTTCGAGCGCCTTGGTCTCAGTGAACCAGGGAGGAGCCCTCATAACTATGAGCAGCACCCCAAGATTGGCAAGGAGGGTCATGAGCCCCCCTGGCTCAGCCCACGCATCCTCCCCCCAGGTCAGCTCCATGTTTCTCTGCTCTTTCTGCCACTGGGGGTCCCAGGCTCTCCTAAAACCTACCATCCTCGGTTTTGGTGGCACAAGACATGTTTTCTCCTCCCTCTGTCTCAGCCGCCTCTGCTTTCTCCTCCTCTCAACTCCATCTCATCAGATCCACCGGATCTTGGCCGTCAACCTACACATCTCCTCTTGTGACCCCCTCCACCTCCCGAGAATGCATGTCCTCCTAATGTGTCACCTCTAAGGAGACATACCTAAGAAGCTCACCGCTCCTGAGCTTCCAGCCCCAAAGGGCTCCTTGGGCGGCCTCTCACTTTCCAAGCTCTCTCTTGGGCGCTTGTTAATGATGGCTGGTCCTGGCCACGTGGAGAGAGCAGTGCCTGTTCATGAGACAGTGTTTACCTCCCGCCCCTCTTTCTACTATCTTGCTCCAGGTACCGTGATGTCCCCACTGGCTGGGATCCACTCTAAGTCCCTCCCACCCACATTTCACTATGTCCTCGTTGAACTCTTCTCCCAGACGAGCTGTTTAACAGGAAAACAGGGCTCATGCTTACTGAATGGCTGCAAAATGTTTCCTTCCTTGAACGCGCCATTATTTGCTGAAGCCATACGGCTGACTTTTACATATTCTCCAGCCTTTCTGTGTTAAATGAAGGCAATCAATGCACTTTTTTACAAATGCAATCAAGGTTCTTTTACACATTAGCTTTCCCTCGAGCATGTAGATTCGTAGGCTACATTTTGAGGGAGGAAATGCTGAGACTGCTGCTATAAACTGAACAGAAACCGACAGGGAGATTCTGCCCTGGGGAGGTGCCTAATGGACAGTGTAAGGGGGGAGATAAACAAAAACCTGCCCAAGCCTGGTCACAGCTTTGCGGTTCACTACACTTGATGGGCTACAGCGTAAAGCACAGTTCCCTCCTAAGAGGCTTTCTTTCACCAAGTCTTAAGCTACATTGTCTACTGATCAAGGGCTGCCCTGGTGGCTCGGATGGTAAAGAATCCACCTGCAATGCAGGAGACATGGGC
Source organism: Bos taurus (assembly GCF_002263795.3). Taxonomy (NCBI): domain Eukaryota; kingdom Metazoa; phylum Chordata; class Mammalia; order Artiodactyla; family Bovidae; genus Bos; species Bos taurus. The sequence continues at coordinate 62,361,453 of NC_037345.1, read as the reverse complement.
TCTATCCCTGAGTTGGGATGATCCCCTGGAATAGGAAATGGCAACCCACTCCAGTATTCTTGCCTGGAGAATTCCATGGATAAAGGAGCCTGGTGGGCTACAGTCCATGGGGTCACACAGTCAGACACAACTGAAGCGACTTAGCACACACACAAGACGAGCACATGACTTGAGACAGCCCAATCAGAGGCACGAAAGAAGTACTTCTCTCTCCCTCACTGGACAAAAAAACACACAAGAAAGCAAGTAGCCCAAATTGGCTCTGGTAGCCACCTCATGACCTCCACCAAAGAGATTGCCTTAGGCTCCTCCAACCCCTGTAACAAATAACACCACCTCTGTGACTTGTTCAACTCTGAGTTATGTCAAATTCTTTGCAACCCCATGGACTTCAGCACGCCAGGCTCCTCTGTCCTTCACTATCTGCAGCTTGCTCAAACTCATATCCATTGTGTCGATGATGCCATCCAACATCTCATCCTCTGTCACCCCCTTCTCCTGCCTTCAATCTTTCCCAGCATCAGGGTCTTTTCCAGTGAGTCAGTTCTTCGATCAGGTGGCCAAAGTATTGGAGTTTCAGCTTCAGCATCAGTCCTTCCAGTGAACACCCAGGACTCATCTCCTTTAGGATGGACTGGTTGGATCTCCTTGCAGTCCAAGGGACTCACAAGAGTCTTCTTCAACACTACGGCTCAAAAGCATCAATTCTTCAGCACTCAGCTTTCTTTATAGTCCAGCTCTCACATCCATACATGACCACAGGAAAAACCATAGCCTTGACTAGACTGACCTTTGTTGGCAAAGTAATGTCTCTGCTTTTGAATATGCTGTCTAGGTTGGTATTAACTTTTCTTCCAGGGAGCAAGCTTCGTTTAATTTCATGGCTGCAGTTACCATCTGCAGTGATTTTGGAGCCCAAAAAATAGTCTCTCAGTGTTTCCACTCTTTCCCCATCTATTTCCCATGAAGTCATGGGACCAGATGCCATGATCTTAGTTTTCTGAATGTTGAGTTTTAAGCCAACTTTTTCACCCTCTTCTTTCACTTTCATCAAGAGCCTCGTTAGTTCTTCTTTGCTTTCTGCCATAAGGGTGGTGTCATCTGCATATATGAGGTTATTGATATTTCTCCCAGCAGTCTTGATTCCAGCTTGTGCTTTATCCAGCCCAGCATTTCACATGCTGTACTCTGCATATAAGTTAAATAAGCAGGGTGACAATATACAGCCTTGACGTACTCCTTTCCCAATTTGGAACCAGTCTGTTGTTCCATGTCCAGTTCTAACTGTTGCTTCTTGACATGCATACAGTTGGCCAGGAGGCAGGTCAGGTGGTCTGGTATTCCCATCTCTTGATGAATTTTCGACAGTTTGTTGTGATCCACACAGTCAAAGGCTTTGGCATAGTCAATAAAGCAGTAGAGGTTTTTCTGGAACTCTCTTTCTTTTTTGATGATCCAGCGGATGTTGGCAATTTGATCTCTGGTTCCTCTGCCTTTTCTTTCTTTTTTTTTTTTTAAGCTCAAAATAATACTATTTTATTAGCTCCATATTTATTTATTTTAATGTTTTTTTTAATTTTATTTTTAAACTTTACAAATTGTATTAGTTTTGCCAAATATCAAAATGAATCTGCCACAGGTATACATGTGTTCCCCATCCACAATCTGGAAGTTCACGATTCATGTACTGTTGAAGCCTGGCTTGGAGAACTTTGAGCATTACTTTACTACCGTGTGAGATGAGTGCAATTGTGCAGTAGTTTGAGCATTCTTTGGCATTGCCTTTCTTTGGGATTCGAATGAAAACTGACCTTTTCCAGTCCTGTGGCCACTGCTGAGTTTTCCAGATGTGCTGGCATATTGAGTGCAGCACTTTCACAGCATCATCTTTCAGGATTAGATAGCTCAACTGGAATTCCATCACCTCCACTAGCTTTGTTCATAGTGATGCTTTCTAAGGCCCACTTGACTTCACATTCCAGGACATCAGAACAAGACCCAGTTTCCCCCTCAGTCATTCTCTCCCATCAGGAAGTTTCCATAAGTCTCTTATCCTTCTCCATTAGAGGGCAGACAGACTGAAAATCACAATCACAGAAAACTAACCAGTCTGGTCACATGGACCACAGCCTAGGCTAACTCAATGAAACTATCAACCATGCTGTGTAGGGCCCCCCAAGACGGACAGGTCATGGTGGAAGTTCTGACAAAACGTGGTCCCCTGGAGAAGGGAATGGCAAACCACTTCTGTATTCTCGCCTTGAGAACCCCATGAATAGTATGAAAGGGCAAAAAGATATGACACTGAAAGATGAACTCCCCAGGTCAGTAGGTGCCCAATGTGCGACAGAATGATCTCTGTTCGTTTCCAAGGCAAAGCCTTCAATACCACAGTAATCCAAGTCTATACCCCGACCAGCAATGCAGAAGAATATGAAGTTGACCAGTCCTATGAAGACCTGCAAGACCTTCTAGTGAAGGAGGAAACAGACAGAGCTGGACTCCGTCTTAGGCCAGGCTGCGAACATGAGGCTACACGCATGGTCACACTCCAATGGACTCTGAACTTTGTGCCCTGTGTCTATAGAAGTGGCATACCAGTGGAAAACCAGACCCCCGGATAAAAGAGCCTCAGGGCTTGTATTTGGACTCTCCATTGCCTAAAAGAATATGCTAATTGCTGGGAGCCACCACGGGAGATCCCACCCATGACCAAGGTCATGTGGAAGAGACCTGACAGGCAAAGGCAGATCAGGCCTCGAGGGAACCCCTGAATCTGCTCGAGCATCCACCCCAAAACCAAAATCTGTCTGTCTTACTATTTTGTGCCTTTCACCAACTCTTCTGACATTAACAGGGGGCTATCCCCGACCACCTTTCTCTGGAAAAAGTCAACCTAGGGCTTTAGTTAATAAGTCTCCTGGGCATGAAAGGAATATTTCTATTTTAACCCCTCTGATGGCTTTCTAGCTTGCCTGACAGGTTTATCCATAGTCTTGCAATTAACACACATGATTGTTCACAACTCCCCAGCCTTGAAAGGCTCGGGAAGCCAAAACATTCTAAAAGTCCTAATGAGCATAGAGTCCTTTAAGGGATGAAAAATTATTAGACTAGATAGTACTGGTAAAGACTTCATTACTGGGCCAATGCTTGCTGCCAAGTGCCCACATCCCTTACCCACTGTGCACCTGGGAGTGCATTGGTTAACATGGTTGGAATGTAAGAAAAACAAGCAGCAGCCTTGGAATTAACCTCATCAGACCTTTGAGCTAATTGGTTCTTTGAGCTAATTGGTTCTCACTGCACCTTTGCTCCATGAGAATGTAACTTTATTTAGTATTTTCTTAGGCTGGGAAAAATAGAGAAAAAACACTTCAAGGGAAAATAAGTTTTCTGGTTGAGCAGCCTTTATCAAAAAAGGGTCATAAAATGTCCACAGGCCTCCAAGGCCAGAAGATATTATACACAACACTGTTTATGGGAAAGGTATGCAGAAAAAATCCTGGTTTTGATAAAGACAAAACAGATGTAATGTTTGGGCTGACTCTGTATGACTTTGCATCTTTCATTTCCCTCTATGTACAAGTCAAGGTATAAAAGTTCCTTTTGAAAATAAAGTTATGGGCCTCGCTCACCGAAGCTTGGTCTCCCCGTGTCATTCTTTTCGTTTTCCCTCCTTTTCTCTCTCTGTTCTTCCTTCAGGACGACTCCTTGGGGCACAGGGGCTCTCTGAGTTCACTTTTTTGCCTGGGCTTCTAAGACCCGATGGGGAAGGCGCCCTGCATCTTCACTAGGGAGGGGGCATCTTGCGTCCTCACCCCACCAAGAGGGCACCTGCGGCCTCCATGAACAGAGCAAGTTCCATGCCAGGAGCTTTACTGGCTTCCTGTGCTTATCAAGGAAGATCAAGCCCTGCTCTCTGCTTTGCTATCCTTTCACCTAGGTCGTCATCCTGAGGGTACCCCTGGATCCTGCTGGGGCTGGACCCCGGCAGCTAATTATCTCTGTAACAGAACAAAGTGGTAAATTCCATTATGTTTATCGGGATATGGCCACAGGACTATTGATAAATACCCACTGTTTATCTAGTCTTGTGACACATGAATCATGGGTTAACTTTGATCATATCTTTTATCTTGTCCCGACTAGTTTCAAGGAATTTGGGGAGGTGGATTTGAGCATGTACACTTAGGGTATATAAGGTTTTCACAAAAACTGGTTGGGGTCCTTGGCTAAGAGGAGACTCTGCCTTGGGCCCACCGGTGTAATAAACTGCACTCCACTATCTGCATTGGCCTTCTGAGTGAGTTTGTTTCCCAGAATGCGTGGCTACAACATAGAACTAACACCCAAAAAAGATGTCCTTTTCATTACAGGGGACTGGAATGCAAAAGTAGGAATTCAAGACACACCTGGAGTAACAGCAAATTTGGCCTTGGAGTACAGAATGAAGCAGGGCAAAGGCTAATAGTTTTGCCACGAGAATGCACTGGTCATAGCACACACCCTCTTCCAACAACACAAGAGAAGACTCTACACATGGACATCACCAGAGGTCAATACCAAAATGAGATTTATTATATTCTTTGCAGCCAAAGATGGAGAAGATCAACACAGTCAGCAAAAACAAGACCAGGAGCTGACTATGGCTCAGATCATGAACTCCATATTGACTTTAAAAATGTTTCACATCAAAAAATTCTTAAACTCTTTTTTCAAATTGGCTCCATTCCCAGGTACTGGGGGGAGGACTGGACATATCTTTTAGGGGAAGCACATGCATTCAACCCGCCACAGAGCCCTGCCTTGTGATGACGTCAGTAATTGCTGGACCCCGTCTTACAGGAGGAATCCTCAGGATGTTACTGAACCCAAAGCCTGCCACACCCCTGGCTTGTACTTCTGTGAAATGGAATTCCTTCTCGCCTTTGCCTGGGGTGAAGGTCAGCTCAGATTAAACCCTGTTTGTTTTTATTTTTAATTGGAATATAATTGCTTTACAACGTTTTTTAGCTTCTGCTGTACAACACGAATCAGCCATGTGAAATAAGTCACTCAGTCGTGTCCAACTCTCTGCAACGGAATTTTCCAGGGCACAGTACTGGAGTGGGTAGCCTTTCCCTTCTCCAGGGGATCTTCCCAAACCAGGGATCAAACCCAGGTCTCCTGCATTGCAGGCAGATTCTTTACCAGCTGAGCCATCAGGGAAGCCATGTGTATACATATATCCCCTCCCTCCTGAACCTCCCTCCACCCCCATCCCACCCTCTGGGTCGTCACAGAGCACTGAGCTGAGCTCCCCGTCTACACAGCAGCTTCCCACTAGCCATCTAGTTTACACATGGTCGTGTGCACACGTCAGTTCAGCTTAACCCCTTCATGTTCTGTGATCGGCAGCCCAAACCATCCCGACAGAATCTCCAAGTCCAAAGGGCAGCATGAAGGACGTGACCCCGGCCTGGTCTCTCGTGAAGAGCCCATCCAAGCACCGCCTTCCACGGTGGGCCCTGGGTCTGTGCACGACTTTGTCGCTGTCTCCTCTCTGGGCTGCTTCTGTGGGTTTGGGTTATGTTTTGCCAATCTTGTTGTAGATCGGTTTGATCATCTTCCATCCGTCTGAAGGTTGTAGCTGGGTTTGTGACCCACCTCAAAGCCTTCAGAGAAGCAGTCAAAGGTGAAGCTGATGTGTGACTCCACACTTGTGGTCTTCGGGGTTTCTCAGTTTCAGAAAGGAAGCGGATGTTGGTTGTGAAGGTTTGTGGTTAGCATCAGCTGTGAGCCGCAGGCTGCTTGCATGTATGTAACAGACAAATCTCTGTGTGGTCAGAGGTTCTCATGGACATTTGGACCTACAACCCTCCCCCGGAAAGAGAGTGGGCTGTGGGATCACACTCTGAATTCCAACCCCTCTTCTTGCTAACACACCCCAAGTTTTTTTTTTTTTATTTGAAAGCAGATAGTGGGGAGTTTTTGATTTTAAAAATCTGTTTTTTCCGTTGATTTGCTTGTCAACAACCCTGGTGAAGCTGATTCTTCTTAATTTAAGCAGAAAGGATCTTTGCTTAAGGATTTTGAAAAGAACAGTGTCGGCGGAAAAGTGGGTGCCCCCAAGGTGTTCCTAATCCACAGAACCTTCTACTTTATATGGCAAATGGGGTAGCAAGGGGGATGATGAGTTTAGGTTCCTAACAGCCAATGTCAAAGGAGGAAGACGATCCTGGATTGTCTGGATGGGCCAAGCAATATCAAGAGGCCCTTAAACAATGAGAGGAGGGACTTCCCTGGTGGTCCAGTGCTTAAGAGTCCGTGCTTCCACAGCGGGGGCTGTGGGTTTGATCCCAGGTCAGGGAACTAAGATCCCACCTGCCAAGGAGCAACCACGGTAGACAGCCCTCACTCCCAAATGAAAGAGGCCGAAACAACCAAATAATTTTTTTCTTTTTAATCCCATTGTCTTTAAAAAAAGGAGTGAGTGTCCAGGTGCGGCCCACAGAGAAGACAGCGGGCACAGACGGGGAGGTGGGCCCGGCCACCCCACACCAGTCCTCTGGCCATTGTCCACCCAACGTGGGAACAGGAGCAACACTCACCGTGTCCATGGAGCACCGGGGTGTCTTAAACGCTTCCTCCCCACCCACCCCTCAGCACTGATGGCATTTGGGACAGGGTCCTTCTCTACCCTTTTGCGCATCGTACGATGTGGCCTCCACAGTTCTCCGAAGTATTAAATATTTTAACATTAAGATACTTTTTACCTCAATAACTGAGCTCTGTGGGGTCCGCTCCATGCTGTGCCCAAGCGGAGCGTCAGCCCCACTTCTAACTCGGAAGGCGCCCAGACCTCAAGGACTGTCACCACGTGAAAGGAGGAACAGGCCCCTTTAGCCTCCAAAAGTCTAAACTTCTGAGCCGTTTACTGCCCTGGTGACAGTTATGTCGACAGCCCATTTTCTAAATGTAATAAATCCAAGTTCTTTGGGGCCAGCTCCTTAGCACTCCCCCCGCCACACACACACACACGTAAAGGAAGAAAGTGAAACCGATGACTCAGTTACAGTTTTTTGGGTTTTTTCCTATTAAAGAGCAAGTTGGAGAGTCTGTGACTGAAGTCCCCACAGGAGCTGCAGTGATGGTCGTGGCCCCGGCCCTCCGGGCTCCTCAGTGGTTCCTCCCTGCCCGCCCCCCGACCCCATGACGTCGCCAGCATGACACGGAGACAACAGGGTCTGTTCCTGCGGGCGTCTCCAGCACCTCGCTGGGGTCCGGCACGTGGCAGGTCGTCAGGAAAGATGCACTGGCAAGGTAGGTGCAGCTGCCGGTCCCCGAGCCAGGGGAACTCGGCCCCGTGCGATGAGGTAGTCCGGGGAACAACTGGGGAAGCCAAGGCTCAGAGGAGACCGGAGGTGCACACAGCCACACGGCAGACCGCGGACTCACTCAAGCAGCATCAGACAACCTGCCCACCGGCCACCCTGTCTCAGGCACGGTCCACACCAGAGGCAGGTGACACTGCCCCCAAGACTCCTGGTGTGGATTCCCAGAGGAGGCGTCCACTGGCCCAGCTCACCTGTTGGCAGCAGGGCACACTTTGCCAGCCAGCCCCGGGCCAGATGCTCGCCTGGGGGCCAATCCACTGCGGCCAGAAAAGAGCCAATGCCACCATCTAAAGGGAGCCACAGGCATGGCAGTCAGCACCCCTTGGACAATTTCTTGTTGTTCAGTCACTCAGTCATGTCCAACTCTGCAACCCCATGGACTGCAGCACGCCAGGCTTCCTGTCCTTCACTGTCTCCAAGAGTTTGCTCAAATTCATGTCCATCGAGTCGGTGATGCCATCCAACCATCTCATCCTCTGTTGTCCCTTCTCCTCCTGCCTTCCATCTTTCCCAGCATCAGGGGCTTTCCAATGAGTCAGTTCTTCTCATCAGGTGGACAAAATGTTGGAGCTTCAGCTTCAGCATCAGTCCTTCCAATGAATATTCAGGGTTGATTTCCTTTAGGATGGACTGGTTGACTCTCAAGAGTCTTCTCCAGCATCACAGTTTCAAAGACTCAGTGCTCAGCCTTCTTTATGGTCCAACTCTCTCATCCAAACATGACTACTGAGAAAACCATAGTGCTGACTAGCCGGACCCTTGTCAATACTGCCACCTGGTGGGTGCAGCGGGCATGACAGCTAGGTTTGGCGAGTAGCTGCTCCACCCTGGTGGCTCTGCCTCCCTGGCGGCTTCCACGCCTGGTCCCAGCGGTTATTTGGGGAGCGGCTGTCCCGTCTTCCCATGGGATCCATGGGACATCTCCAAGCCCACCAGGCGGACACTTTCAGCCCAAAGCCTCTTGGCTACTTCCTCATCCTCAGCTTCTGGGGCCGGAGGCTTCTCTTTGAGTACATCAAAGTACTTTCCAGAAACGCCCTCCAACTCCTCCGCCACGGCCAGGTAGACGCTGGGCTGGGCCGCCAGCTCGGGGCTCTTGACCAGCAGCCAGAAGATGGGCCCTGCAGTCAGTCCACAGAGAGTTCAGTCCAGACGCTGACAGAGGAAGGTACACCTCACCCCAGGTTGCTAAGCGCCCACCAAAGCCAGAAGGGTCCCTGGAGTCCCACAGAGCTCACTCCAGGCCTTTGCCACTCTGGTTCCTTACACAGGAGCTCCCTTCCCTGGCATTGCCCAGACAAATCAATTCCAGATGCAGGAACCAGCCTGAAAGCTGCCTCCTCCAGGAAGCCCCCCTGGCTTTTCCTAGGCAAATGGAAGGTCCAAGTCCTCATCCCACCAGATCTTTCTTTTTGCTTTGTTTTATGGGATCTTAGTTCCCCAACCAGGGATTGAACCTGTGGCCCCCGCAGTGAAGGCATAGTTTTAACTACCGGACCACCAAGGAAGTACCCCCACCACCCCGATCTTTCTTTAAACTAACTTTTGTGTATTATCTCCAGTGCCAGCCTCAGCTTAAGATTCTTGATACCTAGCCGCCACCAATTAAAATGTTTGCCAGGATAACAAACACTAGTATAAAGCTCTCACTATTTATTCAGCCTAAACCTGGGCCAGGTACTGTGCTGGCCCTTTTAAGGGCGGTCTCATCTAGTCCTCCCTACTGTGAGACAGGTACTACTATGAGACTTACTGGCAGATAAGGAAAATAGGGATTTGGAAAGAAGTCCCTTCCCTGGGTGGCCCAGCCAGTTTGGGATGAAACTGGAGCTATCCCAAGCATGGCTGGACTCCAAGCAGTCAGCCCCACGACCTCCTCCTCTGAAACACTTCTCACTGGTCATTGGAAGAACTGATGCTGAAGCTGAAGCCCCAGTACTCTAGCCACCTGACGCAAAGAGTCAACTCATTAGAAAAGACCCTGATGCTGGGAAAGATTGAAGGCAGGAGGAGAAGGGGGCAACAGAGGATGAGACGGTCGGATGGCACCACCAACTCAATGGATGTGAGTTTGAGCAAGTTCTGGGAGATGGTGATGGACAGGGAGGCTTGGCATGCTGCAGTCCATGGGGTCGCAAAGAGTCAGACACAACTGAACAGCTGAACAACATAAGGCTCTGGCCTATTTCCCAGGGTGTTCTGAGGCTGGCAGGCTGGGCAGACACATGAAAGTGACTTGGTACCAGGGAAGACACAGGAGAAAAAGAAGATACAGGATAAAGCAGGAAAAGTCCCTGAGATAGACTCTGAGTGTGATGTTAATTTTATGTGTGGGGATCTTCCCTGATGGTCCAGTGGTTAAGACTTAGAGCTGCCAATGCAGGCAGCACAGGTTCGATTCCTCGTCAGGGAACTAAGATCCCACATGCGAAGCGGCCAAAAGGTAAAAGAGATAGAAAATGTATGTGTGAACTTACTGAGCTACGAGATGCCCAGAGAGCAGGGAGAATACTGTTTCCAGGGTGTCTGTGAGGGTGTGTGTAAAGACTGAAATCCACCCTCCCAAGGTGGGCGGGCACTGAGAAGTTAACTGGGGGTGAGACGTTGAGCCCGGACGTCCAGCCCTCTTGGCTTTTTGAGTCAGCGTGGGACTTACACCAGCACTTCCCCTGGACCTCAGGCCTTCGGGTTTGGGCTGGAACTACAGGGCCAGCATTCCTGGGCCGCTGACATACAGGTCAGGCCCCCACAGATGCATGAGCCAAACCCTCCTAGTCAATCTCTCTAAATACCCCTGTATATCCTATTGGTTCAGTTTCCCAGGAGAACCCTAATACACTGAGGAAGGGCCCTGGGCTCCAAGCTGGGAGGACAGGGGTTCAGCTAAGGGACCCCAGGCCGGGAGGGGACTTACCAAGCGTGAAGCTGGAGAAGGCGGAGCTGTGCATGCCCGTGTGTCTGCCCAGCTCTGTCCTGGCCACACCGGGATGCAAGGCGTTGACAGTCACGCCTGTGCCTGGGACAGAAGGGAAGAGTGAGGCGAGCAGACAGCAGGTTCACCCCTTACCAGGAAGGCTGATGCTGCCCGCCCTGGGCTCTGGGGCTCCCCCGAGTCTACATCACCCTCCTGCTCTGAAACCTTCACATCCATGCTTTTATCTTGCACGGCAGCTGTCTCACAGCTGCCCAGAGCAAAGCTTCTGAACCTGAGTGTATAAACATCACCTGGAGGGCTGGAGAAGCCCAGACCGCTAGGCTCCATGCCCAGAGTCCAAAGCAGTGGGTCAGGGAGGGGCTGGGTTGCTGCAGTTATGACAAGTGCTCAGGTGAGCTCACACTGCCGGTCATCAGACCCTCTTTGAGAAGCCAGGGCAAAGGGCAGGCTCTTCAGCTTTGGCACTACGGACACTGAGCTGGGATCATTCTTTATCCTGTGCATTGTAGGATGTTGAGCACCACCCCGGCCTCTGCTCACGAGATGCCTCTCCCAAACCGCCCCTCTTCCCCAGACAGACAGCCAAAAACATCTCCAGATACTGCCAAAGCTCCACTGGCCTAGAACAGCAAAGGCTCGGAGCCTGTGTGGGAGGAGCAGAGAAGAACGCGGAGATCGACTGTCTGTCTGCGTCGGGCCTAAGTGTGTCATGGGTTGGCCTGCTCTGTCCTGGAGCCACCGCTTGACCTCCCATCCACCCAGGGTCACGGCAGGACCGCCTCAGGCTCGAAGCCAACGGAGAGGGGAGCCCAGCGAGGCTCAGTCACGCGCACCTTGAAGCCGCCGGCTCAGCTCCTTGGTGGAGACGACGACGGCCAGCTTGCTCTGGCAGTAGGCTGCCTTCGTGTCATACTTCCTCTTCTCCCAGTTCAAGTCCTCGAAGTCTATGTGCCCAGCAACGTGGGCCAAGGACGAGACGTTGATGATGCGCGAAGGGGCGGAGGCTTTCAGCTTGTCCAGTAGCAAGTTCGTCAAAAGGAAGTGGCCTGGAAGAAGGAAAACAGAAAGACAACTTTTCCTCAATTCTTGTCCCAGGCATAGGACCCTACTGAGAACATCACCTTATTGCCTCCTTCCATAACCTGTGTTTCTCAGCAGGGTCCCCCTCTGCCCTCCAGGGGGCATTTGGCAAAGTCTGGAAGCAATCTCCATCCTTGGAGCTGAGGACCGTATGGGAGTGCTACTGCCACCAAGTGGGTGAGGCCAGGGGTGCAGCTAAAAGTCCCACAGTGCAGGAGCTGCCTGGGGGCCTTCTGCTTAGGATGCTGGGATTTCACTGCTGCAGCCTGGGTGCAATCCCTGCCCAGTAAACTGAGATCCTACAAGCCCTGTGATGCACCCCAAAAAAAAAAAATCCTGCAATGCACAAAACAGTCCCCACAACTAATTATCACAAACTCCTGTGACAGCCCTCTATGAGGGCTGTCTGTCTCTCAAAATCCTTTCTCCGTTTCTTTTCCAGTAATAGAATTTTGGGTTACCCATGAGACTGCCCAGTAAACAACTACATTTCCCAATCTCTGCTGCAGCTCCACCAGGTCACATGACTGAGTCCCAGCCAGCAGCGGATGAAGATAGTCACATGTGTGTTACAGGCGAATTGTGCGTGCTTAAGTTGTTCATACTGTTCATGGGGTTCTCAAGGCAAGACTACTGAAGTGGTTTGCCATTCCCTTCTCCAGTGGACCACATTGTGTCAGGCCTCTCCACCTGACCCGCCCGTCTTGGGTTGCCCCACGGGCATGGCTTAGTTTCATTGAGTTAGACAAGGCTGTGGTCCTAGTGTGATTAGACTGACTAGTTTCCTGTGAGTATGGTTTCCGTGTGTCTGCCCTCTGATGCCCTCTTGCAATACCTACCACCTTATTTGGGTTTCTCTTACCTTGGATGTGGGGTATCTCTTCACGGCTGCTCCAGCAAAGCGCAGCCGCTGCTCCTTACCTTGGATAAAGGCAAAATGATAGGATACTGAAAGAGGAACTCCCCAGGTCAGTAGGTGCCCAATATGCTACTGGAGATCAGTGGAGAAATAACTCCAGAAAGAATGAAGGGATGGAGCCAAAGCAAAAACAATACCCAGCTGCGGATGTGACTGGTGATAGAAGCAAGGTCCGATGCTGTAAAGGGCAATATTGCATAAAAACCTGGAATGTCAGGTCCATGAATCAAGGCAAACTGGAAGTGGTCAAACAAGAGATGGCAAGAGTGAATGTCAACATTCTAGGAATCAGCGAACTGAAATGGACTGGAATGGGTGAATTTAACTCAGATGACCATTCTGTCTACTTCTGCGGGCAGGAATCCCTCAGAAGAAATGGAGTAGCCACCATGGTCAACAAGAGAGTCCAAAATGCAGTACTTGGATGCAATCTCAAAAACGACAGAATGATCTCTGTTCGTTTCCAAGGCAAACCATTCAACACCACAGTAATCCAAGTCTATGCCCCAACCAGTAACGCTGAAGAAGCTGAAGTTGAACGGTTCTATGAAGACCTACAAGACCTTTTAGAACTAACACCCAAAAAAGATGTCTTTTTCATTATAGGGGACTGGAATGCAAAAGTAAGAAGTCAAGAAACACCTGGAGTAACAGGCAAATTTGGCCTTGGAATACCGAATGAAGCAGGGCAAAGACTAATAGAGTTTTGCCAAGAAAATGCACTGGTCATAGCAAATACCCTCTTCCAACAACACAAGAGAAGACTCTACACATGGACATCACCAGATGGTCAACACCGAAATCAGATTAATTATATTCTTTACAGCCAAAGATGGAGAAGCTCTATACAGTCAACAAAAACAAGACCAGGAGCAGACTGTGGCTCAGATCATGAACTTCTTATTGCCAAATTCAGACTGAAATTGAAGAAAGTAGGGAAAACCACTAGACCATTCAGGTATGACCTAAATCAAATCCCTTATGATTATACAGTGGAAGTGAGAAATAGATTTAAGGGACTAGATCTGATGGACAGAGTGCCTGATGAACTATGGACGGAGGTTCGTGACATTGTACAGGAGACAGGGATCAAGACCATCCCCATGGAAAAGAAATGCAAAAAAGCAAAATGGCTGTCTGAGGAGGCCTGACAAATAGCTGTGAAAAGACGAGAAGCGAAAAGCAAAGGAGAAAGGAAAGATATAAGCATCTGAATGCAGAGTTCCAAAGAATAGCAAGGAGAGATAAGAAAGCCTTCCTCAGCGATCAATGCAAAGAAATAGAGGGAAACAACAGAATGGGAAAGACTAGAGATCTCTTCAAGAGAATTAGAGATACCCAGGGAACATTTCATGCAAAGATGGGCTCGATACAGGACAGAAATGGTATGGACCTAACAGAAGCAGAAGATATTAAGAAGAGGTGGCAGGAATACACAGAAGAACTGTACAAAAATTATCTTCACGACCAAGATAATCACGATGGAGTGATCACTCACCTAGAGCCAGACATCCTGGAATGTGAAGTCAAGTGGGCCTTAGAATGCATCACTACGAACAAAGCTAGTGGAGGTGAAGGAATTCCAGTTGAGCTCTTTCAAATCCTGAAAGATGATGCTGTGAAAGTGCTGCACTCAATATGCAAGCAAATTTGGAAAACTCAGCAGTGGCCACAGGACTGGAAAAGGTCAGTTTTCATTCCAATCTCAAAGAAAGGCAATGCCAAAGAATGCTCAAACTACCACACAGTTGCACTCATCTCACACGCTAGTAAAGTAATGCTCAAAATTCTCCAAGCCAGGCTTCAGCAATATGTGAATCGTGAACTTCCAAATGTTCAAGCTGGTTTTAGAAAAGGCAGAGGAACCAGAGATCAAATTGCCAACATCCGCTGGATCATCGAAAAAGCAAGAGAGTTCCAAAAAAACATCTATTTCTGCTTTATTGACTATGCCAAAGCCTTTGACTGTGTGGATCACAACAAACTGTCGAAAATTCTGAAAGAGATGGGAATACCAGACCACCTGATCTGCCTCTTGAGAAACCTATATGCAGGTCAGGAAGCAACAGTTAGAACTGGACATGGAACAACAGACTGGTTCCAAATAGGAAAAGGAGTACGTTAAGGCTGTATATTGTCACCCTACTTATTTAACTTATATGCAGAGTACATCATGAGAAACACTGGGCTGGAAGAAACACAAGCTGGAATCAAGACTGCTGGGAGAAATATCAATAACCTCAGATATGCAGATGACACCATACTTATGGCAGAAAGTGAAGAGGAACAAAAGCCTCTTGATGAACGTGAAAGTGGAGAGTGAAAAAGTTGGCTTAAAGCTCAACATTCAGAAAACTAAGATCATGGCATCTGGTCCCATCACTCCATGGGAAATAGATGGGGAAACAGTGGAAACAGTGTCAGACTTTATTTTTCTGGGCTCCAAAATCACTGCAGATGGTGATTGCAGCCATGAAATTAAAAGACGCTTACTCCTTGGAAGAAAAGTTAGGACCAACCTAGATAGCATATTGAAAAGCAGAGACATTACTTTGCCAACAAAGGTCTGTCTAGTCAAGGCTATGGTTTTTCCTGTGGTCATGTATGGATGTGAGAGTTGGACTGTGAAGAAAGCTGAGCGCCGAGGAATTGATGCTTTTGAACTGTGGTGTTGGAGAAGACTCTTGAGAGTTCTTTGGACTGCAAGGAGATCCAACCAGTCCATTCTGAAGGAGATCAGCCCTGGGTGTTCTTTGGAAGGAATGATACTAAAGCTGAAACTCTAGTACTTTGGCCACCTGATGCGAAGAGTTGACTCATTGGAAAAGACTCTGATGCTGGGAGGGATTGGGGGCAGGAGGAGAAAGGGACGACAGAGGATGAGATGGCTGGATGGCATCAGTGACTCGATGGACGTGAGTCTGAGTGAACTACGAGAGCTGGTGATGGACAGGGAGGCCTGGCGTGCTGCAATTCATGGGGTCGCAAAGAGTCGGACACGACTGAGCAACTGAACTGAACTGAAGTTGCTCATTCCCTTCTCCAAGGGATCTTCCCCACCCAGGGATCAAACCCGGGTCTCCTGCACTGCAGGTAGATACTTTACCACCTGAGCCACCAGGGAAGCCATGTCACCCCCCAAACACCCCTAAAAAAAAAAGTCCTACCCTCCAGTACCTCGGAGTATAACCTTATTTAGAGAGAGGGTCTACAGAAAGGTGATAAAGTTTAAACAAGGTCATTAGGGTGGTCCCTAATCGTGTGTGACTGACACCTACCCAACGTCCCTCAGTCTTACTGATGGACTCAGAGTGACAACAGATAGACTGACACAGCAAGTGAAGGACAGATAGAGACTGGAGGACAGACAGACAAAGGGACAAGAGGCCAAGAGGCTGATGAAAGGTCCGGGACTGAAGGTGCAGCCAGGAACAGGGGGCTCCCCGAGCTGCCAGGTGAGCCCACGCACGGCCGCCTTGGAGAGTGGAGGAAGACCCCGCCCAGAGCCTGCGTCTGGTCCACGGGGGCCCCACCCACATCCCGGGCCGATGCCACTCAGCCGGCAGGCTCACCCAGGTAGTTAACGCCAAGCTGCATCTCAAAGCCGTCCTCCGTGGTCCAGTGCGGGCACCGCATCACGGCCGCGTTGTTGATCAGGATGTGAACGTGCTCCTCCTCTGGAAAACGGGGGTGAGGACAAACGGGACTCAGCTTCCCCCGCTATAAAATGGGTAACAGAACCTGCCAGGTAGGACGGCTTCATCATGACCCCCTCAAAAAGTACTTTCTGCAACCGAAGTGTCCATCAACAGAGGAATGGACAAAGAAGACACAGTACGACGGAGTATTATTTGGCCATAAAAAAGAAGGAAATGATGCCATCTGCAGCAACAGGGACGGACCCAGAGACGATCATACTAGGTAAAGTGAGCCAGAGAAAGGCAAAATTATGATACCACTTATCTGTTGTTATTGTTCAGTCACTATGTTTGTGTCCGAGTCTGCGACCACATGGACTGCAGCACACCGGGCTTCCCTGCCCTTCACTACCTCCCAGAGTTTGCTCAGACTCATGTCCATTGACTTAATGATGTCATCCAACTATCTCATCCTCTCATTTATATATGGAATCTAAAAAAAAAGGATACTAATGACTTTATTTACAAAACAGAAATAGACTCACAGACACAGAAAACTTATGGTTGCCAAGGTGCAGGGGGAGGGATTAATTAGGAATCTGGGATTAACATATGCCCGTTACTCTATATAAAACAGATAACCAACAAGGACCTACTGTATAGCACAGGGAACTATACTGAATACCTTGTAATAATCTATAATAGAAAAGAGTCTTAAAAAAAATGTATTTTTGTGAGCGTTCATGTGTGTATGTAACTAAATCAGAGTTCAAGTTTGTTATAAACCTGAAACTAACAAAACATTGTAAGTCAATTATATTTCAATAAAAATTTTAAAACACACACACACACAGGAATTCCCTGGCAGTCCAGTGGTTAGGACTCCACGCTTCCACAGCAAGGCACAAGGATTCAACCCCTGGTCGGGAACTAAGATCCTACAAGCCCCACAGTGGCAGGGAGAGAAACATACACGCACAAGACAGCCACGACAATAAAAGGAAAAAGTCCTGCCCGCACTGATCTCCAGGAGAGAGCTGGGGACAAAAAGCGAGGGGCGGTATCGGCTGGATAACAGGCTGCGGTTTATACAAAAAACCCAAGGGGTGGCGTATCCCCCCGTTTGCTTTATACACGCATCAACAGTCCCCCAGAGGACGCACAGCGGGGGAAGCAGTGAGCCCATCTGAGGACAGCAGCCAGGGAGCTAGTGGCGGCTGTGCCGGGAATATGTTTTCCTGTAGCCCCGTTTGCACTTTCTGAACATTTAAGCTTGCAAATGTTATTCCTGTTCGAAAAATAAATAAATATGTAAGTGGTTCTGAGACCGCGCAGCAAGCAGCAGGAAGAGTGAGTCAGCCATCAAGGAGATGAGAGTGCAAAGAAACGCCAGCCTCATGCCTGGCTCTGCAGAAGGAGACGCCCAGCGGAGAAGGTGGGCGTTCCTGGGTGCTCTGCGTCGTGCCTGCGGGTCCCCTCTGAGTCACTTGTCCTCACGGCCGACACGGCCCCAGGCACTCCGGACACAGAGCCTGAATCTGACTCACGTCTGTGTCCCCAGTCACCTCAGCGCCAAGGAGCCTGAGCAAACAGTGGGTGAGTCGGTGTTTCTGCCCTTCTCCTCCTGGTTAACTCTTCCTCTGCCTCCCTACACATCAAATCCGTTCCCAGCCTCTGCTTCTCCCAGGAGCCCAGCTCAGACAGAAGGACTCGGTTTTCCTGGACAGTGGGACTCAGTAACCTTCTTCTGTAAAGGACCGGGTAGCAAATGTTTTCGGTTTTGCAGGCGATTTGGTCTGTCTCCACTGAACTCTGCCCTCTCAGGACTAAAGCGGTCACAGACAATATGGAAATCAATGGGCCCAGCTGTGTGTCAATAAAACTTTACGGAGGTGATTTGTTGTTGTTGAGTCACTCAGTGGTGTCCAGCTCTTTCAACCCCATGGACTATAGCCCGCCAGGCTCCTCTGTCCATGGGATTCTCCAGGCAAGAATACTGGAGTGGGTTGCCATTTCCTTCTCCAGCAGATCTTCCTGACCCAGGGATCAAACTCACATCTCCTGCATTGACAGGCGGGTTCTTTAGCACTGAGCCACCAGGGAAGACCCTTTATGGAGATATATGCATACATATAGCTGAGTCACATTCTTCTACAGCAGAAACTAACACAACACTGTAAACAATTATACTCCAGTTAAAAAAAAAAAACCTTTAGGGAAACTAAAACCTGAATTTTTAACACAACACTGTAAACAATTATACTCCAGTTAAAAAAAAAAACCTTTAGGGAAACTAAAACCTGAATTCCAGGAGTTCCCTGGCGACCCAGTGGTTAGGACCCTGTGCTTTCACTGCGCAGGGAGCAGGTTCAAGCCCTGGCCCGGGAACTAACACCCTGAAAGCCATGCAGTGTGGCCAAAAAAACAAAACACCATCTGAATTCCAAATAAAAGTCACATGTCGTGAAATGTTATTCTTTTTTCTTTCCCGCATGTAAAAATGAAAAATATGTAAACATGAAAATGTCAGAAAAGAAAACAGTGTAAAATCTTCACCCAAAGACGGAACAAAAATGGGCAGTGACCGACACTCGGCTCCAGGGCCTGCCCGGTGTGCTCGATCCTCACGGCCTGGCCACTCAGGCCCTCCCTCACAAGCCCCGAGGCCTCTCTCTTGCCTTCAGTGACCTTCGCCGCGAACTCTCGGATGGACTTCAGGGAGGCCAAGTCCAGGTGCCGGGCGTTGACACGGTGATTGAGGGTCTCCCCTCGAATCTCCTTGGCCGCCGCTTCGCACTTCTCCATGTCTCGACAGGCCAGAATGATGTTGCCTCCTGGAAGAGCCAGACGAGAAAAAAAAATTTTTAATAAACATAAAAAAGATCCACTCCTAAGCGTACGTACCCAAGATAAATGAAAAGATAAGTCCATACGAAACTATGTACTCTAACATACACAGAGGCACTGTTGAGACAGAAACACCCCAAATGTCCATCACAGGAAGAATGAACATGGAGGGGGAGGGATAAAGTGGGAGTTTGGGACTAACATATACACTCTGCTGTATATAAAATAGATAACCAACAAGGACCTAGTGGAGAGCACAGGGAACTCTGACCAATATTCTGTAATGAGCTGAATGGGAAAGAACTTGAAAAAGAATAGATACATGTATGTTTAAAACGGAATCACTTTGCTGCACAACTGAAACTAACGCAACACTGTAAATCAGCTATCCTCCAATATTTAAAAAAAGCATTAAGGGAAACGTGGCCCATCCATCAGTGGAGTATTACTCAGCCGTGAAAAGGAAGGAAATCCCAAAGCATCCACACCACAGATGAGCATCACAAACACGATGCTCACTCAGTCAAAGCAAGAGGCATAAAAGCACAGTGTATGATTCCATTAATCTGAAATGCCCGGAGAGGCAAATCCACAGGAGGAAGATCAGCCGTTTCCCAGCTTTGCAGAGGACGGGACATTAAGAGGGCCACGGCTTAGAGGACCCAGGTGTTATTTCAGGGTGATGAAACATGTTCGACAATGGGGAGCAGTCATGGCTGCACATTTCTGTGAAGATACTAAAAATCCCAGAAGTGTGTATTTTAAATGTGTGAATTAAATATTTAATACACCCATTTAAAAAAAAACAAAAACTTTTTTTTCTTTTTTTCCAATTAGAAAAGTGAGGAAAAACAGGGTCTGAGAAAAGGATGGGCAACAAGGATGCTGACTGTGTGGGTCTTTGGGGCTCCCCTGGGGTGGACCAGCCGCTTCCTCCACACTGGCTGCCCCATCACAGCCCAGGACAGAGTGCATCAAGTCCGGGCTCCGTCCGTCCTCGCAGGGCCAGCCCGGCCCTTGGACGGCGGTGGGTGTGTCGGCCCAAGTTCCGGTCTCACCAGGTCCGGAAAGGAACACCTGCCCCTCCCTGGGGGAAACCCCGTGTGATGAGGCGCAGGGGCAGAGGACCGCCCACCATGGCCCCCATCACTCTGACCTTGGGGCGAACATGCAGCTCGGGCCTGGCTGATCCAGCAGGGCGCATTCACTGGCCACCGCGTCTCGAGCCCTCCAAGGAGGCCCTCCAAGGAGAGGTCCCGGCCTCCCCCAGCCCTCACGCCTGCCCCGGCCTCTCCCTCCTAACTCGTCTTCCAGCTGTTCAAACAAAAATCGGGACGCCTTCCTCTCTCGTGCCTGTCCCCCCAGAAACCCCACTAATTCTAAATTCAAAAGAGAGCTCTGTGGGGACTTCCCTGATGGTCTGGTAGTTAGGAATCCAAGCTTCCAGTGCAGGGGGCACAGATTTGATCTCTGGTCAGGGAACTAAGATCCTGCATGTCACACAGTGGGGCCAAAAATAAATAAATTTTTTAAAAAAGAGAGATCTGTGTGCTGAAGAGGGCACGTCTCCATAAGCCCACTCTGACCATGAGAAAAACATCAAACAGACCCAAATCGAAGGGGGCATTCTTTCTATTAAAGACCCAATCAGTAAGCTTGGAAGAGCCTGAAGTCAAGTCTTACTCCCAACCTCTGACCCAGGCCCCAACCCAGTCACCAGGAGTGAGTCCAACCAGCATAGGAGAGGGAGAGGCCGATGCAGAGAAAAACCCAACCAGAAACTGCTGAGCCTCCACGGGCTCCTCTGAGCCCCTGGACCCATCCGCCCCCTTCCAGGAACACCAGGCTTTGGGGCTTACACCAGCCTGCGTTTGTTTCTGCCACTTACA